>NW_006408626.1:3017304-3026111 GCF_000296735.1 Chrysochloris asiatica
TCACTGGATTGCAAGGCCAGTTTGAACCACAAGGTCAGCAGCTCCTCGGAAACCCTATGCCAGTTTACTGTGAGTTAGAACCGATTCAATGGCACTTAACAACATATATATGTGTGTGTATATATATACACACACACATATATACTATATATAATGTCACTGTTATTCCAATTGTTGACCCATAGTGATCCTGTATAGGGTTTCCAAGGAGTGGCTGATGAACTTGAACTTCTGACCTTGCAAATCAAACCAATTTGCAGTATATATGTGTGTGTATGTTTGTAAAACATATAGTCCTGGTGTGGCGCACTGGACTGCTAACCACAAGGTTGGTGGTTCAAACCCACTAGCCATTCCTTGGAAACCCTATACAGGGTCTCTATGAGTTGGAACTGACGTAACAGCAGTTAATAACCATGTATCTATATCTATATAGATATATAGAGAGGGCACTCTGGTAGCATAGTGGTTACAAATTGGGCTGTGAGCCTCAAAGTCAGCAGTTCAAAACTACCATCTGTTCCACGGGAGAAAGATGAGGCTCTCTGCTCCCGTAACGACTTACAGCCTCGGAAACCCTGTACAGGGTCGCTATGAGTCGGAACCGACTCCACAGCACACAACAACAACAAGAACACACACACACACACATATATATATATATATATATGTTAACATATAAAGAAGAGTCAATAAAGTAAATCTAGGAAGAGCCTTAGGAGTCTTAGTTTTCTATTTAGCAGATGGGGGTTTAAATAACTTTGTTAATAGATTGAAATAGACCTGCATCTAGTAGACCCCAACTCAAAGTCACCTCATGTACAACAGAATAAACTGTTGCCTGGTCATGTAGCATCCTCATGATTGCCAGCATGTTCAAGTCCATTGTTGCAGATTTTGTGCAAATCGTCATCTTGTTGGCCTTCTACTTCACCAAACATAATCAGTCTTCTGACTGATTCCTTCTGATGGTATGTCCAAAGCAATTGAATCATGGGGGTTTGGGTTGGCCTTTCTTCCTAATCTAACTCTATGTAGAAACCTCATAGAAACCTGTCCGTCATGAGTGCACTCTTAATTTTTAAATACTCGTGACATAGCTTCCAACATTGTAGCAATATATATACCACCATAGTGCTAGAAGCTGACAGACTGGTAGAGAATCATAGAGTGCAGGGAATATAAACCTGACCTAGTCAGTTAAAATAGCAAGTAAAACATTAGAGATATCATCAAGGATCTGTGCAATCCCCAAAGAGCTTTCTATAATTAGAAAGAGCTCTTGCTGATGGCAGTAGAATTTCAACTTTTTCTTTCAACTTTGGTATCTCCTTTTATTCTCAGTGAATTGAAATTTTCAAACCAACCAAGAAGACCAGGATTATTTAGGAACAGTAGCTGGCATTAAAAGCGATTATAAAAACAAACAAATAAACACAAACTCTCTACTCTCACATGTTGTTTCTTTAAACTATTTGTAAACCTAGCTTCCATTTTGTGTTGCAGTATTGTATACGCTCAATATGAAACAATTTGATTAATTTTCATCTCAGGAGACACCGGAACATTTAAAATTACAACTTTATTTAATTAAAACCAAATCTTCCAATAGACAGGGACACAAAAAATAATTTACAAAGTAATTAAATTTTTTCTAAGAGCAAACATTACATCAATAGTAATTACACCCAGGACAGAATACCTATACATACATGTTATTAGATAGGTTTTTAAAAGAATTAAAAAATACTACTGTCACATAAATTTTCCAAAATGAAGTCAGATAGTTGCTTTTATGTCATTGAAAAGGTATTTGAACTAAAGAAAACTAGAACATAGGGCTTAAATAATCTAAAAGAGGAAATTATTTTGTATTTTATAGTTGAATTTTATTACTCTAAAGAAACTTTTTTTGCATGCCTACATGCTTATTTATGGAGTCTTGTTGTGGCACTAGAAGGTAAGCATTGCACTGCTAACTGCAAGGTCGGCTGTTCAAGCCTACCAGTTGCTCCTTAGAAATAGGGTTGTAATGAATAAGAATAGACTTCACATCACTTACCCATGACAACACATGCTTATTTCGTATATACAAATACTTCTAGTTACTGTGGAAAAGAGTTCTTAGTCTGTACAAGCTGGTTTCCACAAACTATGGGCTCGTTACAGTAAATGATCAAGATTTTCATTGGAACAGAGTTTTTCCATACACATCAGAATCCAGAAGCATCATGCCTTTCTCAAATTGTCACTTAGTGTTTTTAGCTTTTTTTCTCCATCTAGCTCATCAACATGCAGAAATAAGTTTGTATATCAACTAGCCATTAGCAGAAGTCATAAGATCCAGATATATTCATAAACATTATACAAGTCACAGTGAGGTATGTGGACAAACAGTACCAACATTTATGAAAAAGGGGAGTTGATTTTTAAAATTATAAGAACTACTTGAATTACAATAAACACACTATTCATGTCTTTTTGAAATCAAAATGGGGAAAATCTTATCACCATCTGTCAATCGCCACATAACTAAAATACTACACAAAAGGGCTGTGAACCCAAAGTACAAACCACAGAATTAAAACTCAGTTAAACTGAGTTACTCATTGAAATCAATTAAAAAGACCAAACTTCTTTAACCTATCAATGCTAGTACAGAAGCATCATCGGAACAAATAGAGGTTTAATTACAAATTAGCTTGGGCTACTTTCTGTTAGGAAATTTTTTTTTAATACTAAAAGAGAATCTGTTAGCAAACATCCTAGAAAAACTGTGGAATCATGCTCTTTATTGTTCCTGAAAGGAATTTTGCTAGGTTTGATGAATATATATATATATATATATATATATATATACATCCAGTGTTCCCAGGAATTCTAGAAACTAAGTAATTCAATCATCAATAGGAGCATTTAAGCAAAAAGTAGATCAAAAGCAGATCTTGTATCAACAAATACTAAGTAGATGCATTTAAAAAAAAAACCATGATAACTGTAAATCATAAAATCAAATGTACTTATAAAGGCATACCTATTTAGAGTTTAGATTAAGAGTATCCAGAGGAAGATAGATGCCCCACTGAATAGTTTTCATCTTGTCTAGATGGGTCTGGTAAAAAGAGATGAGGATATGATTCTTATGATTCAATAGTGAATAATTGTTATCATGACTAATTGGGACTGTTGCAGTTGTAAACATAGAAGTTTTGTAACAAAAACAAAGCAGTAGTTAATCTTATAGTCCAGAAACAGAGAATGCTAGGACCATCAAGGGTGAAGAGCACAAACGGAATGTGAGACCTTATCCAGAGAAGCAGTGACACCAGAGATGGAGGTAGAGATGAGGACATGGAAAGAGAGAGCAGCTGAGGACTCCAGACTCATGGAAAGAGAGGGACTGAGAGCTGGTGGCCAGGAGGCAGGCTTTCAGAATGTGCCCTTTGGTGGTTTAAATTATTATATATGCCTGAGTGTTTTTACAAAAAAAAAAAAAAAAAAAAAAAGAAAGAAAGAAAGAGAGAGAGAGAGCTATAATGAATATAGAGAAATACTGTTAACTGATGGTACATGGAGGGGATTATAATCATTGTAATGAAACAAAGTATATGATTTGTTGAATGTAAAACTGATGATCTGCCCTGTAAACTTTCACCCAATTCACAACAAAATCTTAAAAAAAAAACAACACCAATATTATGGTACATTTAAAAAACAACAAGAAAAACAATCTGTAGACTGCAAACTGTGCATGCTTACCATAACATGTTATGAGTGAGATTTCCTGTAAATATTTACCATCATGATACAAAGCAAATATGTGCTTTGTATCATGATGGTAAATATTTACAGGAAACTGCAAGGTCCCTAAAATAGCAGTTAAAGAGTTTATATACAAATAGATGTCGTTATCCGATCAAATATGCAAGAGATGGAATTTCCCAGAGTTTATAGTACAGAACAACCCCCACCCACTCCTCCTCCCTGGCCTTCTTCTCTGTGTGTCAGTTTTACTCCTTTATTCTGGTTCTCACTTTCCCACAATCCAGGGATCTGAATGATCTTTTCAACCAGTTCCTCAAAGACACACTGTATACCATCACAGGTTTTTGCACTTGCCTCTATAAATAACATGGAATGCTTTTGTGCAAATTTCAGGCCTTCATTTCTGTAAACTTCACAATTTTCCTTATCAATTTTGTTTTCAATTAGCACATTTACTATGTCATTTCTCAAGTAGTACATTTCCAATTAATCTAACCAATTATCCAATTTAAGAAAGGTATCTGTTCTTATGAGATCATAAACTAATAAAACATTCTATGTACTTCTATAATAGCTGGGAGTTCTGGTAGTATAGTGCTTATGAATCGGGCTGCGAACTGCAAGGTCAGCAGTTCGAAACTACCAGCTGTTCCATGGGAGAAAGATGAGGCTTTCTGCTCCCATAAAGATTTACAGCCTCGGAAACCTTGTACGGGGTCACTATGAGTCGGAACCAACTCCATGGCACACAACAGCAGCAATGTTCTGAACATCTCTGGAACAGCAGTATCCCAGATTGCAAGTTTAGCCTTGTTTCCATCCACTGATATTGTTTTCACTTGGAAGTCAACTTGCTGCAAGTTCTGGATCAAAAGTATCATCTGTGAACCTCAAGAGCAGACTGGGCTTATCTACCCCACTCTCACTGATGATGAGGATCTTAAGTGTGGTCAGCACGTCCTCCTCCATCCTAACCCTGCTCCCTGTCGATCCAGCTGATAGCACAACTCCACCTCTCAACCCATCACACTTCTAGTGAGTGGTTTTTGAATCCCTTTGAAAACCGCTCACAAAATCAAACCATTAATAGCTCCTAAATGATGTTTTAAATGGCCGATACATTTCAGTTTTAGAACCTCATCTACCTGCCCTTCAGATTGAGCTAATGCCAACTTGACATACATCATCTCAACTGTATGTCATCCCTGATAGGAGTGACTGTTACTTCCATTTTACAGCTGAGGAAATGGAAACTGAAAAAACCTGAGTGACTTGCCCCAAGTCATCACAAAATCTGAATCAGGTCTAGGAATCAAACTCAGATCTTTCATGTCAATTTGCAGGACTTATTCCAAATGTCTGTGCTCTTGCATTACACACATTTGGCCCTTGTCTTTTCCATGTTAACATTTGTATATGTGGTTGCCTTCCTTCACATAGTGGTTTAAGTGGCAGACTGCTAATCATATGAGAAAGATGAGACTGTCAGCTCTAGTAAAGGTGAACAGTCTCAGAAACCCTATGGAAAAATTCTACTCTAGCTTACAGGGTCACTATGAGTTGGAATTGACTCCACAGCAGTGAGTTTGAGATTAAGGTTTCCTTCAGTTTATAGAATGTTGTTATTAAGTGCTGTTGAGTCAGTTCCAACTCCTAGAAACTCTGTATAGAGTTTCGGAGGATCACCTGGTGTGTATGTACAGCCAACACTGTGGTTCAAAATCCAGTGCTGATCCTACAGTGCCACACCAGAACTCGTAAATAAGCATGTAGGCATGTAAAAATAATTTCTTGATAGTAAAAAAAAGAATAAATCAACCATAAATTGAACATATGGTGTACATGTTGTTTTTGTTGTTGTTAGGTGCCATCGAGTTGGTACTGACTCATAGTGACCCTATGCATAACAGAACAAAACACTGCCCAGCCCTGGGCCAACCTCACAATCATTGCCACACTTAAGCCCATTGATGCTGCCATTTTGCCAATCCATCTCGCTGGGGGTCTTCCTTTTTTTCTCTAACCATCCACCTTACCAAACACGATATCCTTTTTATTTGTGTCTAATAAGTAGTATCAGCCTTTCATTTCCTTGAAGTCCAGAGTTCTGTCATCTTAGTATCTTAACTGTCACTCACTAAATGTTTTCTAAATTGAGTTGTTGTTATAGCTACTGGACATATCATGTCAGGCTATCTTCCTACTGCCAACATGCTAAGGGAATAAAGCGAACATTTTAGTTATCCAGGTGCCTTTCTCATAAACACCTAATTTTGAAGCAGTCAGACACTTGGCTGCAGATTCCATTTTTCAAAAGGAATATTAATGATATGTAGTAGCAGCGCCTTTACTATTAATAGAGTTGAGTCTTCATTGCTATGTAAACTGGTTGTCTTCATGGTACCCATTTGACTTTTAAGTCAGTCCTTTATGAGAAATTAGGTAGATTAAACAAATTTAGCAAATTGAGTGTTCTCATTGGTAATGAAGTTTATCTCCACTTCCAGATCCTATCCAAATAAGTTGTCTACCAAATGTTGTCATCTATAATTTAGTAACAGGAGACTTCCTAGGAAAAAAGTTATAAATTGTTTTTGTTGTTGTTAAGTGCAGTCGAGTAGTTTCTGACCCATAGCAACTCTGTATAGGGTTTCCAAGGAGCAGCTAGTGAGCTTGAACTACCAACCTTGCAGGTCAAACAGCTTTGCAGTCTTGTGCATTAACCCATAGCACCACACTAGGACTCCGTCTAAATAGAATGGTCATTGTGAATTTAAGTTACAAATTGAATCTTAGGCATATAAGGCAATTGTATCTGAAAACAATTTTATATTTAGGACTTCTAGCATAGTGCTGTAGGATAAGCACTGGACTGTTAGCTACAAGATCAGCATTTCAAACCTACCAGCTGCTCCATGGAAACCCTATGCAGAGTCACTATGAGTTGGAACTGACTTGACAGCACTGAGCAACAGCAACACTTGTGTAACTATATTGTTAATATAAATACATACATAGTCTCACTTGTTTCACAGACAAGTGAGATTTCTGATTCATCTTTCTTGTAGGATGGAAACCAAATTGAAGCCATCAGTAATATGTTGCATAGATGGTCCATCTGCAAGGCATTTCTCTTTTTGGCATCTCAACAACATAAAATTCATTGGGGATCAATTGAAAGTCCCTTGTCTGTGACACATTCTTTGACTTTATATATTCATTTAGTTAAAATTTCATAAAGTCTAAGATTATGCTCTCTCATAATATGTGGAAAATACACTCTCTGCTAAATTCACTGTAACTATAATTGTATCACCTCTGCCAAAAACAATACTTTCTATTTGTTGAGTTTTAAGCAAGCATTAATATAAATGTTCTACCCAGATATTGTATAGCACCATATTTCATAACACAATTAAAGAGCTAAATTTTATAAACTGTCTTAGAGCGAAGAAATGTTAGTCACAAGAGAAATAAATGTTTCTACTTTGGATTGGAAGGAAAACCAGAAGCCAGTGCTATACCCATCACTTGATGTCTACAGATGTCTGTACCAGCTCTAATTAGTATTAACCTGGCACATATCTCCTAAAGTACAACTCCCTGAAAGCTTAAATGACCTTTGGGGAAGAAAAAGTTGATAGCAAGTATTTTATCAGCAGACCAGGGTTTCAAACTAGTTTGAACTTGTGTAGTCATGGCTGATGCAGCAAAATCAGAATAGACTTAAATCTGCAAAATATTGGTATGCTGGAATGATAACTGGAATGAGAAAAAATATGTATGGGTCAAACCCCTAGAATGGGAGACTTGAAGAGATGTAATGAGTTCTTTCATTAACCCAGACCTGGGAGATGAAATTTTTACCAAACCTGTGGAGAGTAACAAACATTCAAAGAAGCATTCTCAGCTGTCATCTTTGAATGATGTACCATTGTTTCCAACTCTTCTGTTTAAGAGATTTGGTTTGCTATGCAACACACCCTTGTTTATTAGGGGGGAGATTAAGTTTCTAGAAGGGTGTTGGAAAAGGATTTTTCCTGTTCCTGTTGTCATTTCAGCATACTCACATTCTACAAATGTGGGTTTCTTATAGTTTTCCTTTGTTGGCCATGACTAAACCAGGGAGGACCAGTTCAAAGACTTGTAACAGAAGTGGAATTCCAGCCACCTGAAACTAATTGGGACTGGAGTTCTTACCCTGAAACTGAACATCTAGGTTCAGTATATTTTTTGGTGTCTTGAACATGACTCTGTGCCTGATGTTGTGGATGATTATTGGCCATTAAGAAGCCAGGGCATGGCATACTTTGACGTGAGGACTCTGAATGAGGAAGAGTTCATGAACTGGTATAATTTTTCTCATTCCTTGTATTGTGGACTGAATTGTCTCCCCCAAAATATGTATTGAATTTATAATCTCTTTACCTATAGGTGTGATCCTATATAGAAATGGGATTATCTTTGGTTATGTTGTTGTTAGGTGCAGTTGAGTCAGCTCCGACTTACAGGGACCCTATGAGCAATAAAACGAAACAGTGTCTGATCTTGCACCAACTTTATAATTGTTAATTAATGGAGTAGTAACCGAGAATGTTGCTGTTGTTAAGTGCCATCAAGTTGGTTCTGAGTCATAGAGATCCTGTATAGGGTTTCTGAGGAGCAGCTGGTGGGTTTGAACCACTGATATTGTGGTTCACAGTCCAGTGCTTACCCTATAGCACCATACCAGGAGTCTATAACAGAGCATGGGGGATCTTAAACCTAATCACCCATGGTTTGGTGCTATAAGATAAGCACTGGACTTCTAAACACAGATTGGTGGTTCAAACCCATCAGCTACTCCTCAGAAATCCCATAAAGGATTGTTATAAGTTGAAGCTTACTCAAAGGCACTTAACAGCAATAACAACAAACGTTTTGTTGCTAAGTGTCATTACATCAATTCCAGCTAATAGAATTTCCAAGAAGCTGCTGGTGGTTTTGAATCACAGGCCCCCAGTTAGGAGCCCAGTGCTTATTCTACATATATTCTCTCTCTC
>NW_006408626.1:3026221-3047290 GCF_000296735.1 Chrysochloris asiatica
CTTAAGGACAGCGGTTCGAAACTACCAGCCGCTCCGCGGGAGAAAGATGAGGCTTTCTACTCCCGTAAGGATTTACACCCTCGGAAACCCTGTACGGGGTCGCTATGGGTCGGAACAGACTCGACGGCACTTAACAACAACAACAACATATATATATATATATATACATTTCCAATTTTCCTAGATTCATACATTGCCTGTTCTGATTATTAATGGATGTTTTCAGCTGTTTCTCCTTATTTTGAGTTGTATCCCATCAGCAAATGAAGATCCTGAAAGATTGTCAACGTTCTTTGAAATCATTTGATTCATTTGCATCAGCAAGGCCAAGTCTACTTTGAGGAGGCAGCTCTTCTCCAGTCATTTTTTGAGTGCCTTCTAACCTGAAGGACTCATCTTCCAGCATTGTATCTGACAATATGTTGGTGCTGTTCAACATGTCTCAATATTCAATAGTCTGGTGTTATCTGACTGTGTTCTGCTCCTATTCATAAGGTTTTCAATGACTTAGTATATGGAAGTAGCCCCTTTCTCCTTCTTCTTAGTCTGTAAACTCAGCTGATACCTGTCCACCATGGATGATGTTTAAAATACTGGTGGCATAGCTTCCAGAATCACAGCAACATGAAAGCCACATAGTACATCACACTGACAGACATCACACTGACAAATGAGTGTTGGAGAAGCACCCTAACCAAAAATAAGCCTCCTGCTCAAAGTCACTCAGCTTTAGTTGCTTCGTGGCTGGGAAGCCCGTCACTGTATTTGGTGCTCTGGTTCTCTTGTTTCTGCTGTTTCTCCTCTGCCACTCCAGCTGCTGCTTCCTGTCCCTTGGCTGAAGAGTTTAATGCACAGGGATGTCAGGATCCAAAGAAGCACTCTACTCTTAGCTCTTCTTCTTTGGTTGTAGTGATATCAACTTTCTCATTCATATACTCAAAAGATGGCAAAATTGACCAATTACAATTAGCCCTATTACTAATCACTCACAATTGCATTTCCCCCTACCTTTTCATACCTAGTAATATATCTAAAAAGTTGTTTGATGGAATTAGGGAAGACTTTGGAGTACTAGTGTGACGCTGTAGGTTAATGTGTCAGACTGCAAAGCCATTTGAACTGCAAGATCGGCGGTTCAAGCTCACCAGCTGCACCTTGGAAACCCTATGGACAGTCGCTATAGGTCAGAATCTACTCGATAGCTCTTAACAACAACAACATGGCTAGAAAAGACATTACATCAATAGTTCACAGCATCACAGCAAAAAAACTTTTGATAAAAGTAGAATGATGGAAAACAAAGGTCAAGAAAATGAATCAAAGATGAGAAATAGATGTTTAGATGTACATGTTTTTCAGAAAACAGTTTCTCTGTATACTCATCACTCACATGCATATCCTGTTCAGTAGCATTACTAATGCTTTGTAATGTGTGACACTTACAATCTGATGCAATTTGACTGACCTAATCCAACAGAAATGACATGCCCAAAACAGCTAGTTAGCTTGAGTAATCAATAAAATAATAAACATATTGGAATTTCTTTTTTAAATGAAGTTTGGCAGCGCTAATAAACACAATTATTAGCATTAAAAGGAATTTTTAAACATCTTTTAAAAAATTGCTGTTTCATTCCCCCTAGAAAGCCCAGTGTTCACTAAATCAGACATTTGGAGTTGCGAGGAAACCGTCTCTCTCTGTGGTCAGATTCAGTGAATTTCCTTTCCATGGATCATATTCTTTCAAGAAATTTCACTAATTCCATATTTTCATATTCAACACATCCAACTAGCTTTTTTCCTCTCTAGTTACTCCTCTTTTGGAACTATCACTTTATTAAATCAGGAAAAAAATCAGCTTTCATATAGAAGAGGATTACTAGGCAAAGGATAAGCATGAATTGGTTCTTCTCTAGCAATTTTTCTTTCTTTTTAATACAACACGAAACACTTACGAGAATCACACTCCTTTTCCAGTGGCCTCCCTACAGTTGCTCTTTGGAGCAACAAATTCAACCTGGATGGAATGGAGCAACCCAGTTCCCTGAGGTCCCTCCAGGTGTGGCACTGCCCAGCCCTTGAACCATTCCAGGGAAATAGAAAATAGCTGCCTTTAGTCTCTGTTGTGTGCCCCATATGAAATCAACCTGCCAGGAGCCTTGGACACATGCAAGCATATTGTGCCAAAGTTTTCTCTTGATGCAGTCGTGGCTGTTTGAGTTTCTGATATATTTTTTATTGGGTCTCTGACTTCTTGCCAAAACCACAACTCAGTCCTAAGCCCCAGCCCATTTTGTTGTGAGTTGACTTTCTACTTTAATCTTGCCTGTTTTCTATTCAAGGATGGAAGTTTTACCCAGAGACAACAGATTATGAATAAGACAACCCAGTAACTGAGCTCTCTGCTGCCTGATTTTGGAGATCACACATTGTCTGTACTTCAAACATTGTACCACAGCCAGTGAATCTGACTGTATCATGCTGACAATGGATCAACCAGATTGACCAAATTCCTTGGATGCTAACCTTCAAGATGGAGCTCCACAGCCAGCTGCATTTCTTTAGCTTTAGTTCCAACAACTTCCCATGTTTCAACAACACAAACATTTAATAATTCTAGATTCTAGCATACCTTGCAGCCAAGTCCTTGCCCTGGTTATGTTGGGTTACTGTGCATCAGATTATGGAGCAGGATAATTGCAGGCTTCAGAAACCAAGGGTTTGCTGTGACAGTTGCTCAGACGTATCTGTAGGGGGAATTCCAAAAGCTAATTAGAAAGATCACATTCAAAATAAAACAAAAAACATGGTAATGTGAATTAAGTGTCTACTATATGCCAGGAGTCCTGGTGTGGCATTGTAGAATAAGCACTGGACTGCTAAACAGAAGGTCAGCAGCTCAAACTCACCAGTCATTCCTTGGAAATCCTATACATGGTCACTATGAGTCAGAACTGTTTTGATAACACTAAACAACACCATATGACAAGCACACTGAATGTATTAACTCCTTAGCCTACATATAACCTTATAAAATATTTACAGATAAGGAAAATGAGGTAACAGGAGTCAGGGAACCTGGTCCAGGCTACAGAGCTATCCTTTATGTACTGAGGGTTTAAAGGATTTGAGGATTTGAGGGCAGGGCTATCTGATTCCAAATCCCCAAAATCTACGGAACCATTTTGCTACCATTTGTCTGTCATACTGTCATAGCTTATGTGTTTCTGTGGTGCTGGAGGCTGTGCTACAAGTATTTTAATTGTCAGTAGGGTACACATGGTTTCAGTGGAGCTTCACAACTAAGACAGCCTAGGTAGAAGGAGAGGAGGCTTACTTATGAATGTTTAGCCCCTGAAAACTTATGAATAGCAGTGGAACTTTGTCAGATTTAGTGTCGCAAGATGAGCATCTCAGGTGTGGAAGGCACTCAAATTATGACTGGGGAGTAGCTGTCTTCTCAAACTAGAGCTGACCATGATGATGTATATGAAGTAAAGCTTTTGGGACTTTCATTTGCTGATAGAACACTTACCAAATTAAGTGGAAAGAGTTTGCAAACATCTATTAATAATCATAATATCGAATGTATGAAGTATGAATCTAGGAAAATCTGAACATGTAACTAGTAATAATCTAGGTATTTGTTCTTGTTGTTGTTAAGTGTCATTGACTCATTTCTGACTTATAAGGACCCTGTATAAGGTTTAAGAGGAGCAGCTGGTGGGTTTGAACAACTGATCTTGTGGTTTTAAGCCCACTGCTTATCCAACAGCACCAAACCAGGAGCAATCCTATACATTGTTGTTGTTGTTAAGTTGTGTTGAGTTGGTTCCAACCCATGTTGACCCTGTATAGGGTTTCTGAGGAGCGGCTGGTGAGTTTGTAATTGAAACCAGCATTGTGGTCTAGTGCTCATCTTACAGTACCACATTAGTACTCCTAGGCATTAGTGAGCTGAAATGGATTGGCGTTTGCTATTTTGAATCTGAAAACCATATGGTTTGCTATGCTGGGAACCACAAATTCAAGAGTAGTAACTCTGAATTCGTCATTTAAAAAAAAAAAAAATCAAGATCTATTTTATAGTACCATGCTGTCTGTGATAGTATAATATCTATATGCCTACAAGGAAGACCAAACAATTCCACTGTTATTCAGATTTACACACAAACCAATCATGCCAGTGATGATGAAATTGAAGAATTCTATCAACTTCTTTATTTTGAAAATGATCAAATGTGTAATCAAGATGTATGATAATTACTAGTGATTGGAATGCAAAGGTTTTAAACAAAGAGAAAGGGTCAGTAATTGGACAATATGGCCTTGGTGATAGAAATGATGCTGGAGATCATATGATTGAAATTTGCAAGGCCAATGACTTATTCACTGAAAATACCTTTTTCAAGCAACATTAAAAAAAAAAAAAATGACTATACATACAAATGACACCAGATGGAATACACATGAATCAAATTGATTAAATATGTGTGAAAAGATGATGGAAAAGCTCAGTATTAGTCAAAACCCAGTCAGGGCCAGACTGCACATATGTAAGTTCAGGCTGAAGCTGAAGAAAATCCAAACACGAGAGTCAAAATATGACCTTTAATATATCTCATTTGAATTTAGAGACATCTCAGGAATAGATTTGATGCATTAGACAAAAATGACCGAAGACCCAAAGAGTTGTGGAGTGACATCAAGAACATCATACAGCAAAATCAGGTTGGAGCTTAACGGTGGATTAGGGAGAAGTGTGGGCAGACCTCTGATAGTAATAACACAGAATACTGGATGAAACAGGTTCAGGGGACAGTCCCAGAACTCTGAACTACATATAAAAGAATATTAAGAAATATCGAAGGTTTACTGCTAGTGAAATTTGAGCAGAAGCAAGAAAATTGGTGTTTTCTGCCAGTGGGTGCCAGAGAAGCCACCTTGGGTGTGACTGAACAGGAGCAGGATCAGAGGAGTGCTCCCACCACAACGTTCTGCCTGCTCATCGGAGATACAGGTGTGAACATTTTCTTCCTGTTCAATGGTCTGTCACTGCCTGTGCACCTCTACTTTGTGACAAGAGGGGGTACCTGAGCAGTGGATGCTCCAGCCCCAACCCCAGAGGGTTTTACTACACATGGATCTGCTCAGCAAAGACCACAGAGAGCAGAATCTAAGAGGGAGTGGTTAACCAGAACTGCTTAAAACAGAACAGTCTCCCAGAACAGCTCCAAATAATTGAACAAGGGGTGTTAAAATCATACTCATATTTTGTTATGGATTTTGTGTGTGTGTGTGAGATTATAGACTGTAGTATTCAATCTTTTTTTTTGTTGTTGTGTTTTTTTAAATTGCTGCCATGGTTTTATTTTTTGTTTCCCTTTAACCTTGGGAAGGTGGTGATGGGGTGGGGGCAACTCTTTCTCTCCATACATTACCAAGAAGAGACAGCAATTGTGGTCATATAGCCAAGCTACAATCACATCCTATAAAATCCCACTATGCAGGCAAGATCAAATACCAGCTGTTGTACACAAGATAGACAGCCAACACCTGCTAGAGTTGCTCTGAGTTAAGCAAAAAGAAAAGTGAAAAGGGAGTCCATCTCCTGATCACATCTACCTAGAGGCAATCAGAAAGCTTGATAATGTATCAAAACTACATTAATCTAATTATGAAAACACATCTAATTATTGAAGATGCCCAAGATACAAAGATTTGGGCACATGTCCAGAAACAAGATAGAGTAACTAAAACAAATGAACTTCAGGTAGACCTAGACTTCCCATTGGAAGGAGGGCAGGCTTTGGAACTGCCTGAAAAAGAATTCAGGGGAAGGATATTGAGGTACATCCAAATGTTCCACAGAGGGGTTGAGAAAAATAAGGGAAAAGTCAGGAAAGCACTACAGGAACACTCAAATAAAACAGAAACAGCATTGGAAACAATTCAAAACCTTATAAAAAGGTCCAAATAATTAATAATAAAATATCAGAAATGAGCAATACACTGAAAGGGCAAAGGAATAGAACTGAAGAGATAAGAAACCAGAACTAGTGATCTGGAAGACAAATCTCTCAATACTGCAAAGATATCAGAGCAAGCATTAAAAAAGGATTTAAAAAATCTGAAGAAAGATTAAGATTCATGTGGGACAACATGAAGAGGAATAACTTGAAAATTATTGGCACTCTGAAACAGGAAGAATCATACAAGACTACAGAGGAGATAGTTGAAGAGTTGCAGGATGAAAATTTCTCTAACATGCTGAAAAATGAAAAGTTAAGCATTCAAGAAGCTCGACGAACCCCAAGAAGGACAGATCCCAAAAGATAATCACCATGACATATGATAATCAAGCTCTCCAAAATCAAAGCTAAGGAGAGAATCATGAAAGCAGCTAAGGAAAAGAGAAGTTTACTTACAAAGGCAAGCAAATCAGATTAAAATCTGATCTTTCAGCAAAAACCATACAGGCTAGAAGGCAATGGGGAGACGTATATAAAACCCTGAAAGAAAAAATACTGCCAACCAAGAATCCTCTACTCAGCAAAGCTGTCAATCAAATACAATGGTGTAATAAAAACATTCTAGGATAAACAGAAGCCAAGGAACTTTGTCAAAGCCAACTCACCACTTCAAAACATCCTAAAGGTCGTTCTATGGACTGAGAACCAAAAAGAACAGACAACAACCGGTGATTTACATACATGACAACACCACCTGAAACTCAATTGACAGATGGAAGAGTCCAAAACAGAACATAATTACAAGAACAAATTCAGAGGATCTGAGAGTTCAGTCTATGATCAAAACAATTAGAATATGAGAGAGGGTAAAAATATAAGAACAGAGATCCAGGTGATGAGGAAGTCAGGTAATCTGCAGGGTAAAATGTTGTTGTTGTTGTTAAGTACCGTCGAGTCAGTTCCGACCCATAGCGACCCTGTACAGGGTTTCTGAGGCTGTAAATCTTTATGGGAGCAGAACGTCTCATCTTTCTCCCGCAGAGCCTCTGGTAGTTTCGAACTGTTGGCCTTAAGGTCCGCAGCCCGATTCGTAACCACTACGCTACCAGAGGGTAAAATAGACTGTTTTAAATGGAGGAAAAAGTTAATAGAATATACGGTAACTTCAAGTAAAATTAATACTTCACAACATACCAAAAAAATGAAAATCCAAGAAGAACACAGCAACATTAAAAATACGAAGCCTAAGAAATAAAATGAAATGAAACTAAGTGAAGGAAAAAGAAAATCTTTGTTGGCTACTGGTGTGGGAGGGAGGTAGAGCACAGGTTAGGGGATAGACACAGTATAGTGTCTGTTGGGGAGGGCAATACACAAGAAAGGGTAAGGGGATGGAAGAACAAGGTAGATAGGGGAGCACTGAGGCAGATTTGCATGGGCTAGATGGTACAGAGGTGAATAGTGATATATGCTCATCCTTGGAACAACAGGGCTCTATGACACAGGGATAGTGATAATGTTAAGATGCTTGACTGTATTATGAATGTTGGTTTCTCTTGCCTACTATTGTAAACTAGATACTTGAGTGGGATAAAAAGGAATATTGGGAAACATGATTGCTGAAAACCTGTAAGCCTGTCTTCAGTTTAAAACTGATTGGAATATCTGAAATGGGTTCTAGAATTTACCCAGTGAAATAGATTTCGTGCAGAGCCTTTGTAGTGTATAAGACCTTAGATGGAATCCTGAACTCCATCCAGAACCATCTGAGGTGGGACAGTCACACTCAAAAGGACATGCAGACCAGCCTAGAGTGGCTAAAGGAACAGAAGATACTTCTTGAAAGAAAGACCAGTAGGAAAAATAAAAAAACAAACAAAAATGGCAGTCTGACTGGCTACTACAGGAACAAGCAAGTTGTTTGCCGGGGAGCCATCAAGCCAAACAATCAAGTCCCTTCAGGATAAACACTGAAACTCAAAGGGAACACTCAAAGCTTTCTGGTAACCATGTTGGCCTACTGGTGAGTGGATGAGGGGGAAAGGCAGCAATAAAGATGTGGGCTGAGTTTGACCACATTCCATAGACTCTCATCGACCTGCAGAGGAGAGAGAGAAGAGGAAAGGCTAGTTGGTCCAAAGTGTGGTGAGACCTCAGGACTCCTAAGCCCATGGACAAGGACCTATCCACAGAGGGCTATAGATGCGAATGAAGCGTCCAACTGACAAAGTGAGGGGAGACACACAAGAATGCCCACACTTGCAGATAGTACACATTTGACCTAGCTTTGATAGCTTGATGATCAGAACTCGACTAGAGAAAGATAACGGAATTTGATAAAGGAAAATAGTGTAAATTGCTACAATTTGATGAACTTAACCTATTCTTATTGTTGTAGTAGCTCAAAATACCAACAAAGAAGGAAAGAATCTTCATATCAAGGATCAAACATATCCCTTCTATATATAGGGTTAATAGGGATGGGCAACAGTACATTGGTTACCTAAAATGGGGGGTTCTATAAAGGAGCTCTGGTAGCGTAGTGGTTACGAATCGGGCTGCGAACCTTAAGGTCAGTGGTTCGAAACTACCAGCCGCTCTGCGGGAGAAAGATGAGGCTTTCTACTCCCGTAAGGATTTACACCCTCGGAAACCCTGTACAGGGTCGCTATGGGTCGGCTCCGACTCGAAGGCACTTAACAACAACAACAACAATAAAGGAGCTCTGGTAGTGTAGTGGTTACGAATTGGGTTGCTAACCTCAAGGTTGGCAGTTTGAAACTACCAGAGGTTCTGTGGGAGAAAGATGAGGCGTTCTGCTCCTGTAATGTTTTACAGCCTCAGAAACCCTGTGCAGGGTCACTATGAGTTGGAACCGACTCGGAACCGACTCCACAGTACTTACCACCAACAACAGCATAAAGGCACAAAGTGACTGACTTATAAGTTTTCAAGAGGGAGTTTACTTTAAGAGTGCAGGGGAAGGTAGAGTCCCCACTGAATAGTTCTCATCTTGTCTAGGTGGGTCTGGTGAAAGGAGATGGGGATAAGATTTTTATGATTCAATAGTGAGTAATTGTTATCATGACTAATTGTGATTGTTACAACTATAAAGGTTGATGTTTTGTAACATAAAGGGGAAGTAGTTAATGTAACATTCCAGGAAGAGAGGACCCTAGGGCCATCCAGGGAGAAGAGCATGAGTGGAATGTATCCAGAGAAGCAGCAACACCAGAGATGGAGGCAAAGATGATGACATGGAAAGATAGAGGAGTTGAGGACTCTAAACTTATGGAAAGAGAAAAGCTGTGTGCTGATGGCCAATAGGCAGGCTTACAGAATGTGACCTTGTGTTGTTTAAATGATTATATATTCCTGAGTGTTTTTGTGTACATCAAACAACAACAACAGAGGGAATAGAAGCAAATATTTTTGAATGGTGATGCATCAAGGGGATTGTAATCATTGCAATGATATGAAATATGAGTGCAAAACTGATGTTCTTCCATGTAAACTATCACTCAAAGCACAATAAAAAAAAATTAAAAAAAGAACATCATACAGGAAGGAAACAAATGGACATTAAGAAGACAGGAAAGAGCTTTTTATTATGAAAATGGTGCCCAACATGAAGCAAGAAACCCCTGCCTCTTCTAAAACTGAAGCCAAAGCAAAAGCAATGAGGGCTAAGAAATCAGTGCTGCAAGGTGTATACAGCTCCAAATAGAAAGTCCACACATCACTCACCTTCTGGCAACCCAAGACTCTGAGTCTTGGCAGCACAAATATCCTCAGAAGAGTGCCCCCAGGAAAAACTATGTTCATCATGTTCCCTGTGATTATTGAGTCATCCATGAAGAAGATTGAAGATAATAACACACTTGTGTTCATTGCGGATGTCAAGGACAACTAGCACCAGATCAAACAGGCTGTGAAGAAGCTCTATGACATTGATGTAACCAAGGTAAAACATCTTGATCAGGCCTGATGGAGAAAAGAAGGACTATGTTTGACTGGCTACTGATTATGCTGCTTTGGATGTTGCCAAAAAAATAGAGATAATCGAAATTGAGTACTGGTGTGGTCCTGTGGGTTAATGAACTGGACTGTAAGGTTGCTTTGAACCCCAAGGTTGGCAGTTCAAACTCACCAGCCGCTCCTCGGAAACCCTATTCAGGGTCACTATAAGTCGGTACTGACTCGATGGCATTTAACAACAACAACAACAAAACTGAGTAAAGCTGAGTAATTCTGAACCAAAAAATATAAAAATAGTGTTTTTTACAATTAAAAAAAAAAAGACAGGAAAGAAAAAAAGTCTAAAATGAGTGTCAGATGAGACTCTGAAACATCTGTTCCAGCATAGAGATGCTAAAGCAAATGGAAAAAAAGTAGTATAACTGACCATAAAATTTCAAGAGGCAGCTCAAGAAGACAATGTAAAGTATTATAATGAAATGCGCTAAGATTTGGAGTTAGAAAACTAAGAAGTAAGGACATGCTCAGCATCTCTCAAACTGAAAGAACTGAAGAAAATATTGAAGCCTCAACTTGCAACATTGACAGATTCTATTGGCAAAATATTGAATGGTGCAGAAAACATCAACATAAGTTAGAAGGTACAGCCAGAGTCACTTTACCAAAAAGAAATGGTTGATAAGGTAGCATATGATCCAGAACCGACAGTATGGAAAGAAGATGTCCATGCTGCACTGAAGGTATTGGCAAAAAACTCTTAGAACTGATAGTATACAAATTTAAATCTTTCAACAAACTGCTGTACCACTGGAGTTGTTAACTCATCTATTCCCAAAAATATGGTAGACAAGTACTTGGCTAACTGATTGCAAGAAATTCGTATTTGTGTCCATTTCACAGATAGTTGACCCAATGGGATGCACAAATCATTGAATAATATCATTAATATCATATACAAGTAAACTTTTGCTGAAGATAATTTAAAAAGATCTGCAACAGTATATCGACAGGAAGCTGCCAGAAATTTAAGCTGGATTCAAGAAAGAGAGATCATTGCTAATGTCATCGGGATCCTAGCTGAAAGCAAAAAATACCAGAAAATGTTTACATGAGTTTCAGTGATTGTGTAAAGGCTTTAAGCTTTGTGGATAATGAAAAGCTATGAAAAACATTGTGAAAATGGGTATTCTAGAAGACTTAAATGTGCTCAAGAGGAGTGAACCTGTACATTGACCAAGAGGCAGTTATTTGAACAGAACTATGGAATGCTGACTGCTTTAAATCAGGATAGATGTGCATCAGAGTTGTACTTTTCACCATATTTATTCAATTGGCATGCTAAGTAAATAACCCAAGAAGCTGGATTATATGAATAACATGGCATCTGGATTAGAGAAAGACTCATTGATGACCTTTGGTATGCAGAGGATATAACCTTGCTTGCTGAAAACAAAGAGGACTTAAAATACTTACAGATGAAGATCAGAGACTACAAACTTCAGTATGAATTACACCCTAATGTAAACAAAGATCCTCACAAGTAGACAAATAAATAATATCACAATAAATGGAGAAAAGATGGAAGTATTAAAGACACAACCAATACTCATGGAAGCAGCAGTCAAGAAATCCAACAACATATTGCATTAGGCAAATCTGCTTCACAAGACCTCTTTATATGTTCAAGAGAAAAGATATCAGTTTAAGGACTAAGGTGCCCCTGACCTAAGTCATGGTATTGTCAATATTTTCATATGTATTTGAAAGTTGGACAATGAATAAGAAAGATAATAGAAGAATTCATGCATTTGAGTTACGTGTTGGAGAAGAATATTCAAAGTTCCATGTACTTCCAGAAGAACAAACAAATCTGTGTTGAAAGAAGTACAGCTAGAGTACTCCTTAAAAGCCAAGATGTCAATTCATCTCTCAAACCTCAGACATGTTATCAGGAGGGAGCAGTCCCTGGAGAAGGATATCATGCTTGGTAAAGTGAAGGGTCAGTGAAAAAGAAGAATATCCCAAACAAGATGAATTAGTATCATAGCAACAGCACAGAGCACAAGAGTTAACAACAATTAAGAGGATGGCACAGTACTGGGCAATGTTTCAGTCTTTTATGCAAAGGTTCACTATTAGTTGGAACCAACTTAATGGCACCTCACAACAACATTTTGTACCATTGTAAAATGGCCACATCTGTCTTTATCTTTTCTTGTTTTCCATTTCCAATATCCCTTCTATGCTACCTAATGTCTTCCTGAACCTCCCAGAAATGAAGGATTGTCCATCTCCATTCAGGATATCTTTGCCCACCCTAAGTGTGTTCTAAACTACAGTGTTCTGTGACTTCCTTCCTTCTCTGTGTCATGCTTTCTATTCTGGAATGATCATCCACAAGTCTTATCATCTTTCATTTAAAGAGCCATCACATTATTAAATTAGGGGGAAAAATTTCAGCACACATACACTTAAATACCTTCATTTTACTGATGAGGAAACTGAGCTTCTAAGATGTGAAGTGATTTCAAGGAGATAAATTAGTTAAGAGCCGAATGAGGACTAGTCTATTTCCTTTTCCCCAATTTGTTACTTTTCCTGTTGTTTCCAAAGTTGTCCTACCCATTTATAAGGAATGTTATGAAAAGGATTAGTAAATTAATATAGTTGAATTGGAGGATAAAGGAGTCCTGGTGGCGCTCTAGGATAAGCACTGGACAGTTAAGCACCAGTCACTCCCCAGAAGAAAGATGAGGCTTTTTTCTCTGGTAAAGATTTACAATCCTGGAAACTCTATACAGAGTCGCTATGGGTTGGAATGAACTAAAATGCAGTTGTTGTTGTTAGGTGCCATTGAATCGGTACCAACTCATAGGGACCCTATGCACAGCAGAACGAAACACTGCCCGATACTGGGCCAACCTCACTACTGTTGCCACGCTTCAGCCCATCAATACTGTCACTTTGCCAATCCATCTCGTTGGTGGTCTTCCTCTTTTTTTCTGACCCTCCACCTTACCAAACATGATATCCTTCTCCAGCGACTGGTCCTTCCTGACAATATGTCCAAAATATGAGAGATGAAGTTTGGCCATCTTGGCCTCTAAGGAGCATTCTGGCTGCCTGGTTTGGGTTTTAAAAAGAGAATAAAGAGCTCTGATGGCACTGTGGGCTAGGCATTGGACTGCTACCCTCAAGATCATTGGTTCAAACCCACCAGTGATTCTGTGGTAGAAAGATGAAACTTTCTGTTCCTGTAAATATTTACAGTCTTGGAAATTACTAAGGAGCTCTGTCTTATAGGGTCACTGTGAGTTGGAATTGACTTGATGGCAGTGAATTAAAGAGAAAATTACTGATGATTCTTGTTGATATATTCCTGGGAAGAGCTACATTAAGACATGTCACCTGAAAGCTTATCACTTTAACTGGAAAAATTGGAATACAACTTTATCTCTTTTCCCTTTCTTCATCTCACTAAATCAATAGTAAGAAAAATTAAAGCAGCATAAACCCACAAGGACACACTGAAAAGGGAACAAAATTGGAAATGTGAATTTAATAAATATCCGGAAGATAGAAAGCACATAGCAGGAGGAATGATAAAAATCTCAGTAGTCTCAGAACAGGATACCAATGGCAAGCACACTCAACACCCTTTATAATGATCCAATAGCATAGAAGCACTCGGGACCATATGAGAGTGAGGTATGGGATGAATCCTGAATATTTGATTGAAAGTTATAATTAGGTTCCAAGACCCCTTCCTTAATTCATAAAGTGAGTTAAATGCCCCTTCACCATTTCTTCAGAAATAGGTACGCTTATTCTCTTGGGAAATTTAACAAGAGTGAGGCTTGACTCAGCGAAATCATATTTGAGTAAGGCTCCAAACTGAAAACAGAGGAGGTTTTAGGCTTGATTCTCTAGAGAAACAAAACCAGTGAAGTATATATATATTGTTGTTGTTGTTGTTAAGTGCCGTCGAGTCGGTTCCGACCCATAGCGACCCTGTACAGGGTTTCCAAGGGTGTAAATCCTTACGGGAGTAGAAAGCCTCATCTTTCTCCCGCGGAGCGGCTGGTAGTTTCGAACCGCTGACCTTAAGGTTCGCAGCCCGATTCGTAACCACTACGCTACCAGATATATATATATATATATATATATATATATATATATATGTTGTTGAGTGTCATCGAGTTGGTCCCGACTCATAGCTACCCTGTATAGGATTTCTAAGGGACAGATGATGGGTTTGAACTGCCAACCTGTGATTCAAAGTCCTACAGTGTCACATCAGGAGTATATACAGGGTCTGTATGAGTCAGAAATGACTCGATGACACTTAACAACAACAACATATACACACATACACATGGGTTCCTAGTGTGTTGCTGTAGGTTGTAGGTTAAGGACTGGATTGTTAACAACAAGGTCAGTGGTTCAAACCCACCAGTCAGTCACTCCTTGGAAATCCTATACAGGACGGCTATGAGTTGGAGCCACCTTTACAGCACTAAACAATAATAACAATAATATATAAGCACACACAGAGGTTTATAGCAAGGAAATGGCTCAGAAAGTTTTAGAAGCAGGGAAGTTCCAAGTTCATGGGTCAGATGTCACGCTGGGGTCAGATGTCATGCTGAAGGCTTCTCCTGACTCATGTAGCTGCAGGAGCTCATGAACCCAAGATCAGCAAGTTGGATTTCTGGCTTCTGGCTGCAGATGTGAATGAATCCAAGGAGGTCAGGTAAGGCAACAAGCTGCTGACAACTTCCAGGATCAGCAGGCGATACAGCAGGTCACTTGCTGGAGTCTAAAGAATTGAAGGTCGATGAGAAGCCAGATGCAGGACCCAGTCACAAAAGCAATCAAGCTTTGCCCAAGTGTCCAATATATTGGAAGCAGACTACACTCCTGAGGGAACTTCCTTTCAATTGATGGGCATAGCAGATCTCATCATGGGGAACTGCCAAACTGTCAAATTACTGAGAACACTGGAAAGTTGAGTTGACATAAAACTTTAACAATCACAGGGGGTTAGGTAAAAGTCTGAGTACTTCAAAGAAAAACCCCATGCCAACTTCTCCCGATAGATTGACCTCATCAGCTCTCTTAGGCACAGACAGGAAGGTTTTTTTTTTTTTTTTTTTTTGAAAAGCTGGACAGCTTCAGTAAAAAGACACTATTTTGGAATTCCTAGGAAAATTAACTCCCCATTGAATTTCACAAAGAAGCCTACTATTTGAAAAATCATGTTTGGTAAGGTGGAGGGTCAGAGAAAAAGAGGAAGACCCTCAACGAGATGGATTGGCCAATTGGAAGCATCGATGGACTCAAGAGTGGCAACAGTAGTGAGGTTGGCCCAGCATTGGGCAGTGTTTCGTTTTGCTGTGCATAAGGTCGCTATGAGTCAGTACTGACTCAATGGCATCTAACAGCAACAACAACCATCTGGATGGTTTAAATAGTTAAGAACTTTTCTTTCCTCTGCTCAGGAAGAGGCCAATAGTTGCACCTTAGATGATCACTCATGAAATGTTATGTTAGCAGTCATTACTTACTGAAGTAGGATGTAGAACTTTGCATTTATAGATTATGTTATGCCAATTGACTAAGATGTCCCCAAAACTATGGTTCTGAACCACCAGGTCCCGTAAATCATTTCCTCGAGGTGTCTGGTAATGTCAAAGGAATTTTCATAATTTTGTATTCTGAGTACTCCGTCACATTAATATATGCATTTAAAGAAAAGGTACTATAATTGGGTTTTAAATATTGCACTACAAAGGTTTTTGGACTCCTGGTGTGGCACTGTAGAATTAGCACTGACTGCTAACTGAAAGCTCCACAGTTCAAACTCACTAGCTGATCCTCAGAAACCCTATACAGGGTCACTCTGTTATTATCACTTAACAGTGATACTAAGTCTTTAACCAGGGACAATTATATACGAATGGGGATTATTGAAATAATGACACTTCACAGACAGACAAAGACAAACAAAAAAAATAAACTAGAAGGAAATTGAAACACTATAAAAATATATAAGAAAACAAAAAATAAACCTAGTTGGAGGAAAATTATCCTCAGGAGGACAGACAACTTTGAATCTATAAAACAAGAATGGAGGAGTGCCATCGACACGGAGCTATCCGATCTGTCGAGATGGCAGAGGTGGAAGAAACCCTGAAGTGACTGCAGAGCCAGAAGGGCGTGCAGGGGATCATCGTGGTGAACATAGAAGGCATTCCCATCAAGAGCACCATGGACAACTCCACTACCATACAGTATGCCAACCTTATTTATGCACAACTTCATCTTGAAGGCATGCAGCACCGTGCGAGAAACTGACCCCCAGAATGACCTCAACTTTCTTTGAATTTGCTCAAAGAAAAATGAAGTTATGGATGCACCAGATAAAGACTATTTCCTGATTGTGATTCAGAATTCAACTGAATAAGCCACTCTCTTGGCTCATCTCCCTCTGTTATTGCTTAATTTAATGCCCCCCAAGAATAGTTAATCATGCCAGCTCACCCTAAGTGGAAATCACTTAACAGCCCATTTTCAGCAACCTAGTGACCAAGGCTGAGCTGGTGCCACACCCACCCCACCAAAGGAGTTCCCAGCCAGGGGTCTTTTCCATCCACGAAGTCCTTCTCTGATCACTTCCAGAGGCTAAACCAAGGGCTTGTGAGGGTCTGTACTCAGCTTCCTCCTAACCTTTAGTTCACTTGTCGCCCTTGGGAAAGGCTGCTTTTCTGTAACCAAATGCTTATTCAAAAACAACAACAGCAACAACAACAACACAAGAATGGGATGCTAAATAATGAAAGGAACAATAAAAGGAAAACACTATTTTGGGACTCAAAACCAGGAGCACTGAATAGAAACTGTAAAAAAAAAAAAAAAAAAGTTGGAAGATCATTGAGCAGATATCTTAGATTATGCAAATAAAAATGGAGAAATGTCTTTAAAAAGTGGAAAATTAATGCATGACATCAGGCACTTGATACTCAGACAGATTCTTGATCAAATAAAAGGATAGAATAAGGACAATTTCTGACATGAAAGTTCTTGAAATATTCACTGTTTTATACTAATTTTCCAGCCAGTTTTGGGAAGATGTATTCAACAACAACAACAAAAAGAAGTAAACCTTAAAGTGGAAGACTTGAGGTCAAAGAAATAGGGACTACAATAGAGAAACAAGACCAAAGGGATTCCCAGATGGTCTCTATGCAGTAGGCCTGGAGAGAAATTATTTCAGACTAAGGTAGGAGCATGGAGGCCATCTGTTAGAATTCTCTAGGGTTTGGTAAATTATCTAACTTAGTTAGTCACCTAGAAAATTCTATTGAAAACCTTTTTGAAAAGTGTGAGAAGAAGTAGTATTAAATACTTTAAAAAAATAAATAAATGTGAAAGAAGATAATTATGAATGAGTAGACACAAAAAATTATGCAAGAAAGGAAATAGAATAGTAACATCTTAGTTAGCTTAGCATTGAGTAATACTTATATGACCATTTTAATAGAAAAACAATGAATGAATTTAATCCAAATTTAATCGATATAACTTGATCAAGACCTTGTGGGAAAGAACTAAGTTACTCTTCAGTAGAAATGTCTAGGAGAATACTTAAAACTGTCAAGTAAAAATACAGTGGTATAAATATACTTTATATTATGGAGGGAGGCCTGGTGGTGGTATGGGTTAGAGATTGGACTACTAAGGTCAGCAGTTCAATCCCACCAGCCACTCCATGGAAGAAAGATGAAGTTGTCTACTTCTGTGAAGATTTGCAATCTTGGAAATTCTATGAAGGATCTCTATGAATCAGAATCAATTCAATGACATTGGATTTAGTTTCTTTGGTTTTATGATTTGAAAGTGGTTGCTGTTAGCTGTCACTGAGTCAGTCTGGTAACTCTTGTTACAGAATAGAACTGTTCCATAGAAATTTCTTGCCTGTAGTCTTTGCAGAATCCTGGTGGCACTGTGGGTTAATGCTCTGGACTGCAAAGCCGATTTGAACCTCAAGGTCAATGGTTCAAGCTCACCAGTTGTTCCTTGGAAACCCTACACACGGTTGCTAATGTCAGAATCTACTCAACGGCACGTCACAACAACAACAGCAGAAGTTGTTTGTGTAGCCTTTCTTCTACAGAACCAGGGTGGATTAAACCCAACAGTTTGTAGGTTAGCAGCCAATTGCAAACCTATACCAGGAAACACACACAGACATACACATCTAAATGGCTAAAAGGAGCTACTTTGCAGAGGTGCAACTTGTGGCTAGGAACAGATAGTGGAGAGAACTGCTTTTTGTTGTTGTTGTTGTTGTTGCTATTGTTGTAAGTATGTTAGTGCTATTTGCCTTTTCTAAGCCATTTGTATGCGCTAATTTCATATAACTGTTTTAAAAAATTAATGTAATGATATGAAATAAAAGCAGTGTCTGAACAAAGAGGAATGTCTGTGCAATGCAATTTTAATTAATGTGGCAAATAGCCAGCCACAGTATGGAGGAGCGAGAAAGGAGAACAAGGGGGAATGCTGGTAAATAACAGGTAGACCACAATCTTAGAGATGCGGTTTGCAGCAGGAGTAGTAGCAGCATTGCACTGCATTTCTCAGCAGTTGTTGTGATGTGCCCTGGAGTTGGATCCGACTCATAGCAACCCTGCACAGGGTTTTTGAGGCTGTAAATCTTTACGGGAGCAGAAAGCCACATCTTTCTCTTGTGGAACAGCTGGTAGTTTCGAACTGCTGACCCTGAGGTTAGCAGCCCGATTCGTAACAACTATGTTACCAGAGCTCCTTTTCTCAGCAGTGGTGGGTTGGAATATCTTTACAAAAGACAGTATGATTTGTAGGAGGAGCATTGCACAAAGCTCCCACAAATCAATATTAAGAAGGTAAAGCGTTTGTCTTTTAACACTCAACCTAGTGAAGAAACCAAGTAAATGATATGAATTAACAACTATAAAGCAAACTTTAAAAATGGCCTATAAATGAAAGAATGACCAACTTTTACTATGATTGGAAAATATTAAGAAACATGATATGCTTATAATATGCACATAAAAAGTTTTTTGATTGCCCCTAACTTTTAACTACTGATAAAGTCTAATTTTGATAAGTGGTTGAGGAATTGAGTGCTCTTTTATAAAATTAGTCAAGGCAAGATGGTGGAGGAGGCAGAAATGCTACACAGACTCTTTACAACAAAGACAGGGAAAACTAAATGCAACAGCTGAAGATGATAGTCCTGGAGCTCTGAGCTTCAGATTAATGGATAGAAAAGCAAACTGAATGCTTACCAAAAAAGGAAGCTGAACAGAAGTAGCAAATAAAAGAAGATAGGTGAACTGTGCCATCCGACCAGATATGATGAGGCCATCTTAAACTTGTTTGAACAGCTTTGGAGACAAGAAAGCAGAGGCATACTGGTAACTTGGAGAGACAACAGAGCAATTAAGTTTTGTTCCACACTCTCCCCTCCTAACCAGAGTCATGACCAGCTCCTACTCTCATATACCCTGCTCTCCTGGTAGTTGGGGTCACATGGTGGTGAGTCATCAAGTTGTGAGTCAAATCAAAGTGAGATGGATGGTAATGCTCCAATCCCAGTGTCTAGATTCAGGTAAATCTTGCTCCAAACCTGCAGAGCTGATCCCACATTGGTGATTAAGATAATCAGTGGAAAAATAGGGACAAATTTAGGAGCTCTGATAAATGGCAGAAATATACTATCAAACATAACTAAAACCACACAAACAGAAAAAGACAAAATAGATGACTGAAGCCCCCTAAAAGTTATACACTGTATGTACCAAAAGATTTTGCAAAAAGAGTTAAAATATCCCGCAGATGAGAAAATATTTTAGCAATGACATTTCAGACAAGGGACTCATCTCTAAAATTTATAAAAAATTTCAACACTTTTACAGTCCTGGTGTGACACTGTAGGATAAGCATGGACAGCTAACCACAAAATTGGTGGTTCAAACCCACCAACCACTCCTTGGAAATGCTATACAGGGTATCTATGAGCTGGAACTAACTCATTGACACTTAATAATAACAGCAACACCTTTACAAGAAAAAACAAACAAATTAATAATCAAATAAAAAATGGACAGAAGATATGAATAAACCACTAAATAATACTTTTAGGTGGCCAACAAACATGAAGAGATTTTAGCAATTATTAGCCATTGTAGTTGTCGTTATTGTTGTTAAATGCTTTTGAGGCAGTTCTGACTCACAGGGACTCTGTATAGAGTTTTCTATAAGTGGCTGGTGGGTTTGAGCTGTCAACATTGTGGTTCAAATCGACCTTATAGTCCAATGCTTATCCTACAGCGCCACACCAGGATATGCAAATCAAAACAACAAGGAGTATCATCTCACACCAGCATTGACAGCAAAGTTCAAAAAATCAGAAAACAATAAATACTGACAAGGTTGTGTAGAGACTGGGACTCTCTCCTAGATTGCTGGCTGTTGTGAAGTGCCATTGAGTCACTTCTGACTCATAGCTACCCTGTATAGGGTTTCTAAGGAGCAGCTGGGGAGTTTCAACTGCCGACCTGTGGTTCAAACTGACCTTTGGGTCGAGTGTTTATCCTATGGTGCCACACCAGGACTCCATATTATTGATTGTTGTTGTTGAGTGCTGTCAAGTCAGTTCCGACTCAGAGTGACCCTTTATAGGGTTTCCGAGGAGTGACTGGTGAGTTTGAACCACTGACCTTGTGGTTCAAACCGACCTTGCAGTCCAGTGCATTAACCCATAGTGCCACACCATAACTCTGTAAAATTGTGGTAGGACTGTACAATTGTACAATCACTGCGGATAATGATATGGAACTTCCTCAAAAATTTTGAAATAACATTTTATGACTTAAATAAATAGAAAAATATTTACAGTTGATGGAATAAAAATTGAAATCTTTCACGAAAGTGAGGCGGCACAGGAAGCACTCACTCATCTCTGCCAAGAAATTTGGACGACAACTGTCTGGCCGACTGATTGGAAGAGATCAATGTTTATGCCCATTCCAAAGAGAGGTGACCCAACAGAATGCGGAAATCATCAGACAAT
>NW_006408626.1:3048437-3073840 GCF_000296735.1 Chrysochloris asiatica
GATTGGACATTGTTTCGTTCTGCTGTGCATGGGGTCGCTATGAGTCGGTTCCGACTCGATGGCACCTGACAACAACAACAACAATAATCTTTAGAAATAACTTGTCTAGAAAAGAACTACTGGCTGTTACTTTGAACTAGGCACAGTTATGACCTATCACCCATGGGTGATACAGCAGACTCTCTATTTACCATATATTCTCAAGAAATAAAAGCCATCAGATGAGTCATATATGATCTCACATGTTTGTTGCACCATATCACAATAGCAAAAAGATGGAGACAGCCTAAATACCCATCAATAGAAGAGTGGATAAACAAACTTGGGTACATACGCACAATGGAATATTATGTAGCATTTAAGAATAATGAATCTGTGTAACACCTCATAACATGGAATAACCTAGAGGACATTATGCTTAGTGAAATTAGTCACAAAAGGACAAATATTATACTAAAGCACTATTACTAAATTCAAGAAAAAGTTTTCATGTTAAAAGAAACATTCTTGATTGGTTACTAGGGGTAGGAGGGAAGAGAGAATAGTTCACTGTCTAGAGAGTCCACACATGTTAACTTGGGTGATGAGGAAGGCAATATTCAGCAAGAGGGAGGCTGGCAGAAGAATGATGAGGACAGGTGAAGACCCAGAGAGGAATGCAGGGAGTAAAGGGGATAGATTTCAACACTGCTATATATACACAACTCTGCAGCAACAGTGTCCTATGGACAGAAACACAAGGTGAGCAGGTATGGGGGGGAAAGTGGAACCATTCCCACAAATATGTAAGGGCTTGACAGGATGTTTGCACATGAGTATTTACCTTTTCTGCCAACACACCTACAAATGGTGGAGCATACAGTGGGCAAAATGTTAAAAACCTGCTTAGATATTACCAAGCACCTTGAGGAAAGAGGTTGCTGGGCCTAGGGGCTCAGGACCCTAGTCTCAGGGGATACCATGGCCAATTAGTATAATATCATTTACAAAGATTAGGTTCCACATCCTGTTTTGAAAAGTAGCAACTGGGATAATTAAAGCTCATGTGCAACCATCTAAGGCAAAACCACTGATCTCTTCATGTGTGGAAGAGAAAAGATTTATGAACATTGAAGATGCTTAGAATCAATTAATCAAATAGATACATGGAACATTTGAATATCAGTCTCCATGACTCTGAGACCAGAAGAACTAAATGGTGCCTGGCTACCACAGCCAAATGCTTTGAACTGGATCAATTAGAAGGTCCTGGATAGATGGGTAGAAAATGTGGAATGAAACACACAATTATAATAAAGACTAAGGTTTACTAATCAGAGAGAGACTAGAGGAATCTGAGACTATGGCCTTTGGTCATTCTGCTCTAGAACAGAACTCATCCTCTTGGTGCACTTTTCAGCCAAGTAGTAAATAGGTATATGTTGTTAAGTGACATGGAGTCAGTTCTGACTCACAGTGACCCTGTATAGAGTTTCCAAGAAGTGACTAGAGGGTCTGAATCACCAATCTTGTGGTTAGCAGGCAAGTACTTACCCTACAGCACAATACCAGGACTCCAGAGAGGAGCGCGTTGCTGTTGTTATTAGGTACCTTTGAGTTGGTACCACCTCATAGCTACCTTATGCACAACAGAACAAAATACTACCAGGTCCTATGCCAACCTCACAATTGATGCTACGCTTGAGTGCATTGTCACTGCCGCTGTGCCAATCCATCTTGTTGGGGGATCTTCTTCTTTTTTGCTGATGCTGCACTTCTTAAGGGACTGGAAAATTCTGATAATATGTTTGAAGTATGAGAGATGAAGTCTGGCCATCTGGTTTATAACGAGCCTGTATGTATTCTTGATGAACTTATTCCAACACAGATTGGTTTGTTCATCTGGCAGTCCATGGTACTTTTAATATTCTCCTCTAACATCATAACTCAAAGGCATCAATTCAATTGCAGTCTTCATTATTCATTATCAAACTTTCACATGAATACAAGGTTACTGAAAATACCATGGCTTGGTTCAGGTGCACCTTAGTCTTCAAATTCACATTTTGCTTTTGAACACTTTAAAGAAGTTTTGTGCAACAGATTTGTCTAATGCAATAAGTCATTTGATTTGTTCACTGCTGCTTCCATGAGTATTGAAGGCTGATACAAACAAAATGAAGTCTTTGACACCTTCACTCTTTTCTCCATTTATCTTACTATTATTTATTGGTCCAGCGGTAAGGATTTTTGTTTTCTTTACATTGAGGTACAACCGAAGAATGTGGTCTTTGAACTTCATCAGTAAACATTTTACGTCCTCTTTGCTTTCAGCGAGTAAATTTGTATCATCTGCATATCACAGATTGTAAATGAGACTTCCTCCAATCTGGATGCCATGTTCTTCTTCATATAGTCCAGTTTCTCATATTATTTGCTCAGTGTACAGATTAAATAAATATAGTGAAATAATGTAACCTTGATGCACACCTTTCCTAATTTCAGACCATTCAATGTTTCATTGTTCTCTTCAAGTGACTGTCTCTTGGACTATGTACAGGTACCTCATGTGTGTAATTAAGTGTTCCGGAATATTCTTTCTCCACAAAGTTGTCCATAGCTTGTCATGTTCTACATAATTAAAAGTCTTTGCATAGTCAATAAAACACAGGTAAACATCTTTCTAGTATTCTCAGCTTTCTGCCAAGAGCCATCTGATGTCAGCAATTATATCCCTCATTCCGTGTCCTCATATGAATCCGTTGTACCTCTGGCAGTTATAGGTCAATGTAGTGTTACAGATGTTTTAAAATTATCTTTAGCAAAAATTTACTTGCATGTGATATTAAGGCTATATCTAATGATTTTCACATTCTGTTGGGTCACCTCTCTTTGGAATGGGCACAGATATGGATCTCTTCCAATAAGTTAGCAAGGTGGCTGTCTTCCATATTTCTTGGCATAGATGTGTGAGTGTCCCAATGTCCCACTATTTTGTTGATAATTTTCAATTTGTAGTCCATCAATTGCCAGAGCCTTTTCTTTCCCAATGCCTTCAGTATACCTTAGAATTCTTCCTTCAGTATCATTGCCTCTTGATCACATACTATCTCTTGAAATGGTAGAGCACTGACAACTTCTTTTTAGTACAGTAACTGGTTGTATTCCTTCCATCATCTTTTTTGATGATTTCTGCATTACTTAATATTTTGCGCATTAAATCCTTCAATATTGCATATCGAGGCTTGAGTGTTTTCTTCAGTTTCTTTAGCTTGAGAAATACTGAACGTGTTAGTCTCTGGGTTTTCTAGTTCCAGGTTTTTGCACATTTCATTTTAATATTGGACTCTGTCTTCTAGAGTTGTCCATTGAGATTTTCTTCTTAGCTCTTTCACCTCATCTTTTTTTCCATTTGCTTTAGCATCTCTGAAGAGCGAGTTTCAGAGTCTTTTCTGATATCCATTTTGGTCTTTTCCTTATTTTTCATCTTCTTAATGAACTTTTGCTTTCTTCCTGTAAGATGTTCTTGATGTCATCCCACAACAATTTTGATCTTCAGTCATTTGTGTCTATATCAACAAATCCGTTTTTGAAATGATCTCTAAATTCAGGTGGGATATGTTCAAGGTCATATTTTGGCTTTCATGGACTTGTTTTAATTTTCTTCAGCTTCAGTCTAAAGTTGCGTATTAGCAATTGATGATCTGTTCCAGTTTACCACTGGCCTTATTTTGATGGATGATGTGGAATTTTTCCACTGTCTCTTTCTAGAGATGCAGTCAATTTGATTTCTGTGTATTCAATTTGATGAGGTCCTTGTGTATGTTTTATGTTTCTTTTATGTTGTTTAGAAAAGGTATTTACAATAAACAAATCATTTGTCTTGCAAAACTCTATCATGTGATCTCCAGCTTCATTTCTATCACCAAGGCCATAGTTTCCAACAATTTATTCTCTTTGTTTCCAACCTTTGAATTCCAATCACCATGTTTGATGGATTCCAGAATGAAGAAGTTAGTAAAATTCTTCAATTTCATCATCACTAGCTTTAGTGATTGGTTCATGATTTTGAATAATAGTGGTATTAACTAGTCTTCCTTGTAGGTGTAGGATATTATCCTATGAAAGACAGTGTTGTACTTCAAGATAGAAATGTTATTTTTTCATGATGACTACGTCATTCCTCTTCAATTTGTCATCCCATGCATAGTAAACCATGTGATTGTTAGATTCAAAATGGTCAATACCAGTCCATTTCAGCTCACTAATGTCTAGGATATCGATATTTATGCTTTCCATTTCATTTTCACAGCTTCTAATTTTTCTACATTCAAATTTCATAAATTCCATGTTCTGGTTATTAATGGATGTTTACTGTAGTGCCATGGGCTGCCAAAAGAACCAACAGATCTATGTTGGAAGCCATGTAGCCAGAGTGCTCCTTGGAGGCCAGGATGGCCAAACCTCATCTCTCATATTTTGAACATATTGTCAGGAGGGACCAGTCGCTGAAGAAGGATATCATGTTTGGTAAGGTGGAGGGTCAGAAAAAAAGAGGAAGACCCCCAGCAAGATGGATTGGCAAAGTGGCAGCATCAATGGGGTTAAGAGTGGCAACAATTGTGAGGTTGGCCCAGGTTCAGACAGTGTTTCATTCTGTTGTGCATAGGGTCACTATAAGTTGGTATTGACTTGATGGCATCCAACAACAACAACTCATTTTGAGTTGTGCCCAATCAACCAATGAGGTTTGGAAAACTTTACTCCTTTTGCATCATCATGGTCAGCTCTACTTTGAGGAAACAGCTCTTCTCCAGTCATATTTTGAGTGTCTTCCAATCTGAGGGGCTCATCTTCTGGCACTACAGCTGACAATCTTCTGGTTCTATTCATCATGTTTTACTATTCAAATATTTTGCTGCTATCTGACAGTGTTCCATTGACAATCAAAAGGTTTCCAGGGACTAGGTATTCAGAAGATATCTATCTCTCATTCTCCTAGTCTGTCTTAGTCTGGAACCTTAGCTGAAACCAGTCCACTATGGGTAACAGTGTTGGTATTTAAAATACTGGTGACATAGCTCCAGCATCACAGCAACACAAAAGCCATCACAGTAAAACAGACAAACAAGTGGTGGAGATATGTATATGTTGTTGTTGTTAAGTGTGATTGATTCAGTTCTGACCCACAGCAACCCATAGTATAGGGTTTCCAAGGCCTGGCTGGTGAGCTTGAACCACCTACCTTGCAGTATAAAGTGACTTTGCAGTCCAACACATTAGCACATAGCACTATAGCAGGACTCCTGAGATATGTATGTGTTGTTGTTAAGTGTCGTCGAGTCAATTCCAACTCATAGCAACCTTGTATAGGGTTTCGGAAGAGCAGCTGGTGAGCTTGAACCGCCAACCTTGCAGTTCAACGGCTTTGCAGTCTGGCTCATTAACCCATAGAGCCACACTAGGACTCCGAGATAGGTATATTGTTGCTGTTATGTGCCATGGAGTTGGCTCCAACTCATAGCGACCCTGTACAGGGTTTCCGAGGCTGTAAATCTTTATGGGAGCAGAAAGCCTTATCTTTCTCCCGCAGAACAGCTGGTAGTTTTGCATTGCTGACCTTAAAGTTCACAGTCCGATTCGTAACCACTATGCTACAAAGCACTAGTAAAGTATGCTTACCTTGGAATACTTAACCTTTCAAGATCAAAAGGACGACATTTACCCAAGGACAAAGTTCAGAAGCATTGGGAAGGAAGGCGGAATAGAAATAGGAACCACAGTGAGAAAGTGGGATAACTGTTGTTAAGTGGAGGGGATTACAATCATTGAAATGACACAAAGTACATGATCTGTTGAATTTAAAACTGCTAATCTACTCTGTTAACCCTCACTCTAAAGAACTCTAATAAATAAAATCAGTCAGATTATAAATGTGCATACATTTCTGGGGGACAATTTATTAGTATTTATATGTATATTTCAAATGATTACTTGTTGTTTTAACAATCTCATTTCCAAAATGTATACATCAGAGGTACTTCAACAAATACACAAAAATACATACATAAGATTATTCATGGGAAATTTATTTGTAATAATGAGAAATTAGAAACAATCTAAATATTCATGGGTAGGAGAAACCATGGGACAGAATTAATTTGGAATAATTTTATATAGCTGTCAAGAAGAGTACCAATTAGATTCATATGATTCATGGAAAAATGTCCATAGTATATTATTAAGTAAAAAAAGTATCATGTTGGAGATCTGGGTATATTGTATAAACTTTTGTAAAGAGCAACAAAACACTACTCAGTGTCTTGTCTACATTCATGCATGCACATACATAGAAAAATGATTGGAGAATTAAGCAATTACTCATTCATAGTGGAATGGGAGTAATGTTGATGGGAAAGACATTCATTATCATTTTCATCTCAAGTATTTTTTAATGTTCCATTTTTGACAAGCATGTATCAGCTGTTTAATTGTAAAGTATCTGTGATGTTTTAGAAAAGCACCAGGTTGATGAAAATGGTAAATATGCACAACTATCAAATAATGTTTGAGTGATAGGTCAGAACTGTGTCTAGTTCAAAGTAACAACCAATAGGTATTTTCTGGACAAATTAGTTCTAATAATTATTACCACCTGTAAATAGATCAAACCTCTGCTCAAATATCTACCTTCTAAATCTTTCATCGTATAATTATTTTATAAAAATTGGCAGTTTAATTTGGATTCTTGGCACTCTGTAAGAGCACTTCTATTCAGAATTTGGTCAGATACATACCTATTTGTCAGCAGCATTGTTAAAGCCAAGAGACTAACAGGAGGGGTGGTCAGGAATGAAATTAATTGCTGAAGAAACATGGCAGGAAAAGAGAATCCACTGTTTCCACACCTCCATGGAGAGTGTGCACAGGTCTGCGAGGCTCAGAGGTATCTTGTCAGTGATGAAGGGCAGGAAACAGATAGTAATGGACTTGAGCTCAACACGGGGTCAGGAACACACAGCGCCTCAAGCACTTGTCTGACACCATCACTGGCGGCAAAAAACTCCAGGAGTTGCGGTTCGCGGCCAATGATTTTTTGTTTCTTCTACAACACCTGAAGCAGCTGCACTAAGAGACAGTAAAGGATGGCTTTGATTTACCAAGGAAGAATGACCCTGGGTAGTTATCTAGTCCAGGGACAAGCCCTTGTGGATATGAAAACTGTACCTTCTCAGTAGCAGGGACAGTTGTAGATCTTTAAGCTGTCATTTCTGCTGTGAAACCAAGCCTGGCCAAATATAGGCTTCTCTCAGTGTACGTCTGTCTCTGTCTGAGTCCTAGAGCCCTCTGCACACTTAGCTGATCTCCAGCTCAGCCTAACTTTGCCCCATTGCATCTACTTAGTCTCTGTGGCTCCCTTATTATCTGCAATTCCATCTGTGCCATGTTACTTTGTAATTTTTTTGAGTTGTTGTGAATTAATTTTTCAATTTGTGTCAGAGGACAAGAAATGTATTGCAACCATGTGCCAAGTAGAGTGTCTCATTTCCCAAACTATTCATTGAATAACCAGCATTTCACAAGGGTGCTTTTATTTGTTTGCTTTGCTTTGTTTTTGGTTGTAGAGAGATGTTTAAAAGCACAATCATAGGAATTTGCTGTGATCTCTAAATGTTTGGAAATCCTGCACTTTACACTAAAAATTCTTTTGAATTTTGCATTCTTCTCCATTTCCTGTATATATATTTTAATACATAAACATTAATTAAAATAATTTAATATGGTATCAACATTCATAAAATCAGCAGTCAAGAAATCAAACAATGTATTGCATTAGGTAAATCTGTTGTACAAGACCTCTTTAAAGTGTACAAGAGCAAAGATGTCAGTTTGCAAGCTAAGGTGAGCCTGAACCAAGCCATGGTATTTTTAATAGCCTCATAAGCATGTGGAAATTGGACAATGAATAAGGAAGGCCATAGAAGAATCAATGCATTTAAATTATGGTGTTGGAGAAGAATATTAAAAGTACCATGGACTGCCAGAAGAACAAACAAATCTGTGTTTGAAGAAGTACAACCAGAATGCTTCTCAGAAGTCAGAATGGCAAGACTTCATCTCGCATACTTCAGATATAGTATCACAAGGAACCAGTTCCTAGAAAAGGACATCATGCTTGGTAAAGTGGAAGGTCAGCAAAAAAGTGGAAGACCCCCCAAGGAGATGGATTGGAATAGTGGCTGCAGCAATGGACTCAAGTGTAGCAACAATTGTGAGGTTGGTGCAGGACAGGGCAGTGTTTCGTTCTGTTATGCATAGGGTTGATGTGAGTCAGTACTGACTTGATGGAACCTAACAACAACAACAACAATGTGGTACAAAATAGATGCCCCCAAAAGAGGCAAATTTCACTCTTGTGATTTCTGATCTTCTGGTCTGGATGCGCACAATCCTAGAGATCTAGAGAAGCAATTTAACAGCAACCCTATAAGTAAAGTACTATTCTGCTAATATTAGAAACAAGATGACTTCTGGGATATTAAATAATTTCCCTTGTTCATGGGGCAATGCATGGAAAATCTGGATACAAACACAGGTAGCTATTTCCATCAGATTATGTGACAGCAATTTTTCACTATTCGTCCTGTTTCTTTTCTTTCCTCTCCTTTTTCTTGCCTTACCACTGAATACAGTACTATTAATATTAAGTATGGAGCTCTGGTAAAGTAGTGATTACAAGTTGGATTGCTAACCTCAAGGTCAGCAGTTCAAAACTACCAGCAGTTCTGCAGGAGAAAGATGAGGCTTTCTGCTCCCATAATTATTTACAGCCTCAGAAAACCTATGCAGGGTGATTATGAGTCGGAATCAACTCCACAACACATAACCAACATGATTAATATTAAATATAAAATGAATTTTTAAAATATTAAATAAATTAGTCGTCTGATTACTTTTTGGTGGCAGAGATGGGATTAGGCAAAGTAACAACTTGAAGTCCCTGGGAGTGCAGACTGTTAAACATTCAACTGCTAATCTAAAGAAAGGCTTGATAATCTGCATCTGAAAAATCAGCCATTGTAAACCCTAAGGAGCACAGTTCTACTCTGATACACATGAGGTCACCCTGAATCCACTCAACAGCAGCCGGTATAACGAGCACTTAATTAAAGTCCCAAACAAAATTTTAGGAAGTGGCCATCCATAGACCCTGTGCATTTTTTCTGGTTTTCCCAGAAGCAAATTTCTGGTAGAGTAACTGAGCTAAAAAAAATCACCAGACTCAAGTTCTGATTCCAGTGATGACAGTAAATAGCTTTCTGACTATGGGGAGTCATACACCTCTCTTCTGTCCTGTTATCTATTTATTATTGAAGGAATGAGGATTGGAATCCAGAATTTTTGAGGTCTCCACATTATTGTTAGCCCTCGTGGAAAAATGTGTTGAAGATGGAGACATTCTTTACACACCAGCCTTTTTATATTATTGCCAGGACTAATTCAAGGCACAGTGTATTTTTTCTTAGCCAACAGTTAACATGATGATTTTCTCCACAGTAATGTGATGGTGCTTACCCATATTTTGTTTTATTTCCTGGTTTGCCTTGGGTCTTTTATTCTACCACAACTATTTGAACTGGAGGCCGAGGTTGGTTGGTCTTTGAAGAATGACCCAAATGCTGGCATGCTTCATGTCCACTCAGGCTCCAGTTTCCCTAGACAACTGATTGTTCTGGCCTTTTGTAAGCTTCTTCTCAGCTGTAGCAAAAGACCCAGTGGCATGCTGATTGGTCTTGGCTCAGATGCAACTCATAGTGTTATTTTTACAATCTGGCAGTTCCAACTGAAGAAAGCAACTATTTCCCCATCAGCTACCAGCTACCTTCTACTGTCCAAGAACCTTTGGTTCTTCAATGACTCAGAAGGCAGCAAAGTATAATCTCCAGACCTAGAATTTCAGCTCCATGTATTTTTTCTTAGGAAAGGTGATTACTAAGGATTGATCATTTAATTAACTTCCAGGCCCTATAGCTTTTGGTTTCTCATTCCTTTTTCTCCTAATTTTGTATTTTATAAAGTACTCTTTTGGAGGCCAAACACTGACACTCTATAGGATTTTTTTTGGAAAAACCTAGGATTGTTTTTGAGATTTTTTTTTTTTTTTTTTTACAAGCAGGGGGAAAAAATGAGATTATCAGTTTATGCAAATGCAGAAGATTTCAGGAGAGCATTACTAAGCTATAAAGTTCTATGCATATAACATACTGGGACCAACTAATGAATGGCAGTAATTATTTGGCAGGTATGGGAGCAGCCATCTTTGGCTAACTCTATCAAGTCATTCTCAAGGAGCTCTGGTAGTGTAATAGTTACGAATTCGGCTGCTAATTTCAAAGTCAGCAGTTCGAACCTACCAGTGGTTCCACGGGAGAAAGATGAGACTTTCTGTGCTCCTAAAAGATTTACAGCCTCAGAAACCCTGCACAGGGTCACTATGGGTCGGAATCAACTTGACAGCACTTAACAACGACAGCAAACCAAGTCATTCTATCTTTATAAACATTCACCAAGAAATTTTGGTGTCGTTCTGAACCTTCTCCCTCCTTTCTCATTGTTTTTGTTGTTGTTAAGTGCTGTCAAGTTGGTTCTGATTCACAGCAACCTGTATAGGGTTTCTGAGAAGTTGCTGGTAGGTTTGAACAGATGGCCTGTTCAAGTGTCAGGAGCCTGTGCTACAGTGCCATACATGTCTCTCTCATTAGCAGTGCTCAGTTATACAATGGGAGTGATTCAATTATTATAAATGTCTGTGTTGTTGTTGTTGTCAAGTGTCATCAAGTCAGTTCTGACCAATAGAGACTCTATGTACAATAGAACAAAACACTGCCCAGTCCTGGGCCATCCTCATAATTGTTATGTTTGAGTTGATTCCACCCTTGCAACTCAAATGATTTTTGACTAGGGAATGATGAGTTTATATACTCGTAACTCCAAATGTTACTCCAAATACTCCTAACTTATAAATGCAACAACTTGATGAATCTCTAATGCATATTGCTATAAAAACAAAAACAAAAACAGACTCCAAAGGCTACATACTGCATTATTTCATTTTTATGATATTCTGGAAATAACAAAATAATATATAAAGAAAGTAAAACAATATATAACGTTCAGTGGTTGCTAAGGGCTGGAGTTGAGAGATCAAATATAAAAGGGCAACATGAGAAAATTTAGGGGTGTGATGGAACTGTTGTATATCTTGATTGTGGTAATGATTACACTTTGGTATGCAATGCCCTCAAATTTGCATGTAAGGTAAATTTTTCTATATGCAAATTATTCCTTATAAATGATTTTTAAAGGATTTATTGAGAATCTACTATATGCATAAATCTCTATTGTTTCAGCAGCGAAAATAGCAGTCCAGGTCCTTCCTCACTAGAATTTTGTATCTGTGTTCACTCTTTGTCACTCAGAGCCATGTCTACTTTGTCACTTGCTGCTTTAATCTTTTAAATTGATCTTCCTACTCCTCAACTCGACTCTCCTCCAATCTATTTCCTATAAAACTGATAAAGGAATCATTTTATGATATAAACTGTTTTGTTTCTACTCTGTGCTAGTGGATAGATTCCGTGATTTGTACCCTTGTAGACTTTTTAGAACACCTCTTAAGAAAATTCTATGTTTGGAGGAATTTTCTATATTATGAGTCCTACTAGCCCAGATAAAAGCCAAAAAACCACATTTCCAACCTCTCTTCTTACAGCTACGTGACCTGGAGTATATAAATCAGAGGCATGTATGGAAGATGTTGATTTAAAAGAGGGCAGTGCGAGGAAGGAAGTTCTGTGTGGAACTCATTTCCACCAAGCTTGACAGAAATAGCTTCCTGTTAAGCATTTGTAGAGAGTGCTTCCTGTTAAGCATAGTGCTCAGTGTAGTGTAGTAACTGGAGTTTGTGCTCAGCAGATTTGATTGTAGCCTTTGCTAGACCCTCCAAGCCTGGACTCTGGGCCCTTCCCAATATGTTTCTAATGTACTGAATATCCTTTATATTTTCAGTTCTGACTAATAGCAACCTGTACAGGGTTTGTGATTTGAACTGCCAACCCTGTAGTTCACAGTGCAGAGCTTACCCCACAGTGCCATACCAGGAGTCCTTAAGGTACAGTAGCTACTGCTTTTCATATTTTTTTGCATCTGGATCCCAGTTGACACACCTGCTTATCAACTTTCAATAGATTCCTATCACCTTGTTGTTGTTAAGTGCTGTTGAGTCGGTTCTGACCCATAGCGACCCTGTATAGGGTTTCCAAGGAGTGACTGGTGAGCTTGAACCGCCATCCTTGTGGTTCAAACAGACTTTGCAGTCCAGTACATTAACCCACAGTGCCACACCAGAAGTCCTCCCTGAGGGGGGAAAAACAACACACACACCTTCTAGTCTCTACAACACGAAATGCACTGTATGTTTTAATGATCTTCACCTTGCTATCTGTCATACACATGTTGTTGTTAAGTGCCATCAAGTTGATTCCAACTCACAGTGACTTGGTATAGTGTTTCCAAGGCTGTAAATCTTTGTGAGGGCTGAAAGCTTCCTCTTTCTCCTGGGGAGTGGCTGATAGGATCAAACCACCAATCTTGTAGTTCACAGTCCTTATCCTCCAGAGCCACCGTACCTTCATGCCTTTTCAGATAATGTTCTCTTTTATTTGATATGATTTTCCCTCATGCTTTCTCACTGTTTTCTAAACTTCTTTTCATGTTGTACCTATTCATTCTCCATTTCTATTCATCCTCTGGTAATGTAGTGGTTATGAATCAGGCTGCAAACCTCAAGGTCAGTAGTTCAAAACTACCAGCTGTTCCATGGGAGAAAGATGAGGCTTTCTGCTCCCATAAAGATTTACAGCCTCGGAAATGCTGCATAGGGTCACTATGAGTCTGAACCGATTCCACAGCATGTAGCCACCACCATTCATCCTTCAAAACACTTCTCAATGATCAAAAATGAAATGCATGTGTGCAGTCTTGATGACTACCTTGCCGGCGTCTCTTGTTCTCTCCTTCATTTGATAATTTTTCATTTTGTATGTCTTTAGTTCATATATTCATATTGAGAAAATATCATGTGCCAGGCGAAGAGCAAAAATCTACATGATGAATAGTAGCTAATTAGTTAAAGACAAAGAATAGATCATAGCAGTTTACACACATTCTAAAGTTGATAGGTGGGTGCAATGGACAATGTGACATCTGAGTGAGAGCTACGAATGTGGGGGGCATTCATAGATCATGTCCCCTGTGTTGTTGTTAAGTGCTGTCAAGTCGCTTCCCACTCATAGCAACTATGTATAGGGTTTCTGAGGTGCAGCTGTTGAGTTCAAACCGCCGACCTTGCTGTTAAACCAATCTTGTAGTGCAGTGCTTAACCACATCAGGACTCCATGTACCCTGTACTCCACAATAAATCCTTCTTTGAAGTCTTACTCCATTTTTACTTTCAGTGAAACCAGACCAGTCAGGGAGAATGCATTCAATGTAAATTGGTTGAATTAATAAATGAATGACCAAATCCTGTTCCTCTCCAAGACTTTTGTCTGATGGAATTAGAACAAGTAATTTAGGTTTCAATTTCCTGTTCATCACAATATTCTCAATCAGGGACAGGATATAGGAAATGCCTTTTACTATCAAGCAAAATTTCCTGTATCTTCAAACTAGTAATCCGGGGCGGCACTGATTGAATAATGGCAGATCAACTTCAAGAATCCTGTGTTTTCATAATTATTCTGGTGTCATCTGTTTAGTCATCCTTAAAAGTCTATTAACACAGTATATATCTCTGATCTGCTTTTCTATCTGATTGCATCATTATAATAACCTCACAAATAAGTTCTGTGATATATCCTAACATTGCAGCTTGTGTAAAAAAGGCAAAACAATTTTCTGATCATGACACAGGAAATCAATCGTATAAACAGGAGTGATTCTAGACTGCTACGTAGCCATGAGCCATGGTTTGGAAAAAGAGCTATGAAATGAAACAAAGTTTGCATGTTTACATAAATTGGTGTGTGGTAATGTAGCCATCTCAAGTAGCTTTATAGGGCTATACATGGAGATGTGTAGTGGCTATGAATCGGGCTGTGAACCTCAAGGTCAGTGGTTTGAAACTACCAGCTGTTCTGTAGGAGAAAGATGAGGCTTTCTGCTCCTGTAAAGATTTACAGCCTCAGAAACCCTGTACAGGGTTGCTATGAGTCGAAACTGACTTCACAGCACGTAACCATCACCAAGGTTCAATATTCTCCATAAGCTCCGAATTTAAATGCATGCTATCACTGCTTTCGACAGTTCTGAAATCCCTTGCCTACTATCAGACAGCAATGCTTTCCTTTGATTTGGTACCAAAGTTAAGCTGAATTTTAATCACCTCCTTAATGCTTAGTTTCACAGAGAAACAGCCTGCATATTAGGGATATCTTTCTGATGTCTTCAATGAACCAGAGGCACAGACTTTACTGTCATCTTCATCCAAGGACAAATCGTAATTGGCTAGACTAGTAAATTGCTTTTTCTTATTGAAAACTGCCATTGGCACATTAAACTCAAAATAAAATCCTTACTGTATGGATGTGCTGTGGTTCTTTACCATGCAGCTGTAAGTGAAAAGTTGTTTTTCTAAACTAATATTTATAGAGATAATTCAGTTTGTGATGCTGAGGGATATAAATTTGAGAGATTATAAAGGATGATTCAGCTTTCATGTTTTTTTCCTGAAGTCCTGCAATTGCCTCTTTTCACCCTCCTTAAATGTATAATGGTACATCCATCTTGTTAGAAGTATCCTCCGAGGATTTAAATGACCAGTTTTTCTTAAAAGGAAAGTGTGAATTGAAAGGAGGAATATGCCATCATCACAAACATTGTCCCCAGATGACAGACATGGGGCTTCATATCGGAATCATTAATCATGGTGTGGCCCCATGGCTGTCTGCTACACTGTTCTCAACTAGACACACATCTGTTTCCTGGGGCTCTTTCTGAATGTTAGATGGTTGACTTCTGTGTTCCATTTTAGTGTACACTCAGGGCAATGGGAGTCTGTATTCAGTTTGTACATTAGGTGCTCAGAACTATTTCCCCATTAGTAATGATGGGAAGACAAATGTAAGAGTAAAGAAGTGGGCCCTCAAAGGAAGGACTCTTTACAATTTAGATGACAGACTGCAAAGTCATTTGAAGTGCAAGGTTGGTGGTTAAAGCTCACTAGCTGCTCCTTGGAAACCCTATACAGGGTCGCTATGGGTCGGAATCTACTCGACAGAACTGAGCAACAACAACCATTGAAGCAGGGATTCCAGATCTAGGTAAGACTTTCTGTGTTTCATGTTCTTATCACCTTAGGAAGCTATCAATTTTGATCTTATAGGCAAAGGCATTTTTTTTTTTTAATTTGGAATATATCATACAACAAATATGGAAAGGAAAAGTTATACAAAGGTCTGGAACATCATTATATCATTGTTGGTTACATCTTATGCTCTATGGTATTGTTTCATTTGGGTGACAAATTCACAGAACCGAAAGTTGTGATACCTGTTGCAAATGATGTTTTCAGATTCCTAAGACATTTTTTCAGCATTACCAGCTTAATTTTGTAGTAAATAATTATCCCTAGATGGGGTGAGTTTAAGATTAAGTGAGTATATGAAAGCATTTGAATTTCTGAATGAATGTGATAGAGTTGCTTCAGGAAATAAATCACAGGCAGGATGACAGAACAACTGGTTAAAGAGTTTGAAGCTCCTTTGGGTACTGATTAGATGATTATGGACAATGAATCAGTGGTTCTTCTATATTGTATCATAAGGGAGATATATAAAGACAGATTAGTGTAACATGAACATCTTAATTTTCCTGAAACTGCTTCCTTGATGATGAAACATGATAATATTAATGTATCAGTCTGAGATTTCACAATCTTTATGACTGAAAGTTTTCATGTCCTCTAGAAATGAATGAGCTTCAGGAACTATGTGCTAGGTTTGAAATGATAATGAAAGGCACTTTAAGTGAAGAGTGCCACAGAAGTAAAATTAGAATTTGTGGAAGCATACTGGTATAACATCATGAATGATGTGCTGGATTTTTTCTTATATACCTTTTTGTGATACATGTGAAGGCATGTAGTTTATCCCTTTTGGGCTTAAGTTCAAACTTAATGAACATCTTAGTTGGAACTGGTCCAGTACTGGAAATATCAAGAATTAGAGATATTTTTTACTGATGATCACATTTAAAACTTATATTTTTCCCATCTCGATCCCTTTTAATAATGAAAGCTTGTATTACTGAAACCCTGCTGGAAAAGTTAAAACCTGCTCTATACATGTGTGCTTTGCCATGTGTAATGTTTCTTCATTTGTAGAACAGGAGAACTGGACTTGACGATACCTCACATCCTTCCTTAGCTCTGACATTCTAAGGGTCTGTGGTTCTAAGTCCCATATGAATCTTCATTTTGGGGATACCTGAAGAACAGATGTTCACAGCAGGAAAAACTGAGTGGTTATTCACCAGCATGATGATATTTCTCCTCAGTAGGACCAAAATGTCTTTGATTGACTGATTTAGAAAAACAAAACAAAACAAAACTATATTCTTCCATTGAGTGAGTACTTTCTGCTACGTCTAGAGCTCCTGATAGCATCTTGGCAATCTTAATGGCTGAATAACGCTCACACAGTCAGTTTCAGACACATCAAAGAAAAGTACCTTGGAGTTTTGTTTCTCTCCTTCCACTTCCAAGATCTTGCCATGTCTATCCTTATTATCCAATATCCATGAATGATTTCCAGAAGTCAAAACCTGGTCATCACAATATTCCTGTATTACAAATCTATTCCTTACCATGTAAATTTCTTATTTACATAGCTTGTTGTTGTTGTTGTTATGTGCCATGGAGTCAGTTCCAACTCATAGCAACCCTGTACAGGGTTTCCGAGGCTGTAAATCTTTATGGGAGCAGAAAGCTTCGTCTTTCTCCCACAGAACAACTGGTAGTTTCGAACTGCTTACCCTGAGGTTCGCAGCCTGATTCGTAACCACTATGCTACCAGAGATCCTTACGTAGCTTAGATCTATACAATATAACTTGTCAAGTCATAAAACCTGAAAATTAGATATTAATTAAGTCTTCTAGTGTAATACCTTAATTTCCTGAGTGCTCCTATTAAATCATGCCACACATATTTGGAATTCAGATGCAGATGCCTTATAAAAAGCACAGACTTCAGTCAAAGCCAGGTGTTCCACTGGTTGTATACATGCAGTTAACTGGGAGAACAAATCTAGTTGTATATGTAGATTAGTTTCTTCTGAGTTAATGGGAGCTGAACCTCTCACAGGAGTTATCTTGCTTCCCTTTGCCAGGGAAAGATTAAAGATTGAACTGTTGTTATTGCTGTTAAGAGCCATCTAGTTAGTTCTGACTCACAGTGACACTGTATAAGATTTCCAAGGAACTATGGGTGAGTTTGAACTGCGTGTTTTGTAGTTAAACTACTGACCATGTGGTCCAGTGCTTTATCCTACAGTGCCACACTGACCATGTGGTCCAGTGCTTTATCCTACAGTGCCACACCAGGGCTCCAAAGATTGGACAAGAACAGGGAAAATGCTGTCTGCTATGTGATATTGTGGAGTCCTGGTGTGGCGCTGTGGGTTAATGCGTCAGACTGCAAAGCCATTTGAACTGCAAGGTCGGCAGTTCAAGCTTACCAGATGCTCCTTGGAAACCCTGTACAGGGTTGCTATGGGTCAGAACTGACTTGACGGTACTTCACAACAGCAACAACATGTGATATTGTGAGAACTTAGTCAAGTCTTGTGAAAAAGGCAGACTTCAACTACGCAGAAATTTGCACTGGAAATCATCCAAACTCTTATGTAAATAAGACGTTTAGCTGTTTATTAAAGCATTTTGGATTAGAAGTCAAAGGACAAAATTTAGATATTAATGCCCCAATTTCAGTTGAAGTAACAGAGTCTAAAAATTTAATGAGAGATAATATCCTATAAAAAGGAACTATAAGTCTTGTTTTGTTGTTAAGTGCCTTTATGGATTCTGATTCATAGAGACCTTGTATAGAATTTTTTAAGATGTGCTGGTGGGTTTCAATTGTGAACCTGTGGTTAGCAGTTCAGTGCTTACCCTACAGCTCCACATCAGTATCCCTTTAGACAAAAGAAATAAAGAATACCACTTTCCGTTATAGATTCTTAGTTAAAATTTCATGAGCAGTAGGTAATGTATGAAAAAAAATACCTTGGCAAGCTTTCCTATATATATTTTCTAAGTGAGGCATGTGTCCACATATATTTAATGTATTTGAATATAAATACGAATGCACAGATGGGGAAAGAAAATAGAGTAGGCACCATTTGTAGTTATTTGTTTTGTTTTGATGTTTACCAAGAAGAATAATTGCATTTCATAACATGAAACAGAATCTAATTGTACATAGTGTTTTTATAAAGTCATAAAAGGCAATTTTTACAATGATGATGAAGATATATGTGACAATGTGGAGTCAAACATGACAGGCATTAAATGCTCAGTTGGAGAAAGATCATTAATTACACAGGACATTAGATACAATTGCACCAAGAAGGATTATGGGCAAAGTCAACAAAATTATTACTGATGCTGGATCCATGGCTTACTAGTGACTAGAATCAAGATGTACACTTTCATCCATATTTAGATTTTAGGCACCGCCAGGTGTAAACCTCTTCCTAGCCCTCATGATCATTGGCTGTACTTTGAAAGGCACAGTCTCATGGTCATAGAGACTTTTGGGAGTTTGAACTGTCAGAATGGTTACTGATGCTTAAAAACAAAGATCTCCCAGAGGCTTTTTAGGAGGGCTGATGGAGTAGAACAAACAATATGGGAAAAGCAAGGGTACCAAGAGGTCGGGGAGGGCTCCAGCTTTGGTTCTCAGCCTCTGGAGGTGGACCTCTCTCTCTCAGGATGGAATTGACAAAAACAAGGCAGCTGTCATGGCCTGGAAGTTCTGAATGAGCGGTGGTCTGAGTACTAACAGTAAATTGATAACTAAAATGGTTATCCTATGCTAGGCACTCTCTGTAAACATGCATTCTTTAATTTTCTCAATGACTCAGTGAGATAAATATTAGCAGTTTACCAATTTAACAGGTCAGGCATTGAGAAGTTATGTGACTTGCTCAAGCCTGCAGTTACGAAGTTAACTTAATCAAGATAACTACCCATCTCAGTTTGCCTATGACAAATGGGTTTCTTGGAGTTCTACTATGGCAGTGTGGGTTAATGCGTTGGACTGCAAATTAAGTTTGAACTGCAAGGTCAGTGGGTCAAGCTTACCAGCCACTCCTTGGAAATTCTATACAGGGACTTTATGGATCAGAACTGACTTGATGGCACTTAACACCAACCACAATGGGTTTCTTATAATGCAGACTTTCAACGCTGAAATCAGGACAGTCCCAGGCAAACCAGGATGGTTTTGAATAATTAAAAATGATAGTTCCAGAGCTCAAACTCAGGACCTGAGGTTCAATAAACCTAATATTTATTTCCTTCCCAAGGCAGAAATTCAGGTTCAAGACCACAAGACAATGGATCAAATGACAAAAATCTAGCATAGAGAGAAATTTTATTTTGGGAATAAGGCTCAGTTGCAATTCTGACCATGGGGCCAGTGGTGCTGTAGAGGTAGAATTCTCACTTTCCCTGATGGACAACTGGGTTTGAATCCTAGTCAATGCACCTTAATAGTTACCACTCATCTGCCATTGGAGGCTTGTATGTTGCTATGATGCTGAATGGGTTTTGGCAAAGCTTCTAGACCAAGGTGAACTAGGAAGAAAGTCTCGGAAAAGTATTTCTGAAAACCAAACAATGAAAACCCCATGGATAGCAGCAGGTACAATTAGCAAACCATCCGGGATACAGTGCAGAGACAGGTAAAGTTTTGTTCTGTTGTATAAGGGGTCTCCATGAGTTGTGGGCCAACTCAATGGCAGCTAACAACAACTACATCTGCAGCTAATAACAATGCTGACCATCAGAGCTGTTGTTGTTTTTGTTAAGTGCCGTCGAGTCAATTTCAACTCATAGCAACCCTGTATAGGGTTTCTAAGGAGCAGCTGGTGAGTTTGAACTGCTGATCTTTAAGTTCAAATTGCTTTGCAGTGTGTTGCATTAACCCACAGTGCCACACCAGGACTCTGACCATCATAGTAAGCATGATTAAATTAGTGTTAATTTAGAATAAGCTACTAAATAAGGGAAGAATGATCCTAGAACCTCAGAGAGGAGGGGTTGTAAATACAGGTGTAGTGGTTACTCAAGACAGCAGGAAACCATGAAACTAGTTTCCAAGTATAGAATAATTTTAGGCACCAGTGGTATTTGAATTATGGTATTGTTGTTGTTGTTAGGTGCCATTGAGTTACTTCCAACTCATAGTGATCTTATAAACAACAGAATAAAACATGACGGAATCCTGCACCATGCTCACAATCGTTGTTAAGGTTGAATCTATTGTTGCTACCACTGTGCCTTTTTTGGCGTCTTCCTCTTTTTTGCTGACCTTCCAATTTCCCTAGAATTATGTCCTTCTCCAAGGACTGGTTCCTCTTGATAATATATTGAAGCATGAAAAACAAAAAATTTTGCCTTCCTGGTTTCTAAGGAACATTCTGGCTGCACGTCTTCCAAAACAGATCTATTTGTTATTACAGCAATCTTTTAATATTCTTTTCCCACACAATTATTCAAATGCAGCATTTCTTTGGTGGTTTTTCTTATTCACTGTCAATTTCACATGCATATGAAGCTATTAAAAACAACATGGCTTGGGTCAGGCACACCTTAGTCCTTAAACTAACATCTTTGCTCTTCAGTTCTCTAAGGAGATCTTGTGCAACAGATTTGCCTAATGCAATATGTTGTTTAATTTCTTGGCTGCTGCTTCCATGAGGGTTGTTAGTGGATCCAGCCAAAATGAAGTATTTGACAACTACAATCTTTTCTTCATTTGTCATAATTTTATTTATTGTTACATTAGTGAGAATTTTGTTTTCTTTACATTGAGTTGTAACCCATGCTGAAGGCTTTTGCAGTCTCAATAAAGCACAGGTAAACAACTTTCTGGTTTTCTCTGAAATCAGCTAAGATCCAACTGATATCAGCATTGATAATCCTCATCTGGATCTGGTTTGAATCTCTGACAGTTCCCTTTTTGTTTTCTATCTCCATGTGTTTTCACATTTCATTATAATACTTCACTTTGTCTTCTTGAATTGCACATTGAAATTGTCTTTTCAGTTCTTTTACTTCCTTATTTCTTCCATTTGCTTCAGCAACTCTATGCTGGAGAGAAAGTTTCAAGAGTCTTTTCTGACATCTATTTTGGTCTTTTCCTTCTTTCTTGTCTTCTTAATGACCTTTTGCTCTCTTCCTATATGATGTTCTTGATATTATTCCACAACTCTTCTGGTCTTCGGTCATTAGTGTCTAATGCATCAAAGCTGTTCTTGAGAAGATCTTTAAATTAAGGTGGGATATGTTCAAGGGCATATTTTGGCCTCATGGACTTGGTTTAATTTTCTTCAACATCAGTCTGAGGTTGCATATGAACAACTGATGGTGTGTTCCACAGTCTGCCCCTGGATTTATTTTGGCTGATGATATTGAGCTTGTGAGGTCCATGTGGATTGTTACCTATTATGTTGTTTGAAAATGATATTTGCAATGAATAAGTCATTGGTTTCGAAAAATTCTGTCATGTGATCTCCAGCATCATTTCTATCACCAGGCCACATTTTCCAACTACTGATCATTCTTCTTTGTTTCCAACTTCAATTCCAATCTTCAGTAATTATCAATACGTCATGATTACATATTTATTCATATCTGAATGAAGAAGTTGGTAGAATTCCTCAATTTCATCATCACTGGCTTTAGCTGTTGGTGTGTAAATTAGAATAATAGTGGTATTCAGTAGACTTCCTTGTAGGAGTATGGATATTATCTTATCACGGATACCATTATACTTCAAGATATTCTTGAAATGTTCTGTTTGGTAATGAATGGGATACCATCCCTGCTCAATTTCTTCTTCTTGGCATAGTAAACCATATGATTGTCAGATTGAAAATGGCTAAGTAGTCCATTTTAGCTCATTAATGCCTAGGATATACTGGGTTGTTATGAATCAGAACTGGCTCAAGGACACTTAATAAGAACAGCAATGCCAAGGATATCTATTTTCATGGTTCCATTTCATTTTTGATAATTTCTAACTTTCCTAGATTCAGAATTTGTACATTCCATGCTGTGATTACTAATTGGTGTTCACAGGAGTTTATCCTCATTTTGAGTTGTGACCCATCAACACATGAAGGTTCTGAAGGCTTTACTTCATTGGAGTCATCACAGTCAATTCTACTTTGAGTAGACAGCTCTTCCCAAGGTGCATTTTGTGAGTGTCTTCTAACATGAGGGTCTCAGTTTCTAGCATTATATCTTACAATATTTTGTTGCTATTCATCATGTTTCAATAGTCAGTATTCTGGTGGCATCTGATAGTGTTCCACTGCTATTCTTAAGGTGTTTGTGACTAAATACTCATAAGCAATTTGCTCCTCCTTCTTCCTAGTTTACCTTAGTCTGGAAACTCAGCAGGAACCTGTTCACCATGGGTTTACTCTGATGGTATTTAAAATACAAGTGGCATAGATATCAGTATCATAGCAATATGCAAGTAGTATGACAAACTCATAGAGGGCTTGTTGATGGTATTGTTGTTGTTGTAGTTAAGTTCTATCGAGTCAATCCTAACTCATAGTGACCCTGTATAGTGTTTCTGAGGAGCAGCTGGTGAGTTTGAACTGCTGACCTTGTGGTTTTTGCCCAGTACTGATCCTACAGTGCCACACTTGTTTTTAAGTGATGTCGAGTCGATTCTGACTCATAGATACCCTGTATAATGTTTCTGAGGAGCGGCTGATATGTTTGAACTGTCAGCCTTGTGCTTCAAAACAACCTTGAAGTCCAATGTATTATCCTGCAGTGTCATACCATGAATATTTGATATAACACACACTCCCAGAAAAATGAATCTCTATCGAATAAGTACAGCCAGAATGCTTCTTAAACATTAACTTTGAAAGTGCTACAATATTAGGTAATAAAACTAGTTGATGATGTTGAAGACCAGTGGGATTTTACTGGAATGTCCATCTACAGGGCTCAGATGTTCTAGGAATAACTCAATGGTTGTTCCTGCAGTTCTAAGAAACCCTCAAAAAAGCAGCCGGTATCTTGATGCTTATCAGTCCCAGTAAAGCACTCGGGCTACTCAGAACTAGTGTGGATTGGAACCTGGATAAGAGAAACCCAACTGCATTTTTTTGTTTACTTTTTTAATTTCTATGTCTATTGTCTGCTACCTTGAGCCAGTATGGTGTAGCAGAAATTGAACAGAATTTGTCCTTAGGTGGTTTTTGTCTTTGAATTTTACCTCCAGTATTTAATAGGTTTGTGACCTTAGAAGGTTTCTATGAACTTTAGTTGCTTTTTTTTTTGATTTGTGAACTGGGAATTATTTTAAGAAATTTAAGACTTCCTTTTTTGTGTATGATAAATATCTTGTACTATGGTTAAGCTACTGGCTGCTAACTGAAAGGTTAGTGGTTCAAACCACACAGTTGCTTCACTGAAGAAAGATGGGGCAGTCTTTTTCCACAAAGATTTGTTGTTCATGATGTGTGCCGTCAAGTTGACTTCAACTCAGAACAACCATGTACAGAGTTTTTGAGAGCAGCTGCTGGGTTAGAACTGTCAACATTGCAGTTATCAGTCTAATGCTTATCCTACAGTGCTATGTAAGGACGTCCATAATGATTTACAGCCTTGGAAACCCTGTTAGTTGGTTCTCTATGAACTGGAATTAACTCATTGGCTACAGGACAATCATATTTACCAGTTAAATGATATTGATTATTGTCATCAGGATAGATAACCAGCACCAATAACCATTGCCAAATTTCCTATTCCCATTGACAGATATTCAATGCTTCCTAAACATTGATTCCTGCTTTATTTGACTCCCTGACCCTCCAAAACAAAACCTACTGCCATAAGATCGATTCCCACTTATGCAACAGAATAGAATGGCTCCAGAGTGTTTCCAAGTGTGTAAATAGCTATGGAGATTTAGAAAGATTGCAACTCTTTCTCTCATTGAGTGGCTGATGGATATGAACTGTTGACTTTTTTTGTTTGGCAGCTGAGTGCTGTAACCACTGCACAACCAGGACTCACCTCCTATCCCAGGTAACTACTAATCAATTCTGTCTTTTATTCTTTGCCTGTTTAGATATTTCATTTAAATGAGACCTTGAAAAAGCTATTGTTACTGACTGATTTTTCTCAGCAAATTGTAGGCTATTTTAACAAATAATTTATGTGAAGAGCCTAGAACACACTAGGCACACAACAAAAGGAGCTGCTACCATATTACTCATTACTCATTAACAACCAGCAATATGCAGATGATACAACCTTGCTTGCTAAAAGTGAAGAGGACTTAAAATATTTAATGATGAAGATCAAAGAGCACAGCCTTCAGTATGGATTACATCTCAATGTCAAGAAAACAAAAATCCTCACCATAGGACCAATAAACAACATTCTTATCAACGTCCAGGATTGGGCAGTGTTTCGTTCTGCTGTGCATAAGGTCTCCATGGGTGTGTACTGAGTCAATGGCACCTAACAACAACAATAACCATATTACTAAAAATTCAGACCCACAGAGTTAAAAATGGAAGCCTAAACTATGTATCTGTATCTATAATTTTGTATTAAAACTGTATCCTGTGTTGGACTTATCATTTTAGCCCAAGGCTGACACCTTGTGGAATTCTCTGACAATTGTGAGTTTCAAAATTCTTTTGATCTGTGTACAGCACTAGATCCTTTTTGGAGGTTGAAAGTAATAATGAAGATTTTAGGAAGTAGCCTAGTTACTTACTTCATAGAGCAATGAGCAAAGCAAAAGTAGATTAATTTAATTTTTAGAGTATTGTTGTAGGATATTAATTCAGGATTTAAGTTTGTCAGTTTATTGTTATCTTTTTTTGCCACTAGCAAGAATGCTATTGCAAGCATTGCAGTGCCTAGCCCTCAAACGTGCCATGTGCCTTTGCTCTCAGGTCAAGAATCACTGCGCAAACAGAAATTGTTACCTTTTTTTTGTCCTGCCCATCATGTAAATCAAATGTCTAGGGACATTAGTCTCGCTCATATGATCCGAGAGTAAATAGACAAAGGCTCACAAAACAGACTAAATGCT
>NW_006408626.1:3074740-3083517 GCF_000296735.1 Chrysochloris asiatica
AAACAAGCTATATGAATGGTTGAATGTGAAGCTGATGATGTGCCCTGTAAACTTTCACTCAATGCAAAATAAAAACATTTAATTAAAAAAAAAAAAAAAAAAGAATGCTATTGCAGTTTTAAGCACTCTTCCATTTTAAAACTCTTGTTAGTACAGCATTTAGGTGCTTGGTTACTAACTAAAAAGGGGGTTCTTAGAACCTAGCAGATACTCTGCAGGAAAAAGAGTGGTGATCTGCTACTATAAGGATTACAGCCTTGCATAGCCTATGGGGGAAGTTCTACTCTGCCCTATGGGGTCACAATGAGTCAAGACTGTACTCAGTGGCACACAACAACCAAACCAAAAACCAAACCCACTGCCATCATGTCAATATTGATTCCTAGAAACCTGGCATAGGGTTTCCAAGGCTGTAAATCTTTCCAGGACCAGACAACCTCATTTTTCTCCCACACAGCAGCTGGTAGGTTTGAACTGCTGACCTCTCAGCCTAAAGCACCATCAGGACTATGTAAATAGTATTTAAAGCATGACTTAAATCTCTCCTCTGCACTTGCTTTTCCTGGCCAGTGGTGTACTTCATGGCCACCCATCTGAGAACTCCTATACTAGTTACAGGAAAGAGCAGCTACACAATTTGCAGGACCCATTGGAAAATGGAAATGTGGTAACACTTTTTAAAAAAGTTATCGAGAATTTCAAGACGCTGATAACAAAGCATAAAATCAATCACACAATCTTTCTAAGTCTTAGGCCCTGAGTGACTGTCTCTTATGAATTACTTTTTAATAGTTATCTAGTTGCAAACAAAATATATATTGTTTCTTGTGAACAGAAACAATATATATTTTTTATTCCAACTTTTGAGATAATTTTCTTCCTCCTTAAAGCACCACCCCTCAAAAAACAAAATACAAAAACAACAACAACAGAAGAAACCCTAGAACTCTAGGCAAAAATTCTGCTATAAATTAACCCTAGGTGTAGAATTTCTCGATCTAGAAGTTTAGGGATGATAATTTGGCTGTTGGGAGGTGCTAAGTGATAAGCAATCTGTCTTGAAGTTGCATTAGCATCATAAGCATTTTTAAAAATTATTTTCATGTGGTTATTTGGGGAGACTTGCTGATATAGATTATGGAGGGGCTAAATTATCCATAAGCCTTTCTTGTTTAGATTCACACTAACTGGGGTAGAGTCTAGGCTTTACCCTAAATAGCATTGATCTAGATGCTTTTTGGATTCAGACTTCCTGGAAGAGAACCAAAAACTAGTTATTGGAAGAGACAGCAGTGATGGAAACTGCCCAATAGATGTATTGATTTTGGTTCATAATGATCATTTAATTAGAATCAAGACTACTTAGGAGTTTGATAGGATCACTTATCACTCTTCTTAGAGCATAACACATGCTCCATAACCGTTGACTCATTGGAGACAGGTATACCCAAATGGTCCATCAGATTGTTGGGTCAAGTGAAAAACTTGTTCATCATTGATCATGGCTTTGTTCCAGCCTAGAGTTGGCAGACATTTGTAGTGAAGGAAGCTGAACAGTAAGGCTTGAAGTAGATCATTTTAAACAGTGGCGACAAGGCACTCATTTTTCCTTCCTGTTTACTCTTAATTTTAGCTTCTTTTTTTTCCCTCCTATAACTCTGAACTGCCTATAGGTCTCAGGACAAGTCAATTTCTTTTTCACCTGCAAAACTCACTAGGGTTCTCTCCTCTGATTGGGTGACTTTTGCACCTGCTTACTCCTGCCGGTCCTTTAGGACATCATTCATTAGTTTACTCACTGTCATCACTATTAAGAAATATGAGGTGTTTCAAAAAGTTCATGGAAAAAATTAAATGAAAAGATCATTGATTTTTTCCACAACCTTTTTGAATCCTCATACAAATCACTGGCTTTGCTTCTTTTTAATCTATGGTACTGGGATATTATGCTTTTCTGCCAGTTTGGAATTTTAGAAATATTCTTGTAACTTCTTTCCTAGTGAGTTGTAAGGATAATGCTACTGAAATGGAAAAGGAAATGATCTTGACAACAATTTGATTAACTTATGCAATATTAATTTTTTCTCAAATAGCAAGAGCTGTCTAATAAAAGAGTTTTATTAAAGGTCTTTAAAGATCTCTTCCAACTAAAAGCTGTTATTCAAAGATTCATTGTGATTTCTTCAAATGCTCTGACTCTATGTCAGGATGATTTTGTGCTGTGGTGTTTATTTAATTTTCTGTACAATAATTTCACCTAACCAAGGCTTGTAGTGTATTATTTACTCACTGAAAGCCTTAATTGTCTGCCAGAAATGGTGCTAAGGTAAGGAACCAAGGAATATAGGCATTGGAAGTCAGGCTATACGGGTACAGAACATGCAGAGAAGTGTCGAGAATGGATGGTGGGAAATAGGGGGGTGCTGTGTTCTGACAATAGCCCTTAGGCAGCAGCAGGCAGTTGTTAAGATGGCTCTCCACACTTCTACAAGAGACAAACAGCCTGAATTTGGGTAGGTTATTATTCACAGCACAATCAGCATCCTGTCAGTTTTTCTTACCCATCAGTTTCCTTGGAGGTGATGTGGGGATAGATGCAGTGAATACTGTACATACAGTGAGATGAGACCATGCTAAGTAACACTAAACTTAGGTATTATGGATTTAATTGTGTCCCCCAAATATGTATGGAAATGCTTCCTTTATACCTATGGATAGGATCTGTTTTAGAAAAAAGGATTCTTTGTTGCATTAATTAGATCAAGCTCAAGTAGAATTGGTTTTAAATCTCATCACTTCTGACTTAAAAAAAAAGAGCAAATCTGACAGAGAGACAAGTATACACAGGGGAAGACAGATGTGATGTGAGGATTAACAAGGAGTTCCTAGAACTATATTGACAAAGAAGAGATGGCCAAAACTGTGATTTGGGCTTTTAGCCTCCAAAACTTTTATTATCTGTGAGAGAATAGATTTCTATTTTTCAGAACCAACCACTTGTGGTATTCATGTTACAACATCACTAGTGAGCTAGAACTTTAGGAAACCCCCAATCTCTAAAAAGGATGGTAGTAAACATGCCCGATCTTTGTTTCTAAGAGATTAGTTATTCTATCCGTTCAACACACAAACCTGGCCTCTATCTGGAGAAGGACACTATTTTACAATCTCTTCCTTCCAAGGCTGTTTGCTATGCACAGATGGTTGAAAAGCTCGCTTGGACAAAAACTGTGACAAGATGTGTAGAAATGACAAGTTGCTACACCAGATGCAAATGGAGACTAACCAGAATAGGTAGAAATGCACTTCATATTTACATAATCGTATGTCTGTTTCATATTTACATAATCGTATGTCTGTTGTTTGACTTTGCTCTAAGCCTTCCTGCTCTCCACACTCAGGCCTAAAGCTTCCCTTTTGTCAAGTGCTCTAATTTCTGAGTACACTGTTGCTATGTGTTTTGACTACATTTTCCATAGAGTGAGGAAGTAGTGCATCATAGTGAACACAGCACTGGCTTTGGCTTGGACAGAAATGGATTGAGTTACCCTTCACCATACATTAGCTGTTGGATATTGGCTTTCCTCTTCATCCATTGAGTGGAGATCATACCACATATATTTAAGTAAGTTTGTCAAGTTAAAATGAGACGGTATTAAGTATCTAGTCCAGTGTTCAGTTCAGAATGAATGCTGCTGTGGTTAATAACCTAGTGATGGCAGGAGGAACAGGATTATGTGATCCACCCCAATCCTCCACACCCACACCCTTGGCCTTGTCATAGCTCTCAGTACAATTTTTGTACAGTAATCATGATTCTCCCACACAATTGTGGAGTCACAGGAAGCCCACTGCATTGAAAATCCAGGAAGCACAGCATAAAATGAAGGCAACATTCTCCTATGATGAAGCACAAACTAGAGCTCAGCAATTCAAATCTACCAACCTATCGCTGGGAGAAAGATTAGGCTTTTTGCTCCTATTAAGATTTACAGCCTCGGAAAACCTATATGGGGTCACTGTGAGTCAGAACCAACTCGATTGCATACCACCACAACCACCACCATCATAGCTACTGCCTGTTCCTCCTAGGTAAGCACACCTGCTGACTTATCCCAAGGTTTAAGGGGAGAAACAAAGGGGTCCTTGTGGTGTTTATATCCAAATGTTAGAACTAGGATTAGTGTCTAGGGCACTCATAAATATCAATACCCTAAACATTAATGAGCTGATATGGACTAGTATTGTCTATTTTGAATCTAAAAATCCTAAGGTTTACTAGTTGGGAATGACAAGTTGAGGAGAAATGGTGACACACTCAGAATAAAAAAAAACATTTCAAGATCTATCTTGAACCAGCAGTTCAAACACATGAGCTACTCCTGTACACTCTATGCAGGGTCGCAGTGAGTTGAAACCCACTTGACAGCACTTAACAACAACAGGACAACCAGTAACACCACTATTATTCAAATTTGCTCACCAACCATTAAAACCAGTAATGACAAAATTGAAGAATTCTACCAAGATACTGGCATGACGCTGCACAATAATGCACTGGACTTCAAGGTCAGTGTGAGCCACAAGGCTTTTGGTTGAAACCCACCAGCCACTCCTTGGAAACCCTAAGCAGAATTGCTATGAGTCGTAACTGACTGGGTGGCAATTAACAATAGCAACGAACATCTCAAGTTTGAAATTGATAAAACATGCAATCCAGATGTTTTGATTATTACTGGTAATTGGCATGCAACATTAGGAACAAAGAGGAAGGAACAGTAATTAGAAAATATGGCCTTGGTGATTGAAATGATACTGAAGATTATATGACAGAATTTTATAGGACCAATTATTTATTCATTGCAAATACTTTAAAAAAAAAAAAAAACTACATAAAAGATGACTGCACACATTGACCTCACCAAATGGAATACACAGAAATCAAATTCACTAGATCTGTGGGAAGAGACACTGGACAGGCTCTGTATCATGAGCCAAAACAAGGCAAGGGGCAGACTGTGGAATAGACCATCAACTGCTCAGATGCAAATTCAGGTTGAATCTAAAGATAATTAAAACAAGTCTATGAGAACCAATATATGACCTTGAACATATCCCACCTGAATTTAGAAATAATCTCAAGAACAGATTTGATGCATTAAACATGAATTACTGAAGACCAGAAGACTTGTGGGATGACATCAAGAACATTATGTAGGAAGAGAGCAAAAAAATCATTAAGAAAATAAGGCAGAAAGAAAAGACCAAAATAGATATCAAAAGAAAATCTTCAAACTTGTTCTCCAACATAGAGATACTAAAGCAAATGGAAGAAATGAGGAAGTAAAAAAACTGAACAGAAAATTTCAAAGGACAGCTTAGGAAGACAAAGTCAACTATTAGAGTGAAATGTTTATACATGTGGAGTTAGGAAACAAAAGGAATAACATGCTCAGCATTTCTCAAGCTGAAGGAACTGAAGAAAAATTTCCTGCCTTGACTTGTAACATTGGAAGATTCTATGGGCAAAATAAGGAATTCTCGTAGCGTAGTGGTTACAAATTGGGCTGCGAACCACAAGGTCAGAAGTTTGAAACTACCAGCTGTTCCATGGGAGAAAGATGAGGCTTTCTGTTCCCATAAATATTTACAGCCTTGGAAACCCAGTACAGGGTCGCTATGAGTTGGAACAGACTCCACGGCACTTCACCACCACCACCACCATAGGCAAAATATTGAATGATGCAGAAAGCATCAAAAGAAGATGGTACATGAGGGGACATAAAGGAATATCAGGAAACATTATTATAGAAACTTGCAAGCTCATCTTCAGCTTATAACTGATTGGAATACCTAAAAGGAATGTTAGAACTTGATCAATGAAAGAGGCTTCTTGTGAAAAAAAATAAAGAAGATGGAAGGAAAACACAGAGTCACTATACCAAAAAGAAATGGATGACGTTCAGCCATTTCAAGAGATAGCATATGATTAAGAGGCAGACAGTGGTACTGAAGGAAGGAGTCCAAGGTGCACTGAAGGCATTAGAATGGAGCAAGGCCCTAGGATTTAATGGAATACAAATTGAAATAATTAAAAAAACTGATGCAGCACTGGAGGCACTCATTCAACTATGCCAAGAAATTTGGAAGACATCTACCTGGACAAATGATTGGAAGAAATCCATATTTGTACTCCATTCCAAAGAGAAGTGAAACCTAATGGCATGTGAAAATCATTAGACAATTTCACTAATCTCATATTCAAGTAAACTTTGCTAATGATAATTCAAATATGACTGCAACAGTACATTGACAGGGAAATTCCAGAGGGTTAAGTCAGATTCAGATGACCACGTGATTGAGGGCTATCTCTGCTGACATCAGGTGGTTCTCGGCTGAAAGCAAATAATACCAGAAATATTCTTACCTGTGCTTTATTGTGCATGAAAAGGCCTTTGATTTTGTGGATCATGACAAGCTATGGATAATTTTGTAGAGAATGAGTATTCTGGAACACATGAGGAACCTGTGCATAGACCAAGAAGCAGTCATTCAAATAGAACAAGGGGACACCGAACGGTTTAAAATTGGGGAAGATGTGCACCAGTGTTGTATTCTTTCACCATACTTATTTAATCTGTATGCTGAACAAACAATCTGAAAAACTGGATTATATGAAGAAAAAATAATTTGACTTCAGAAATGGAGAAGACTCATTAACAACTTGTTCTATGCAGATAAAACAACTTTGCTTGCTGAAAGTGAAGAGGATTTAAAATGCTTCCTAATGGGTTGCATCTCAACGTAAAGAAAACAAAAATTCTCAGTTCTGAACAAATAAACAACATCATGATAAACAGAGAAAAGACTGAAGTTGCCAAAGACTACATTTTGCTTGGATCCACTTATCAACACTCATTGAAGCAGGAATTAAGAAATCAAATGATGTATTTGCACTAGGCAAATTGGTTGCACAAGACCTCTTTAAAGTGTTCATGAACAAAGATATCATTTAATGACTAAAGTGTGCATCACCCAAGCCATAATATTTTCACTAGCCTTATAGCATGTGAAAGTTGGACAATGAATCAGGAAAACCATAGAAGAATCGATGCATTTAAGTTATGGTGTTGGAGAAGACTATTACAAGTACCATGGACTGCTAGAAGAATAAACATACTATATTGGTAGAAGTACACACAGAATACTCCTTAGAAGCTAGGATGCATAGTTTTAGTCTCTCATACTTAGGACATATTATCAGAAAGGCCAGTCACTGGAGACGTTTATCACGCTTGGTAAAAGGTGTCGTTGTTGTTAAGTGCTGCTGAGTTGATAGAGACCCCATATAGGGTTTCTAAGGAGCAGCATGGTGAGCCTGAACCACTGACCTTGCAGTTCAAATGATTTTGCAACCTGATGCATTAGCTCACAGTGCCATACCAGGACTCCAGGTAAAATATAGGGTCTTCAAAAAGGGGAAGATACCCCCATCCCCACGAGACAGATTACCAGTGACAGTAGCAATGGGCTCAAGCTTAACAATGATTTTGAGAATGGCATGGTACTGGATAGTGTTTCATTCTGGTGTGCATAAGTTTGCTATGATTCAGAACTGATTTGATACCAGCTAACAACAACAATGGAGTCCTGGTGTGGTGCTGTGGGTTAATGCGCCAGACTGAAAAGCCGTTTGAACTGCAAGGTTGGTGGTTCAAGCTCACCAGCTGCTCCTCGGAAACCCTATACAGGGTCGCTATGGGTTGGAATCGACTCAACGGCACTTAACAACAACAATAACAATGGGACAAATATGAAGAGGTAGGTATAATTTGGTTAAGGTTAATAATGATTTGGAAGTCCCAAACTTTTTAAGCCTGATTATTTTTATTTAATGGAGTATTTATTTCCCTAAATCATGTGTAATATCAGCAAGTAAAATAATATTGCAATAAATGTTTATTAAAGCAGACATTCAATTGCATTATATAAAACCAGACTGATGAAAACAAAATTTTAAATTTTAATTGTGAACCAATGCAGGTCAATGAAAGAAAGTCCAAGCCAATGAAAGAAAGTCCAAGATGCAGAGATGTTCTGATCAGATCCCCAGCCTGCCTCCTTTCTACTCCTCTACTTTCACGAGTTCTCACATACTCAAACCTGTTCTGTCCTTCCACATTGTAGGCACAATCTTGACAATGCCATTGCTCATATTTCTGTACATTCTAGACATGCCTACCCTTCCTTGCTCGCTTTCATCTCACGTATAAACTTATTTCTAAAAGCCCAGCATAAGACTGACACATGGTAGGAAATTATTACGTTTGCTGAAAGAAGTGACTCACTTATTTATATGAAGAGGTAAAATGACTTTTTCAGGCCCTATAAGCAGAGATATTGAATAGCATACTCGTGTTACCAAGCTTGAGGTGAGTTCCATTAATAAAGGGATGTGATAACATCCCACATAGCTTATGTCTGTCTGTTACAATGGGGGAAAGCCTTTCCCTTCACCCACATGTTTCATACACATGGAATGAGTGTGTGAATATGTCATTTGAAGGAACATTTTTTTCCCACCATCTGTAGCTCATATTTGATGGTAAAGCTAAAAAACGTACTCTTATTTGTAAATAAACAACATTCTTATCAATGGAGAAAAGATTGAAGTTGTCAAGGACTTCATTCTTCTTGGATCAACTATCAACACTCGCGGAAGCAGCATTCAAGAGATCAGACGACGTATTGCACTGGGCAAATCTGCTGCACAGGAA
>NW_006408626.1:3083617-3092086 GCF_000296735.1 Chrysochloris asiatica
GTTTGATCAATTTCAGATTGAAGAAGTTGGTAGAATTCTTGTATTTCATCCTCACTGGCTCTAGTGGTTGGTGTGTAAATTTGAATAATAGTGGTATTAACTGGGCTTCTCTGTTGTTGTTATTGTTATGTGCCTTGGAGTGGTTCTGACTTATAGTGACCCTGTACAGGTTTTCTGAAGCTGTAAATTTTTACAGGAACAAAAAGTATCATCTTTCTTCTGTGGAACAGCTGGTGGTTTCAAACTACTGATCTTGCAGTTTGCAGCCCGATTTGTTACCACTACGCTACTAGAGCTCCTCGGGTTTCCCTCTAGGTGCATGGATATTACCCTATCACAAACAGCGTTTTACCTCATTACTGATCTGGATATGTTCTTTTTGATAGTGAATTCAACACCATTTGTTGCATTCAATTTTTCATTTCCAGCAGAGTAGACCATGTGGTTGTCAGATTCAAAATGGCCAATACCAGTCCATTTCAGCTCACTAATGCTTAAGATATCTATGTTTATGCATTCCATTTCATTTTTGACAACTTCCAATTTCCCCAGATTCATACTTCGTACATTTCATGTTCTGATTTTCAGTGGATGTTTATAGCTGTTTCTCTTCATTTTGAGTTGTGCCCCATCAGCAAATGAAGGTCACACAGGCTTTTCTCCCACGAGCTTGACTCCATTCGCGTTATCATGGTGAACTCTACTTTGAGGAGGCAGCTCTTCCCCAGTTGCATTTTGAGTGCCTTCCAACCTGAGGGGCTCATATTCTGGCACTATATTTGACAGTGTTTCTCTGCTATTCATAAGATTTTCAGTGAGTAAATATTCAGAAGTAGTTCATCACTCCTTCTTCCTAGTCTGTCTTTGTCTGGAAGCTCATCTGAAACCTGTCCATCATGGGTGACCCTGCTGGTATTTTAAATACTGGTGGTATAGCTTTCAGAATCACAGCAACTCACAAGCCACAACAGTATGACAAACTGACAGACCAGTGGTGGCCGTTGGTTTTACATGGAAATTGTCACTTTAAATTTCGAAGAGATCTGTGCACATGCGTAGTAGAACCCTCCAGGGGTGGGGTGGGATGTCCATTCACTCAGGCATCCCCTCTAGTCACCAGAATGGAGGTGCACAGAGAGCAAAAGACCAGTGAACAGATACCAAAAAAAGAATGTCCACACCTGGATCTCCACGAGTCTGTCAGGAATGTGTGGCTGTTCTGATCCTTTCCCCACTTGGCCTCTCCCAAGATGGCAGCTCTGGGAGTAGCTGAGCATCTTGAATTAGAAAGCAATGAATTTCTTGATTCTGCTACAAATTCCCCTAGCTGTAAGCCTTCCAATCCTCTAAATATTCCTTTATATGTGGTTCAGAGTTGTAGCACCATCCCCTGAGTCCTTTTGGTCCAGTATTCTGTGTTGTTGGTGATGGAGCTCCTCATTGCACATCTCCCACACCCGCCATCTTAGATGTGATCACACATTAGATACAACAACATTTCCTAGATTACTTGTTGTTGCAGTTATTAAGTGCCATAGAATTAGTTCCAATCCATTACAACCCTGTATAGTTTTTGAGTTGCAACTGGTGAGCTTGAACGGCGACCTTGAGGTTCAAACAGATTTTGAAGTTCAGAGCATTACTTGTTAGGAAATGTTAAAGACTCAGATTGTAGGACCTCACTATTAAAATTTTTGATTCAGTTGGTCTGGGATGGTGCCCAAGAATCTGCATTTGTAATAAATTCCCAGGCAATTCTGGTCTGGAACCTGAGATTTGAGCATCACTGATCTGCATTACAATCATTCTGATTTCACACCTCCCCTGCCTTTGTTGACTAATGCATTGCCACCTACTGGACACAATAGAGAATTTACAAATGAAGCTTAAAACATGTTTGAAAGATTAGATACTAAGGATTCTGTCAGGATCTTATAAATTCTTATGTTTTTATGAATTAGCAAAAGAGAGAGGATTTCTATTATGACATAATAAAATTCTGATAGTAGCATTTATTTTTTTAAGGATGATCTGAGCTCACTTTATTGTTTGCTGTTAGATGTATCTCTCTTAAGTTTTTTTTTGTGTGTGTGACGATGGCAAACAAGCCTTCCGTGTTTTGTTCTATTGTGCATAGGGTCACTGTGAGTTGAAACAGATTTGATAGCACTTAACAAGAACAGTCTCCTGTTTCTCATGGAAGGAAGGAATATATGTACAAAATTCAGAAAAAAAGCCTTTTTCTCTTAGCTTCTGTTTACTCACTTATAAAATAAGGTGAGGTGGAATGACCTCAAACATCACTTTCTACTATCCTGTGATTTACCCAAGAAACACTTTAGCTAGCTTACCTTCAGAAAGGTAAATCACATTTAGAATGTAAGACTGGCCTCTGACATCATACAACTGTTCTGTTTTCTAAAAGCTACCCTAACTAATATTTAAAATGCCAAGTAATTTTGCCTTTCTTTTCCAGACCACAATTTCAGTATCAGAAAGGTGATGTTAATAATAAAAATACCATTTTTTTTCACAGAATTATATTAAGGAGATAACAGAAGTAAAAAGAGTTGTGTTTAAAATATTATAGAAATAATATTTTAAAACATAATCTTAGCTCTCTAGGCATAATTGTCCATATTTGTAAAATGAAGGTGTTCCAAAAAGCTCCAATTTTACAATTCTGTTGACCTCTCAATCATTTTGCTAACATCTCAAAGTCTATAGTTAGTTAAGGAGCAATTTCTCCATGAGCCACTGTGTGCAGCACTTAGAAGAATGGACTACCTTAGTATCTTGTTGCTGCTGTTATTGTTAAATACCATTGTGTCTTTTTGTATTCATAGGGACACTGTATAGGGTTTCCAAGGATTGACTGTTGGGTTTAAATGACCAACCTTGTGGTTCAAACAGATCCTGTGGCCCAGTGTATTATCCTACAGTGTCACACTAAGACTGTAGGATGAAGTAGAAAGAGCTTAAACTCAGACAACTTGTTGTCAGCTCAGCAATCTTCTTATTGGGAAAGTTGAGGTACAATACTCAATCTCTCTGGGCCTCACTCTTGTGCATAAATTGAGGCTGTATCACCTGCCTAGAGCTTCTTTGAAAGTGAAGAAGAATTACTTATAAAGGGGGCTCAGTGAGTGTTAGTTCCATCTTTCACAGTAATCTTTACCTTGTCTTATGGAGGTGAATGATTCATGCAGAAAGGCCTCAATGGCATCCAGAAGACAGGGCCACATCCTTCATTGAGGTGACTACTAGGTTGATGCTTTCTTCTGGGGCACACCTATGATGTGGAGATCAATCACTCCCCTCAGCAGGAACCCAGGGGAGCAATGATTGTTTCCACTAGGAACCCATCACTACAATCTCAAGTGCTTTGGACAAAGCCCCTAGAATGACAATGTCAGCACTTCACTCTAGAGTAGCTAGTTTTTACAACTCTTCCCAGTAAGGTAGAAAATATTGTGTTAGGCTCAACAAACTTAGAGGGAATCTTAGAAAAAATCAGGCCCTGAAGAACACACAAGGCTAATTTTCCCATTGCCATACATTGGACAGAGTTTTGCAGAGTCTTCAGCTACTTTAATTTTCCTTCCTTATTTCAAAATTACCCAAGATTCCTCAAGTGCTTTCTGAATAAGTATCCCTTAGGAGAGGAAGCTAGGCCTTATCACACTTTGTTGTTGTTGTTAAGCACTGTCTAGTCAGTTCTGATTCATAGCGATCCTGTATAGGGCTGGCTTCTAAGGAGCAGTTGGTGGATTTGAACAGTTGGCCTTGTGGTTGCAGTCCACTGCTGATCATACAGGACCACACCAGAAGTCCATATCACACGTAGGCTATAGCAATATTAATTAATATGTGAAAGCAAGGAAAAGCATTAATTATCCTAGCACTATGAGATTATTAGGTTTGTATAATAATTACCAGTGTAATATTCATATGTGAATATATACTTAAATACAAATATTTTATATTTATTTTATAGAGCTAGATTTTACTATAGAAATGCAAAGAGGCTTCAAAAAGTTTGTGGAAAAATTCCATCTTTCCAAAAACTTTTTGAAGCCACATTATATTCTATATTATACTCTCTTCACTGCACCTTATTTTCCACATCTATCATTTTGAAGTCTGAATTATAATCTACAGTTAAATGGACAAAAATTTTACCTTTGCTCTATTTATGGATATTTATGTTGCTTCTAACTTCTTTTGCTACTATAAATTATGCTGCAATGTACATTTTTATATACAAATATTTTCTTTATCTCATTACTTTTAGGATAAATTCATATGAATGAAATGTGGACATTTCTGTGTAGATTAGAATTTGGAATTAAATAGTTCTTACTTTTCTGTAAAGTGCTATAGTCGTTCAAATTATTGATCTCTATAAAAGATGGGCTCTCCATTCAAAAGGTTTAGTGCAAAGGCGTAGAAGAGAGTGCCACCTGCTGCCTTGAAAGTATCACTTCCTGCAATTTCCTGCCTTTTCCCGGAGAGAATGATCAGATAATGGCAAAGGTAGGGTCCACTCCCAGGTTGAGTATTAAATGATAGGAACTGTGCTCATTAAATGATATCACATTGCCATATTACCAGACCTGGTGTAGCCTGTATTTACAGTGTAAATTGCAACAATGCACTATTTCCTGCCTCTGTTGAGAAATACCAACTTCTAAAACACAATCAGTCATTAGCAGCTGGTGATGCAAGGCACTGTAAAAACAGTGTGTACTGTGCTCTGGGCTGCCTGCTGTTTTCTCTTTCTCACTATTATAGCCACATAAGTGGTTAGAATGCTCTTAATGTCAACCTGTGTGTTTTGGCAATAATGTTCTATTTGTCCAAGGACTTCCAGTCTTAGCTGCCCTGAATCCTGGCTAGCTTTGGAGACTTAGCTCAAGCTCCCTCTGGCTCTGTCCTACTTTACTCCCAACCACGAACTATTCCAGATTTTCTGATGCCTGCAAAGCTGCTTTCCATCTTCTGTCACAACATATTCTTCAACTGCTTTCATAGAATGTCTCTACAGAACAAATTGAGACGGTTATGATGTCATTAAAAAGTTCTCCATGCCTTGTTTTTATATTGTTAGGTTCTGACAAGTCAGCTCTAACCCACAGCAACCCTATGTACAGCAGAATGAGCTATGCTCAAGCCTGTTTTTGCTGCTACTAATCCATTTCCTTGGGGCTCTCCCTGTCCTTTGCTCTCCCTCCATTTTACCAACAATGATGGCCTTCTTCAGGGACTACTGAAAACATGTCTGAAATATGAGAGACGAAGCCTGGCCCTTTTGACTTTTAAGAAATATTCAGGTTTTACTTCTCCAAGATAGTGCTTGTTCATCTGACAGTCCATGGTAACTTTACTATTCTTCTCCAACACCATAACTCTAATGCACTGATTCTTCTATGCTCATCCTTATTGATTATCCAACTTTTGCATGTATATGAGGCTACTGAAAATATCATGCCTTGGGTCATGTGCACCTTGGTCTTCAAACTGACATCTTTGCTGTTGAACACTTCTTGTGCAAAAGATTTGTCATTTGACTTTCTGACAGCTGCTTCCATGAATGTTGATGGTGGATCCAAACAAAATAAAGTCTTGGACAACTTCTGCCTTTCTCCATTTATCATTATGTTATTTATTGGTCTTTGTTGTTGCTGTTGTTAAGTGCCATCAAGTCTGCTCTGACTCATAATGACCCTATATAGTGTTTCCAAGGAGTGACTGGTAAGTTTGAACCACCGACCTTGTGGTTCAAACTGATCTTGCAGTTCAGTTCCTTGTCCTACAGTGCCACACCACGATGGTATTTATTGCTGTATTGTTGAGGAATTTTGTTTTCTTTACATTAAATTGCAACCCATACAGAAAATTGTGGTCTTTAATCTTCATCAGTAAATATTTTTAAGTCTTCTTCCTTTTCAGCAAGAAAGGTTGTATCATCCGCATATTACAAGTTGTTAATGAGTCTTCCTCCAGTCCAGATGTCCCATTTCTCTTCATATAATCCAGCTTCTCAGATTATTTGCTCAGCATACATATGAGAATACAACCCTGGTGCACACCTTTCCTTATTTTAAACAATTCAGTATTCCCTTTTTCTGTCTGAACAACTGTCTTTTGGTCTATGTACATGTTCCTCCTGGGCACAATTAAATGTCCAGTAATATTCAATTTCTGCGATGTTGTCTATAGCTTGTCATGATCCACACAGTTGAAAGCCTTTATATAATCAGTAAAGTACAGGTAAACATCCTTCTGGTATTGTCTGCTTTCAGCCAAGATCTATCTGATGTCAGCAGTGATATCTCTCATTCCACGTCCTTGTCTGAACCTGCTTTGAACCTCTCAAAGTTCTCTGCCAATGTACTGTTGCAGCCATTTTTAAAATTATCTTAAGCAAAGTGTTACTTGCCTGTGATATTAGTGATATTTTCTGATAGTTTCCACATTCTGTTGGGTCACCATCTCTCTTTGGTTTGGGCATAAATATGAATCTCTTTCAATCAGTTAGCCAAGTAGCTGTCTCCCAAATTTCTTGGCAGAGATGAGTGAATGCCTCCAGTACTTCATCAGTCTGTTGAATGATTTCCTGACTAACTTTGTCTTCTATACTCTAGGACAGTATTGGAGAGCCCTGGTAGTGCAATGGTTAGGTCAATAAGCAAGGTAAGCATGGACTAACTTGTGCTTTCTTACTTGTCTGTACTGAACAATTTCACATTTTTATACCATATCACATTCTGCTTCTAGATATGAATGGCATCTGTCTCTCTTCCAACCCCACACACCTCCCTACAGAATAAAAGCCTCTTTCAAATGTACTATCCCTGACAGGGACAGAGTACTAGTATACAAGGTTAAGTGCAGATATGCTTGGGCTTACTTACTAACTTCAAGTAAAATATTTTTCACTGCATTATTTTTGGTGAAATTGTTCAATACTCATTAGTAAGTAAGAACAAGTAAATCCATGTTAACTTTGCTTATGGGGTAATCTCCTCCTAGATTAAGGGTTCAGCTACTCACCAGAAGGTTGGTAGTTCAAATCCACCAGTCACTCCAAGTGGAAGTCTGCTTCTGTAAAGATTGTTGTTGTTGAGGAAGTTCCTACAAGTCAGTTCCAAATCATAGTGAACCTGTACAGAATTTCCAAGGAGTGGCTGGGGAGTTTGTGATTAGCAGCAGTTCAATGCTTTTCCTAGAGTGCCATACCAGAACTCCTCTGTAAAGATTTGTTGACGTTCAGTTCTGTCAAGTCAGTGCCGACTCATAGCAACCCTGGATAGGGTTTCTGAGGAGTGACTGGTGTGCTTTAACCACTGACCTTGTGGTTCAAACCAATCTTTCGGCCCAGTGCTTATCCTATACTGCTACAGCAGGCCTCCAGGCCCTAGAAACCCTATGGGGAAGTTGTACTCTGTCGTTTAGGGTCACTATAAGTTGGAACCAACTCAGTGGCAGTGGGTTTGACGTTAACTGTCATTAAGTGCCATGGAGTTAATTCTGACTCAAGGGACTATACGCACAGCAGAATAAAATTACCTGATCCTACACCATCCTCACAATCCTTGTTATTTTTTGGCCTATTATTGCTGCCACAGTGTCAATCCATCTTGTTGGGGTTCTTCCTGACCTTCCTCTTTATCAAGTATGATTTACTTCCAAGGGATTGGGCCTTTCTGACCATATGCACATAATACATAAGAGACTAAATCCATGCTTCTAAGGAGAGTTCTGGCTGTACTATTCTAAGACAAATTTGTTTGTTTTTCTAGCTTTCAATATTCTTTGCCAATATCATAATTCCAATAAGTTGATTCTACTCTGGTCTTCCTTATTCATTGTCCAACTTTCACATGCATATGAGGTGATTGAAAATACCATGGCTTGGGTTAGGCTCTTCTTGATATCTTTGCTTTTTTAATACTAGAAAGGTATTTTGCGGCACTAATGTCCTTTGAGTTCTTGACTATGGCTTCAAAGAATGTTGATTGTGAATCCAAGCAAAATGAAGTCATTGACAACTTTAATCTTTTCTCTATTTATCATGATGTGATTTATTGGCCCACTTGTGAGGTTTTTTGTTTTGTTTTGTTTGTTTGCATTGAGGTACAATCCATACTGAGCACTGTAAACTCTGATCTTCATTGATATTTCAAGTTTTCTTGGTTTCCAGTAAGCAAAGGTTGCTTCAGCTGTATATCACAAATGGTTTAAAAGTCTTCCTCTAAACTTCATGTCAAGGTCCTCTTCATACAATTTAGCTTCTTAGATTACTTGCTCAGCACACAGACTGAATAAATATGGTTGTTGTTGTTGTTGTTATGTGCCGTGGAGTCGGAACCGACTCATAGCGACCCTGTACAGGGTTTCCGAGGGTGTAAATCTTTACGGGAGTAGAAAGCCTCATCTTTCTCCCGCGGAGCAGCTGGTAGTTTC
>NW_006408626.1:3092186-3096894 GCF_000296735.1 Chrysochloris asiatica
GGTTCGCAGCCCGATTCATAACCACTACGCTACCAGAGTTATTCCCTCCTTTTACTTTATGTTCTTTTTGTTGTTGTTGCAACTTTATCTCTTGTCTCTTTTCAGTTTTATTAGGCCTGTTTTACTTTGCATATTTCTATATCTGGAGTCCTAGTGTGACAATGTAGAATAAGTACTGGATTGCAAACTGAAAGGTCAGTGGTTCAAACAGATCAGCATCTCTTTGGAAATGCTCTTCTACGAGTTCTCTACGAGTCAGGATTCACTGGGTGGCACGTAACAACTACAGCATATATGGGTTGAGTCTAGGTGATATTGCCATGTATGTTAGTCTCAAGTTGATGGCTGCTGTAGTTGGTTTTCTGTCCAAATAACTGCCTTTAACACATTTTTTAAAATAAAGTTGCTCTGTTTGTTTGTTTTTTTACTAATTCTTTTAATTTCTGTTTGTCTGAAAATTACCTAATTTCACTGTCATATTTAATGGCCAGTTTAACTGGATGTATGGATTCATGGTTGACTACGTTTTTCTTTCAGATTTTATATATGTTATTCCATTGTCTTCTTGTCGGTGTAGTTTCTGCTGAGAAATTAAGAGCTTAGTCTTATTAGTTCTCCTTTATAGGAAACTTCCTATTTTTCCTGAGCTGCTTTTCAAGATTCTTTCTTTGTCTTTGATTTTGAAAAGTCTGATTATGATATGTGTTTGTGTTTTTCTTTTGGGGTCTGTCCCGTTTGGAGCTCATTCAACTTCTTGAATGGCTATTTCTTGTTTTTCATGATATTAGGAAACTTTTCTCCCAACAACTCTTAGGTAATATTGCCTATAATCTTTTCTTATCTCTTGTCTGGAATTCCTATCACATGTAAGTTATTCCTCTTAATAGTGCCCCACATAAATCATAGGATTTCTTCAGATTTTTTTTTTTTTTTTCTAATTGTTTTTGTGTGTGCTGTTATCTTTCACCTATAGAAAGGCTAGTGGATTCAAGCCATTGACCATACAGTTAACAGTCCAACAAGTAACCTACAATGCCACTATAGTTCCTCTGTTGTTGTTATTAGGTGTTGTTGAAAGGACTCCAACTCACAGTGACCTTATGCACAACACAATGGTTCTGCACCATGATCCCAATTGTAACATTTGAGTCCATTACAGCTGCCACTGTGCCAATCCATCTTGTTGGCGGTCTTCCTCTTTCTTGCCGACCCTTCACTTTACCAAGCATAATGTCCTTCTCCAGGGATTGGTCCTTCTTAACAATATGACTGAAGCTGATGATCGCTGAAAGATTTTTCTCAAGTTCAGTGATTCAGCTTCCACTCATTCAGTTCTGTTTCTTTGCCTTTGCAGTGTATTATCTATTTCTGAAATCTTAGTGTTAATCTTGCTTTCTTAATTGCTGTTTTTGTATGGTTCCCATTTTTTCAATTATTTTGTAATTTGGGTCCTGATTTTTCCCATAGTTTTGTCTACGTTTTCCTTAATTTTATCTGCAATTTTCCCAATCTTTGTCTCAATTCATTTTAGATGCCTAATTAGCTTTGTTTAAAATTCGTTATCCGGTAGTTCTGATACCATTTCTGGTGTTTTATTTTCTGACTGTAGTTTGGTGACTTGTTTGAGGCACTCTGTCTTGTTTCTTTGTATGAGCTGAAATTGTCTGTTTTCCCTAAGTCATTGTGGTGTGGTAGTTATATTTAGTTGATGATTGTGTATGGGTGTATTTTCAGGCACTCTCCACTGGCCTCCTGGTGGATATAGTAGAGACCTGAAGTGTGATCACAGTTAGTTTTCTGTTCATTGTTGGTCTAGCATAGTTCAGGGAGAGTTAACTGACCTACAGAAGCAGGTGTGCTATGCCCAGCATCTGGCCCTAGGCAGAGCAGAGGCTGCACAGGCAGGGGTCCACTGTTTGCTTGGTTGACTTGGGTAGAGACTGGCCATACTCCCATCTGCCAGGAGAACTGCACCCCCATACCATCAACCTCCAATTTTGCCCTGTGCTCACAAGCCACTATATCAACAGCCACTGGCAAAAGTTCAAGATGGCCACAGCACTCCACGCCAGCTCATTGTCAGCCCGTTTTCCTTCTCTCACTGCTTCTGGTCAGCTTCCTCTTTCAACTGGCACTCAGCCCATCTCTCTGTCTCATTCCGCTGATGTTTAGGAGTCCAGGATCACCATCTGTACTTGGTTCACTTGGTCTCCCATGTCTTTCTTGCAGATGGTCAGCTCAGTGCATCTGATTACTACTCCATCTTGCCTCAGACTTTCAATTCATTCCTCTTTCAGCAGTAATGTACATAAAAAACACAAGGGATGCTGCTAAAATGCAGCTTCTGATTCAGTAGGTCTGGGGTGGAAACCAAAGCTCAGGTTTATAAAGACTTTCAAGGAAGACCATTTTTCCAGCTTTTTTTCCTTCACATGATTCGAATGCAAACAGAAGATAGGGATGACAGATAAAGCACAGGACATACAGTTAAGTCAAATTTCAAATGAACAGTGAATATTTTCTTTTAGTATACATATTTCCTAACTGTTGCATGGAACACACTTATACATTAAAACATGTTTATCTGAAACTTGAACTTCATGTCCTATATTTTTATTTGCTAAATCTGCCAACTCTAAATGGGCATAAAGAAAAACAGCATAGATTCTGGGGGTAAGACAGACCGACTTGGAGATGGAGCTTGTCATTTATTATCTCTGTAAACAAGACAATTTTGTGATCTTATCTATAAAAATAGAGATAAAATCAGGGCCAAGGGTCATTGTGAATATTAAATGTGTTGATGCATATAAAGTGCTGGGGCTACTATGGGCAATTAGTAATAATAATAATGCCAGTGACAATATACTGATGAGGTTTATCCATATTATTAATTCTGAAAAATGGAGCATTGCATTCATTAGTAAATATTATTTAGGTTGTACATTTTCATGTTACCTCAAAGGAAAAAACTCCATAAAACTATTGTTTGATTTTTATGCCATCCTGGTTTTCTGTGATTAATCTTCAGTGGATCACACATTGTTGTTGTTAAGTGCTGTCGAGTAGATTCAGACTCATAGCTACCCTGTATCCCTGTATAGTGTTTCCAAGGAGCAACTGGTGAACTTAAACCACTGACTTTGCAGTTCAAACAACTTTGCAGTCTGATGCATTAGCCCACAGCACCACACCAGGACTCCTGGATCACACATTGTTGTTGTTATTGTTGTTATGTGCCGTGGAGTCTGTTCCGACTCAAAGGACCCTCTACAGGGTTTCCAAGTCTATAAATCATTGTTGTTGCTGTTGTTAAGTGCCATTGAGTCCATTCCGACCCATAGCAACCACAGGAGCAGCTGGTGAGCTTGAACCACTGACTTTACAGTTCAAACAACTTTGTAATTTGATGTATTAGCCCACAGCACCACACCAGCAAGGACTCCTTCACAGTAGCAGAAAACTTCATCTTTCTCCCGTGGAAGAGCTGGTACTTTCAAACTGCTGACCCTGAGGTTAGCAGCCTGATTTGTAACCACTATGCTACCAGAGCTCCTTGGATCACACATTGTTGTTGTTAAGTGTCACCGAGTTGGTACCAACCCATAGCAACCTTATGCACAGCAGAACGAAACACTGCCTGATCCAGGGCCTCACTACAGTTGCCACACTAGAGTCCACTGATGCTGCCACGTGGCCAATCCATCTCGTTGGGGGTCTTCTTCTTTTAGTCTGATCTTCAACCTTACTAAACATGATATCCTTCTCCAGCGACTGGTCTCTTCTGACAATATGTCTACAGTATGAGAGACGAAGTTTGGCCATCTTGGCCTCCAAGGAGCACTCTGGCTGCACTTCTCCCAAACGGATCTATTGGTTCTTTTGGCAGCCCATCGCACTTTCAATGTTCTCTTCCAAAACCATAATTCAAAAGCATCAATTATTCTAAAATCTTCCTTATTCACTGTCCATCTTTCTTATGCATATGAAGCTATTGAAAATACCATGGCTTGGGCCAGGCGCACCTTAGTCCTCAAGCTGACATCTTTACTCTTCAACACTTTAAAAAGGTCTTGTGAAGCAGATTTCCCTAATGCAATACGTAGTTTGATTTCCTGACTGCTGACTCCATGAGTGTTGATAGTTGAGCCAAGAAGAATGAAGTCCTTGACAACTTCAATCTTTTCACCATTGATAAGAATGTTATTAATTGGTCCAGTGGTGAGGATTTTTGTTTTCTTTACATTAAGATGCAATCCATACTGAAGGCATGGATTTCATCAGTAAATGTTTTAAGCCCTCTTCACTTTCAGCAAGCAAGGTAGTATCATCTGCATATCGCAGGTTGTTAATGAGTCTTCCTTCAATCCTGATGCCACGTTTTTTCTTCATATAACCCAGCTTCTCGGATTATTTGCTCAGCATACAGGTTGAATAAGCATGGTGAAATAATACAACCTTGTTGCATACCTTTCTTAATTTTAAACCATTCAGTGCTCCCATGTTCTGTTCAAGCAACTGCCTCTTGGTCCATGTACAGATTTCTCATGAGCACAATTAAGTGTTCCCAAATACTCATACTTCGCAATGCTGTCCATAGCTTGTCATGATCCACACAATCGAAACCCTTTGTGTAGTCAATAAAGCACAGGTAAACATCTTTCTGATATTCTCTGCTTTCAGCCAAGATCCATCGGACATCAGCAAT
>NW_006408626.1:3096994-3107897 GCF_000296735.1 Chrysochloris asiatica
AATGACTTTGTTTTTTGCATGTATGATGCTCTGATCTTGGGTTATTAGTGTCTAATGTGTCAAAATTGTTTTGCAAATGGTCTCTAAATTCAAGTGTGATATATTCAAGGTCATATTTTGGCTATGTGAACTAGTTTTAATTTTCTTCTGCTTCAGCCTGAACTTGCATATGAGTAATTGATGGTGTAGTTGGCCATGACCTCATTTGGGCTGATGATGTGGGGCTTCTCCATTGTCTCTTCCCACAAATGAAGTCAATTTAATTCTTGTGTATTCTATCTGTTGAGGTCCACATACATAGTCACCTTTTATGTTGTTGAAAAATTAAATTTGTGATGAACAAGTCATTGGTCTTGCAAAAATCTTTCATGTGATTTTCGGCATCGTTTATATCACCAAAGCAATGTATTCCAATGATGATGTTTCCTCTTTGTTTTCCACATTTGCATTCCAATCATCAGTTATTTTCAGTGCAACTTGTCTTCATGTAGTTCAGTTTCAGACCGAAGAAGTTGGTAGAATTCTTCAGTTACATCATCATTGGCTTTCGTGGTTTGTGGATAAATTTGAAAAATAGTGGTATTAACTAGTCTTCCTTGCAGGTATTTGGAAACCTTAATTATCACCTTAAGCAGCTTCTGTTCAAATCTGATGGAAAGATTTAATAAGGCAATTTTTTGTTTTTAAATTCTTCAATTTCTCTGTTTAACAGAGTCAGAAACCAGATAAAATAACCAGCAGGAAGAGAAAAACAGGTTAGTAGCTTGATTTTTATGCCATCCTATGCACTGTTTTTTAGAATGTTTCTGAGATAATTGGTTTTTCAGGTTAACCTGAGAACACTTATATTGGAAAGTATTCCAGCACGCATTTCTCATCTTTTGAATAAGGTGCTTTCTTACAAAAAGCTCTATGTTCACAAAATCTGATCTGATGTGTAATGAGGTGTAGGGCTTAAACGCTTTTATGGGTGGATCAAATTCCCTTCTCCTTATTCAAGTCTTCTACCTTATGTTTTCAGGATAAGCTCTTGGGAAAGACTGGATGACAAAATTATCTGCACAGTAGCTTTTAGAAAATGTAAAATGATTGCTTTTGTTATTTTATTTTATTTTACTTCATTTCATTTTTCGTGTTTAAAAATATAAGCATTTCAAAAACTGTTCAACTTAAAACAGTTTGTGAAGGGAAACAGCAATATGTCAGACCTTATTGTATTATATTCTCTCTATATAGAGTTATATAAAAGACAAAAGATCAGTTCTGAATTTTAAAATGTTGTGAGGTATAGGGAAAGACATTTCATTAGAATACCTGGATACTGTTCTTATGGAGACTGTTGTTGTTGTTGTTGTTAGGTGCCATTGAGTCGGTACTGACTCATAGCGACCTTATGTACAACAAAATGAAACACTGCCTGATCCAGGGCCAACCTCACTACTGTTGCCACGCTTGAGTCCATTGATGCTGCCACTTGGACAATCCATCTCGTTGGGGGTCTTCCTCTTTTTTTCTGATGCTCCAACTTGCCAAACATGATAGCCTTCTCCAGCAACTGGTCCCTCCTGACAATATGTCCAAAGTAGGAGAGACGAAGTTTGGCCATCTTGGCCTCCAAGGAACATTCTGGCTGCACTTCTTCCAAAACGGATCTATTGGTTCTTTTGGCAGCCCATGGCACTTTCAATATTCTTCTCCAACACCATAATTCAAAAGCATCAATTCTTCTATGGTCTTCCTTATTCACTGTGCAGCTTTCGCATGCATATGAGGTTAATGAAAATACCATGGATGGGGTAAGGCGTACCTTAGTCCTCAAGCTGACATCTTTACTCTTCAACATTTTTAAAAAGTCTTATGCAGCAGATTTGCCTAATGCAATATGTCGTCTAATCTCTTGACTGCTGCTTCCATGAGTGTTGATAGTTGATCCAAGAAGACTGAAGTCCTTGACAACTTCAATACTTTCTCCATTGATAAGAATGCTGTTTATTGGTCCAGAGGTGAGGATTTTTGTTTTCTTTACATTGAGATGCAGTCCATACCGAAGGGTTGTTCTCTTTGATCTTCATCAGTTAATGTTAATGTTTTAAGTCCTCTTCACTCTCAGCAAGCAAGGTTTATAGTAGGTAGTTAATGAGTCTTCTTCCAATCCTGATGCCATGTTTTTCTGCATATAACCCAGTTTCTCAGATTCTTTGCTCAGCATGCAGGTTGAATAACTATGGTAAAAGAATACAACCTTGTTCCACATCTTTCTTAATTTGAAACCATTCGGTGTTCCCATGTTCTGTTCAAACAACTGCCTCTTGGTCCATGTACAGATTCCTCATGAGCACAATTAAGTGTTCTGGAATACTCATACTTCACAATGTTGTCCATAGTTTGTCATGATCCACATAATCAAAAGCCTTTGAGTAGTCAATAAAGCACAGGTAAACATCTTTCTGATACTCTCTGCTTTCAGTCAAGATCCATTGGACATCAGCAAGGATATCCCTCTTTCCATGGCCTCTTCTGAATCCTACTTGAACCTCTGGAAGTTCTCTGTAAATGTATGCTTGCAGCCATTTCTGTATTACCTTTAGCAAAACTTTATTTGCATGGGATATCAAAGAGATTGTCCGGTGAGTTCCTCATTCTGTTGGGTCACCTCTCTTTGGAATGGGCACAAATACTGATCTTTTCCAATCAGCCAGATAGTTGTCTTCCAAATTTCTTGGCAGAGATGAGTGTGTACCTTCTATGACACTTCACTTTCTTGAAATATTTCAATTTTTATTCCATCAATTCCTGGTGCCTTGCTATTTGACAATTCCTTCAATGAACCTTGGACTTCCTCCTTTAGTATCATTGGCTTTTGATCATATGCTACCTCTTGAAATGGTTGAACACTAACCATTTCCTTTTGGTCCAGTGACTCTGTGTATTCCTTCTATCTTCTCTTGATGCTTTCTGCAATAATTTGCAATGATTTGTCCAGAGAATCTTTCAATAATGAAAGTTGAGGCTTGAATTTTTTCTTCAGTTCCCCCAGCTTTAGAACTGCCGAGTGTGTTCTTCCTTTATGGTTTTCTGATTCCAGATCTTTGCACATTTTATTGTAATATTTGGCTTTATCTTCTCGAGCTGATCTTTGAAATTTTCTGTTCATCTCTTGGAACTCTTCAATTCTTCCATTTGCTTTAGCCTCTCTATGCTAGAGAACAAGTTTCAGTGTCTCTTCTGACATCCATTTTGATCTTTTCTTTCTTTCTCAATGACTTTTGGCTTTCTTCATGTATGATGTTCTTGATGTCATCCCACAACTCTTCTGGTCTTTGGCCTTTAATGTTTAATGTATCAAATCTGTTCTTCAGATGATCTCTAAATTCAGGTGGGATATATTCAAGGTCATATTTTGGCTCTCATGGACTTGTTTTCATTTTCTTCAGCTTCAGTTTGAATTTGCATATCAGTAATTGATGATCTGTTCCACAGTCTGCCCCTGGCCTTATTTTCACTGATAGGGAGCTTTTCCATCGTCTCTTTCCATAGATGTAGTCAATTTGATTGGCATGTATTCCATCTGTTGAGGTCCATGTGTATAGTCATCTCTTATGCTGTCTAAAGAAGATATTTGAAATGAACAAATCATTGGTTTTGCAGAATTCTATCATGCGTTCTCCAGCATCATTTCTATCACCAAAGCCATACTTTCCAACTTCTGATCCTTCCTCTTTGCTCCCAACTTTGTATTCCAATCACCAGTAATGATCAATACATCTTGATTGCATGTTTGATCAATCTCAGATGGTAAAAGTTGGTAGAATTCTTGTATTTCATCCTCACTGGCTTTAGTGGTTGGTGCATAAATTTGAATAATAGTGGTATTAACTGGGCTTGCCTATAGGCACATGAATATTTTTTCTATCACAGACAGCGTTGTACCTCATGACTGATCTGGATATGTTCTTTTTGACGACGAATGTAACACCATTCCTTTTCAATTTGTCATTTCCAGCATAGGAAACCTTATGGTCAGCAGATTCAAAATGGCCAATACCAGTCCATTTCAGCTCACTAATGCCAAAGATATTGATGCTCATGCATTCCATTTCATTTTTGACATCTTCTAATTTTTCCAGATTCATACTTTGTACATTCCATGTTCTTATTTTCAAGGGTTGTTACAGCTGTTTCTCTTCATTTTGAATTGTGCCCCATCAGCAAATGAAGGTCCTGCATGCTTTTCTCCCCTAGGCTTTACTCCATCCCATCATCACGGTAGGTAAACTCTGCTTTGAGGAGGCAACTCTTCCCCATTTGCATTTTGTGTGCCTTCCAACCTAAGGAGCTCATTTTCCAGCACTATATCTGACAGTGTTTCTCTGCTATTCATAAGGTTTTCAGTAACTAAATATTTGGAATTAGTTCATCACTCTTCTTCCTAGTCTGTCTTTATCTGGAAGCTCATCTGCAACCTGTCTACCATGGGTGACCCTGCTGGTATTTAAAATACCGGTGGTATAGCTTTCAGAATCACAGCAACTCACAAGCCACCATAGTACAACAAACTGACAGGTGAGTGGTGGAGTGTGACATAGAGTAGAACATCAATTACGTTGGTACTTGGTACTAATTAATTGGTTCTTAGTATGTGTTTTTGTGATTACTTGGTTGTTAATACAATTACTTTGATTATCATATGTCGATTCAATTATATGATTATGAGAAGTATAGGGAAACATGCATGCATAATAATAATAATATATATTTTCATAAGGCCTTATGGTTTTCAAAACTACTTAGTAGTCTTAACTACTTAGCAGTCTTACTTCCATTTGATCACTATATCTCCCTTGTGAGGTTGACAGCAGAGGAATATTGCTTGTTTTCCAGGTGGAGAGAGATTGGGTAATTCATTCAAGGACACTATTCTAAGAGGAGTCCTTGTGTGGAGCTGTAAGATAATTACTGGACTGTTAATCACAAGGTCAACAGTTCAAACCCCTCAGCTGCTCCTTGGAAACCCTATACAGGGTTGTTATGAGTCAGATCTGACTCAACAGCAGGTAACATCACCAACATATTAAAAAGTGTACAGACCTAGGTGGAAGATACATTCAGTAACAATAACCTCACATTTTGATAAAGGTGTCTATGATTTTAAAGCAATATTTATTTATTTATATTATGTGGGGTGGGGGGCTGCTAACCACAAGTTCAGCTGTTTGAATTCACCAGTTCTCTGTGGGAGGAAGATGAGACTTTCTGCTTCTGTAAAGATTTATAGTTTCAGAAACCTTATACAGGGTTGCTATGAATTGGAACTGACTTGATAGCATGTAATCATCGTATATGTGTATGGGCCTATAGGCTTTGAAAGTTTGTAGAAACATTTCATTAACTTTTAATATCATTTTTCTTTGAACTGTTTAAAACTCCCTCAAGAATACACACACAAACTCACACATACATATAGTTGTTACTAAGTTGGCCCCAATTTATAGAGACCCTATATATGGTTTCCAAAGAGATGCTTGCGTGTTTAAACAGCCGACCTTGTGGTTAGCAATCCAGCACATATCCTACAGTGCCACACCAGGAATCTATCTATTCCCCACTATGTATATATTTTAAATCACTTTACATTTTCCCTGTGACAAAACATTCTAGAGTTACTCTTTAGGTTTATGTCTCTCAGCAGTACAGTTGTTCCCTCACAGAAATATGGAACCATATTTAACACTTCCTTTTTCCTCAACATCCTTCCTCATAGCTAATCAATACCAATTTATTACCATTATTTCTCTCTGATGGTATGTGTTTACTCTTTCAAGACAAAATTAGTTTCTGCTTAGAATTTTTTTGTTGAAACTGTGATTTCAGTAATGGAAAGAATTTTGAATGAAAAGAAAAAATGTAATTTGAGGTAATACCTACCGTGATACAATTAGTAGGACATGTATGTTCCAATGGGTACTGGAGTTGTTGGGATGAGACCTACTTCTTCAGATCATGCAGTTATACAGGCCCATACCAGGGGGCAGGACACACGAAAAGTGGCATAGCTGTTTCCCAATAAAGCCCAGCGGTGGAAAATCTAAGTAGATACTATATGTCACAAGGGTCATAAAAAGATTAACCCTCTACTGCCATTTTTTTTAATTCTAGGCTGGACTTTTTCAATAGTTTCTTAGCCCTCTAATTTACCCTCTACTTTAGCAGATTGATCGTTAAAAAGTTGTACTTCGTATATATATCATGTTGTTGTTGTTAAGTGCCGTTGAGTCAGTTCTGACCCATAGAGACCCTGTATAGCGTTTCCAACACGCAGCTGGTGAGATTGAACTGTAGACCAGGTGGTACAAACGAGCTTTGAAGTCTAGCAAATTAACTCACAATGCTATACCCGGGCTATATATCTATCTATCATAGGACTTTCCAATGACTCGTTATTGTGTGGGGAAAATCTAAGGACTGACACAGAAGGATCTGGTCTGGCTACTGCTCTTTGGATCATATAGGACTGGGCAATGATGGGGCTGGTTCATCAGGAAAAATGAGGATCATAAGTCCCCAAAGAGATAATACTAGTATGCAAAAGCAAGGTCTTTCCAGGTCTGACTTCATCCAATCCATTTAAGCTGATCTTTTATTTCCTAAATGTCTTTCTGACAGTCAATTCAATAGTCTTAACATGCTGTGCTTACTTTTGTTCTGTGTCTTCCCTTCTATTGCATCCCAGTCATTAAAAATGCATTAAACAAACATTTATTGAGCTCTTTTAAGGCACTATGGACATAAAAATAAAGAAATCTCTGTTCTTTTCCTTTTCTAGGTCATTGGTATGTAGGGAAAGATGAAAATCCAGCAATGAATACAATACAGTACAGGTGCCATTGCTTGTAAGGCATTTGATGGGAACATAAAAAAACCATTAGGTATGCCCAGGAAACTTAGGAAAGGCTAGATAGCGAAGGTGTCATTTCAGGACCTCTTTTTCCCTCAGTCTTTCCAAATTCTGCTCAGCCATTCATTCTGTGGCATAGTTACTCACAAATGCCTGAAGTCATTATTGGAATGTCAACTTACATTGATCTTTCCAAACTCATTGGAAGTAAACGCTGTTATTTCTTGTTTTGGTATTAACCATCCCTGCTATTTTTCTGTTTCCTGTGGACATATTTTTGGTTCTATCAATAAGACTGTAAACTCCTAAAACACTGTGATCTTATTTTATATTTTTTAGTATCCATCTATAGACAGAGATGAAGTGCTGGTGTGACACAGTGGGTTAATATACTGGACTGGAAAGTCATTTTGAACCACAAGGTTGGCAGTTCAGGCTCACCAGCTGCTCCTCGGAAACCCTATACAGGGTCACTATGGGTCAGAACTGACTCAACGGCACTTATCAACAACAACATAGACAGAAAAATGAAGTCCATGTTTGTCAGGCAATTTCTTTCAATTTTTTGTATACATAATACTGACGATGAGGAGTCCTGGTATGATGCTGTAGGATAAGTACTGGACTGCTAACCAAAAGTCATATATTTGCAGCTGCACATTAGTGACTACAAACCCTTACATAAAAATGATTTTTTTCTGAGAGGAGAAAGAACTCTACTAAAGTCCAACTAGAATTTCTAGTGAGATAGGTCACTAAATAATTCTGGTTATACAATGCAAATCCTAAACTGACTCTTACAGTGATAACAACTCTGTTACTTAGGGCTTAGGGAGAAATGTACACATATTTGAAAGGACCACTGTAGGCAAGAGATAGTGATGGTGTGTGGTCAGCAATATGGTCAGTGTTATTGCAGCTAACATGCTGGGTAGAATTCATGTTGGTGTCTTTAAACCTTAAGTAGGGCTTCAAATCTATAAAATATTTAATATTGCTTACCAGGATCAAGTTTTCTTGAACAAGTACAAGTGACTGCTCTTTCCTGGTGATTTTTGTCAGTGATTATCAAATTGGCACGGGTTTACTCCTTCTTCCCACGATACATAAAGAGAGCTTGAACTGTCTTCTTTGTTTCAGTGATGTAAAACAGACTATAATAACAATATGGAGTCCTGATATGGCACTGTGGGTTAATGCGCTGGACTGCAAAGTCAGTTTGAACCACAAAGTTGATGGCTCAAGCTCAGCAGCAGCTCCTTGGAAACCTTATATAGGGTCACTATGGGTTGGAACTGACTCAACGGCACTTAAAAACAACAACAACAAGAATAACATAGTAAAGCTGAGTCATATACAGGAATTTTTGGCAGCAACTTTATGGCATGCCTGAAAATAAACTAACTATTCAAAGCTGACTTAATTTGCTATTCAGGGGAAATTCAATCTATCCATCTAGATTTTCCAAATTAAATGACTTGTTAACTGTGAATCTAGAAATATTATTTTAAGCTTCATCTTTGAGCAATCCCCTTGCTTTTTTAGGCAAGAAATGATAAGATGAAACTTAAGTAGAACATTGTTGTCACATTATTTCTAAAGTTTTGGGGAATGTGTGAATTTTATCTCAAAGCTACATCTAAAGACTGCTTATGTAGGAATACTTGCTGTTTTTGTTCAGTGCCGGGAAGTAAGCTCAGACTCATACCGACCCTATGCACATCAGAACAAAGCACTGCCTGGACCTGACCCATCCTCATAATTGTTATGTTTGGGCTCATTTTTGCAACTATTGTGTCCTTACATCATATTGGAGGTTTCCTCTTTTTCCCTGATCCTCTACTTTACCAAGCATGAGGCCTTGTTCCAGGGACTAGTCCCTCCTTTTAGCATATTTAAAGTAAAAGATGAAGTCTCACCATCCTTGCTTGTAAGAGTACTCTGGTGGTACTTCTTCTAAGACAAATTTGTTTGTTCTTTTGGCAAGCTATGGTACTTAAAATATTCTTCACCAACACCATGATTCAAATGCATCAGTTCTTCATAGGCATTCCTTATTCATTGTTCAGTTTTCATATTCACATGAAAATACCGTGGCTTGGTTCAGGCATACCTTAGTCTTCAAGTGGCATATTTCCTCTTTAACACTGTAAAGAAGTCCTTTGTAGCAGATTATTAGATTTCTTGACTGCTGCTTGCATGATCACTGATTGTGGATCCCAGTAAAAAGAAATTCTTGACAACTTTTGTCTGTTCTCCATTTATCATTGCTATGGTTGTTGTTAGGCATTTTTGAGTTGGTTCCAAGTCACAGCGACCCTATGCACAACAGAATGAAACTCGGCCCAGTCCTGTGCCATCCTAGAGTCCATTGCTGCTGCTACAGTGTCATTCCATCTCATTGGAGGTCTACTTGTTTTTCACTGATGCTCCACTTTACCAAGAATGATGCCCGCCTCCAGGTACTAGTTCTTCCTGATAGCATATCCAAAATATGAGAGACAATGTCTCACCATCTTGGCTTCTAAGGAGCATTCTGGCTATATGTCTTAGAACATAGATTTGTTTGTTCTTCTGACCATCCATGGTACTTTCAGTATTCTTCTTCAACACATAAACTCAAATGCTTCAATTCTTCTGCAGTCTTCCTTTTTCATTGTTTAATTTTGACATGCATATCAGGCTATTAAAAATATCATGTATTAGGTCAGGTGCACCTTAGTCCTCAAACTGACATCTTTACTCTTAGACATTTTAAAGAGGTCATGTACAGCAGATTTGCTTATTGCAACACATCATTTGATTTATTGACTGCTTCCATGAGTGTTGATAGTGGACCCAAGCAAAATGAAGTCTTTAATAGCTTCAATCTTTTCTCCATTTATCACAATGTTATTTATTGATCCAGTAGTGATTTAGGTGCAAATTCATACTGAAGGCTGTAGTCTTTAAATTTCATCAATATTTTAAGTCTTTTTGATTTCAGCAAGCAAGGTTGTATAAACATCAAATGACAGACTGTTAAGGAGTCTTCCTCTAATCCTGATGCCACACTCTTCTTCATACAATTCAGCTTCTTGTATTATCTGCTTAGCATACAGATTGAATAAGTATGGTGAAAGACTATGAAAGACTATGGTTCTGACACACACCTTTCTTGATTTAAACCATTCAGTATCCCCTAGTTCTGTTTGAACCACCATCTCTTGGTCTATGTACAGGTTCCTCATGAACACAATCAACTATTCTGGAATACCTATTCTTCACAATGTTATCCATAGCTTGTCATGATCCACCCAGTTGAAAACCTTTGTGTAGTCAAGAATGCACAAGCAAGCATTTTTCTGGTATTCTTTTTGCTTTCATGCAAAATCAATCTGGTGTCAGCAATGATATCCCAAATCCATGGCTTGAGTTTATGGCGGTTCCCTGTCAATGTACTATTGCAGTTGCTTTTGAAAGATCTTTAGAAAAATGTTACTTGCATGTGGTATTTATGATATTGTTCAATGATTTCCACTTTCCATTGGGTCACTTCTCTTTGTAATGGGCATAAATATGGATCTCTTCCATTCGGTTCACCAGGTGGTTGTCTTCCAAATTTCTTGACATAGATAAGTGAGCACCTATGGTGCTGTATCAGTTTGTTGAAAGACTGCAATTTGTATTTCATCAATTCTTGAAGCCTTGTTTTTCACCAGTGCCTTCAGTGTAGCATGGATTTTTTCCTTCAGTATCAATGATCCCTGATCATATGGTAATTCTTGAAATGGTTGAACTTTGACCATTTCTTTGTGATATAGTGACTCTGTGTATACCTTTAATCTTTTGATACTTTCTGCATCATTCAATATTTTGCCATGGTATCCTTTAATATTGCAAATTGAGGCTTGAATTTTTTTTTCTATAGTTATCATAAGGAGCTCTGGTAGCGTAGTGGTTACGAATCGGGCTGCAAACCTTAAGGTCAGCGGTTCGAAACTACCAGCTGCTCCGCGGGAGAAAGAT
>NW_006408626.1:3107997-3109429 GCF_000296735.1 Chrysochloris asiatica
TTCCGAGGGTGTAAATCTTTACGGGAGTAGAAAGCCTCATCTTTCTCCCGCGGAGCAGCTGGTAGTTTCGAACTGCTGACCTTGAGGTTCACAGCCCAAGTCGTAACCACTACGCTAAAACCCAATGCATACCTTCCCTGATTCTAGACTATTCAGTATCTCTCTCCCCCTTCCCCCTTCGGTTCTAACAAGTGCATTTTGGTCTATTTACAGGTTCTTCATGAGCACAATTAAGTGTTCTGGAATGCCCATTCTTCACAATGTTATCCATAGTTTGTTATGATATACACAGTCAAATGTCTTTGAATATTTAATAAAGCACAAGGAAACATCTTTCTGGTATTATCTGCTTTCAGCAAAGAGCCATCTGATATCAGCTATGCTAGCTCTCATTCTACATCCTTCTTAAAATCTGGTTTGAACTTCTTGCCCATGTACTCCTGCAATCATGTTTGAATTATCTTCAGAAAAATTTTACTTACATGAGATATTAATAATATTGTTCAATGATTTATACATTGGGTCACCTTTCTTTATAATAGACACAGACATGGATCTCTTCCAATCAGTTGGCCAGGTATCTGTCTTCCAAATTCCTTGGCAAACATGGATGAGTGCTTCCAGTACTGCATTGTAGTTGTTGTTGTGAAGTGCTCTTGAGTCAGTTCCGACCTATAGCGACCCTGTATAGGGTTCTCAAAGAACAACTGGTGAACTTGAACCACTGACCTTGCAGTTGAAATGGCTTTGCAGTCTGGCGCATTAAACCACAGCACCACACCAGGTACTGCATTAGTTTGTTGAAATATTTCAATCTGTATTCTCTCAATTACTGGAGGCTGATTATTTGCCAGGGTCTTCAGTGTACATTGGACTCCTTCCTTGGGTAGCATGTTGATTATATGCTACCTCTTGAAATGGCTGGACATTGACTATTTCTTTCTGGTGTAATGACTCTGTGTATTCCTTCCATCTTCTTTAGATGCTTGCTACATAATCCCATATTACGTTCATGTTGTTGTTGCTAAGTGCTGTTGAGTCGATTCTGACCCATAGCAACCCTGTATAGGGTTTCCAAGGAGCAGCTGGTGAGTTTGAACTGCCTATCTTGTAGTTCAAATGGCTTTGCAATCTGGTGCATTAACCCACAGTACCACACCAGGACTCAGAGAATCCCTCAATATTTCAAGTTGAGGCTTAAAATTTTTCTTCAGTTCTTTCAACTTGAAAAATGCTGAGAGTGTTCATTCCATTTGGTTTTCTAATGCCAGGTCTTTGCCATTTCACTATAATACTCCACTTAATCTTCTTGAGCTGTCCTTTGAAGTTTTTTGTTCAGATCTTTTACTTTATCATATCTTCTATTTGCTTTTGCTTCCCCCAATTCAAGACAAAATTTCAGGGTCTCTTCTGACATTTAATTTGGTCTTTT
>NW_006408626.1:3114246-3114859 GCF_000296735.1 Chrysochloris asiatica
AAGGAATACACAGAGTCACTGTACCAAAAGGAAATGGTTAATGTTCAACTGTTTCAAGAGGTAGCATATGATCAAGAGCCAATGATACTGAAGGACGAAGTCCAAGGTGCATTGAAGGAATTGGCAAAGACTGAGGCAACAGGAATTAATGGAATAAAAATTGATATCTTTCAAGACAGTGAGGTGGCACAGGAGGCACTCACTCATCTCTGCCAAGAAATTGGGAAGATAACTATCTGTCTGACTGATTGGAAGAGATCTGTATTTGTGCCCTTTCCAAAGAGAGGTGACCCAACAGAATGCAAAAATCATCAGACAATCTCTCTGATATTCCGTGAGAGTAAAGTTTTGCTAAAGGTAATACAGAAATGGCTGCAAGCATACATTGACAGATAACTTCCAGAGTTTCAAGCCAGATTCAGAAGAGGCCATGGAAGAAGGGATATCCTTGCTGATGTCTGATGGATGTTGGCTGAAAGCACAGATTATCAGAAAGATGTTTATCTGTGCTTTATTAGCTATGCAAAGGCTTTCAATTGTGTGGATCATGACAAGCTATGGACAACATTGCGAAGTATGAGTATTCCGGAACACTTAATTGTGCTCATGAGGA
>NW_006408626.1:3114959-3122869 GCF_000296735.1 Chrysochloris asiatica
AGGAGCTCTGGTAGCGTAGTGGTTACGAATCGGGCTGCAAACCTTAAGGTCAGCGGTTCGAAACTACCAGCTGCTCCGCGGGAGAAAGATGAGGCATTCTACTCCCGTAAAGATTTACACTCTCGGAAACCCTATACAGGGTCGCTATGGGTCGGAACCGACTCGATGGCACATAACAACAACAACAACAATAGTTTATCATGATGTTGTTTATTAATACAGTTGAGAGGCTATTTGTTTTCTTTACAGTGAGTTATAATCAATACCGAAGTTTATATTATTTACTCTGCATCTGAAGGGACTTGAAGTCCTCTTCACTTTTAGCAAGCAAGTTTGTATCATCAGCAAATCGCAGGTTGTTAAGGAGCCTTCCTCCAATACTGGTACCACATTATTATTAATCTAATCCAATTTCTTGGATTATTTACTCAGTAAACAGATTGAAGAAGTGTGGTGAAAGATACAACCCTACCCCCACATGATTCCAAGAGCACAAAGCTTTAAAAACTCAGACTACCTCATCTTTCGTAACTATGTCTTCACCAAAAATACAAACAGAAAAATCCATTGCCATCAAGTCATTTCTGATTTACAGGGACTCTAGGATTTCTGAGATTGTAAATCTTAATAGGAGTAGACAGCTTCATCTTTTTCCTTTGGAGCAGCTGGTGGGTTTCAACCACTGACCTTGCAGGTACCAACCCAACACCTAATCCACAGTACTACCAAGTTTCCTAAATACAAAAGGTAAGTAAAAAAACATTGCTACAAAATCATAGAAACCTCTATTAAACAAAAAAATAAAAGTACAATGCTATGGTTTCTTGACATACTCCATCCAGGTCTAGATACTTCTGAATGTGGTGGTTCCATCTCTCTAACTCTTCCCTGAAGAATTCTGAGCTCTATGATATATCCCACATCAAAACAGGAGTTTTAGCATCTTTGAGTAATTAAAATCATGCTCCTTTTGAATGTTCTTTGAGTAGAGAGAACAAAAAGAAGGCCGAAGGAGCAAGATTAGAGTTCTAGGAAGGATGGTGTAAGGTTTCCCAATGAAACTTTCATTTGACAGCCCTTGCTACCCTGGAAGAATGAGTACATATATTGTCATGGTGCGGGGAAAAAATCCTGCTCACAACTTTTCTCACCTTTTTTCTCACTAATGCACTTTTTAGTGTTCTTAACATTTCTTCTTAGCAGGCCTATGTCCCTCCAATGTCCTTGGAGAAAATTTATCAAGATTATGCCTTGAAGATCCTCCCCCCACAAGTCACCATAATCTTCTGAGTTGACCTCTCTGCTTAAATTTAACAGATTCAGAAAATTCCTTCAAAAACCACTGTTTTGATTGGCCTTTGCTCTCTGAATTGTATTGGTAAATCCAAGACTCATCCCCAAATAGTGTTTGCTCTATAAATTCATCTTCATTAACTATGATCATGTTTAAAAGACTGATGGAAATATCTGCTTTTTGAGCAAATTGATCTTCGTGCAATGCCTGTGGTTCCCATGAAGGTGATAGCTTGCTAAGGCCAAGATGATTGCTTAAAATTGAAAATAGCAAATTACATGAGATCCCAATTTTCATAAAGATTTAATCACTGGTAATCCTAGGTTTTCTTGTAACAGTTTCTAGACTTCCACTACAATTTCTTTGCCCAGGTTAATGACCTTTCTTCATTTTGTTCATCTTTGAGGTCTTCCTGACTGTCTTCAAAATGCTTGATCAATCTAATATCTTGTTTTATGTCAGGACAGCATTCTTAAAAATTTACTCTAAAGTTTCAGTGACTTGGGGAGGTGTCCAAAACGCAAATGGACATCTCCCCAAGTCACTGAGACTTTTGGTATTAGTCCTGACCTCAGAATCATTCTTTTCCATGGCAAATAGTAGCTTTTTTTTTTTTTTTAAAGACACCCAGGTGTGGCATTGCTGGTTAACTCACTGGACCACAAAGTCAGTATTAACTGCAAGGTCTGCAGTTCAAGCTCACCAACCACTCCTTGGAAACCCTATACAGGGTTTCTATGAGTTGGAAATGACTCAAAGGCACTTAACAACAACAGTAATGAGACTAGGAGTCATGATGTGGTGCTGTAGGGTAAGCACTGAACTGCTAACCTAATGGTCATTGGTTCAGACCCACTAATCACTCTTCAGAAACCCTGTACACTTAACAACAGCAACAACAACAAAAGGACTAAGACACATACATTGTTGAGAAAACTTGTCTGCAGCCATACACTAATCACAGAGTCATTTGTAAAGACTTTTTTTGGGAATAAACCTAAGGCATGTGTGAACTGGAACCCTAGTAGCAATATTTTTTGACTTGCCTGCATAGGTTTCATAAATAACTAGCATTTGCTCTTACACCACAACCAGTCTGTTTGTTCACCTGCTGCCTCTTTATGAGGAGGTTAACAACAGCCCTGTTCTCAGTTGCCCTGGAGTACTTGAATAAAAGCCTTTTCAGATGCTCAGTAATAGACCCCCCATTTAGGTTAATATTGTCAGGAGACTCGAAAGAAAGAGATCATTTTGGTTTGGGGACTTATTTCATTAAATTTTCATGATGAGTCTGATCAAATACATTTTAGAAAAATAATTTCTCAATACTTTTTCAAGTATTAACTAAATATTCAAGGTACATGTGAAAGCAAGACTTTTAGAATGTACAAATCATGAGTGCTCAATTCTGTAATTTAATTGTTATGCTTGAAAATTCCCATTAGAAAGAGTGACAGTTTCCTTAATGACTTGTGTTTACATTTTGTTCCAGTACCTGATTGTTCCTGATAGCAGAACAATGGGACCACAAGCTATCCTTGGAATATAAATAGCAAATTCAATTTTTCCTGCCACTTGCGATTTTGTATACTAGAAGAGTAAATCTAAGGTTAAAAAATGAACTTTTAAGTTTGAAATATAAATCATTAACTAATATGATTTGCAAGTTTTCCTATGCTTTTTACTTTCCTATATACCCAATCCACTGCCATCAAGTCAATTCTGATACCTAGTGAACTTAGAATGCATAGCAGATCTAATCCATAAGATTTCCAAAGCTATAATAAGATTTACAGCCTCGGAAACCCTGTACAGGTCTCTATGCGTCGGAATCGACTCAACAGCACATAACAACAACAATAATCTATACAGATACAGGTCACCACATCTTTTTCTTGCAGAGCAACTGCCATTTTGTTTAGCTAATCCAACTCTAACTCTTGCAAGGAGCTCTGGTAGCGTAGTGGTTACGAATCGGACAGTGAACGGCAAGGTCAGCAGTTCGAAACTACCAGCTGTTCTGCGGGAGAAAAAATAGGCTTTCTGCTCCCATAAAGATTTACAGCCTCGGAAACCCTGTACAGGGTCGCTATGGGTCGGAACCGACTCCACGGCACACAACAACAACAACAATCCAACTCTTAACCGGAGATGCCACTTTTTTTACTTGTTGCTGTTGCGTTGTTTCCAATTCATAGAGATCTTGTATAGGTTTCTGAGAACTGACCTTGCAACAAGCAGTCTAGCGCTTATCCTACAGCACCACAGTGAAGAACACTTTGTTAACTTTGTCAACATCCACAAATTTATTTTGTTTTGACACTATGCTTGTTTTGATACTATGTTATCGAGTCAATTTTGACTCATGTGACCCCATGTTACAGAGTTGGACTGTCACATAGCGTTTCTTGTGATATCTTCATAGGAGCAGATTTGTAGGCATTTTGTGATGTTGCTGGGTAGGTTGTTGTTGTTAAGTGTCATCGAATAGGTGAGACTCATAGCGACCTTGTATAGGGTTTCCAAGTAGCAACTGGTGAGTTTGAACCACTGACCTTGTTCAAACAGACCTTGGAGTCCAGTGTTTTATCCTACAACACCACACCAGGACTCCACTGGTTAGACCCACCAATATTTCACTTAGCCACTGAAAGTTTAACACCTTTCCACATCAGAGCTTCTTTTTTGTTACTTGTTATTTGTTCTTGTTAAGTGCCTTCAAGTCAGTTCCAACTCATAGCAATCCTGTTTAGGGTTTTGTTTCACAGGAACAGCTGGTGAGTTTGAATCGCCAACTTTGTGGTTGGCAATTCAGTGCTTATCCTATAGTTCCACACCAGGCTATATTTCCCCATTGGAAAGTGGTAAAAGTTAAACCAATATCCTGTTAGGAATTTCTTATATGTAATACAATAACACCAAACTCACTGCTGTGTAGGAGATTCTGACTCAGAATGACCCTGTATGACAGAGTAGAACTGTCCTACAGGATTTCCAAGGCTATACATCTATACAGAAGCAGACTGCCACATCTTTATCCCATGGAACAGCCGGTGGATTTGAACCACTCTCCTTTTGGTTATTAGTCAACACTTTTACCACTCTGCTACCCAGGCTTGGTCAATAACATCACTTCTTTACAAAGTATTTGACCTATTGCTTTTTTTTACAATAACTTACCTCACTGCATCCTTAGGGTGCTCCAAGATAAAGCTCACTTTTATATTTCCTGTAGTATGGAAGGTTCTGTGCTGAGCATATTCCGGCTTCTTCATAAAAAATGTTCTAACAAAAGAAGAAGGAAGGTGTGAGCAAAACAAACATAGAAACCCTGGAGAAAAGATGTGCCCTGAGACCTCTGCTAATGGCAACGGAGGGAGAGGAGAGGAGGAAAAGAGAACACTCCTTCTCTGGAACTTCTCCCCGACTTACCACCTGTGTTAGCATCAAGAGCTCATTGGCATGCTTTCAGATATTGAAAAGCTACTTTGGATCAGAAATGAACTGAAACCAGGGCTGTTTTTGCGCAGAAATAAGCACATCACATGCTTGTGAACCAACACAGCATGCAGTGTGCAAGGATAATAGTTTGTTGACATCTCTAAAGCATATAGAGTACTACCAGGCACAATCTGCTGTTTGTTTTAAAAACTGTTGAAAAGGCTTCAGTTTCATTTTCAATTCAAGGTATAAAAAGAGTTTCTGTTTTAAAGGTCCACTTACATAGCAATCTCTGGTTGAAAGAGCTAGAAAAAATCATGTACGTAAAGTATCATTTCTTAGAGGAGTTTGCACAGTCAGAAAAACATGAACCAGTTACACAGCTCTGGAATGAATAACATCTTCGATGTCAACATCCGTGTTTAATGTCTAAAGTAAAAAAGGCATAATTGTTGTGGAGTTATTACTACACAAGTTATTATAAATGGAAAAGTCTTAGAAATATTTTGTTAATATATGTGTGGGGATACATTTTTTTAAACCTTGAAAATAAAATATTCATTTAGAATTTTTATCTAGATTTTTCATTGCATTGTTTCCCTCCTGTATGAAAGAATGATAAATTATGTAGTTTTATTCATCAGTAAATATTTTGGTTCATTTTCATCCTTCCATATTCATGGAATTCTTTGGTTTTCTTTGTAGACGAAGGTGGAGTCATGACTTGATGTGAAAATGGCATAGGTTACTGGAACAAGGAGTAGAAATACAGGAGTGCATTCCTCAACCTAAACTGGTAGGAGCTCTGGTAGCATAGTGGTTACGAATTGGGCTGCGAACCTTAAGGTCAGAGGTTCGAAACTACCAGCCGCTCCACAGGGGAAAGATGAGGCTTTCTGCTCCCGTAAAGATTTATACCCTTGGAAACTCTGTACAGGGTCGAATGGGTCGGAACCAACTCGATGGCACTTAACAACAACAACTCTGTGTCTCAACCCAGTGTATGGTAACTCTCAGAGATTTGTAAGTTGTAGAAATGGTTGTGTGTTCATAATATGAAAGCCTCTTCTCCAGTCATTTCTATTCAGAGATCCTTTGATATCTAAGCTGTGAGAAAATAGAAGTGACTACATTAGCACCTAGAAATCATGCCTCATGTTTTTTGGAGGGTTCAAGATAGAACTGAGAGGGTTTAGACTCCATTGGAAACAGCATAAATGAGTATGTGTCCCTTTTGTCTCTTATTTATTTGGGCATCTCTCTTCTGCTCTATTGTTCTGCAATGTACTAACCATTTAAAATTGGACAGAATATTTCTTTTAGACTTTGGCATTAGATTCATAGAATGATACTTATAGCTAATGATTTTACAAAGTCAGTTTTAAATGCTGTGGTCTGTAATCCCCACGCTTAGATCATGCTCTGGTTTCTCAACCAAATACAATTGTCATTGAATCAATTCTATTCATATGATCTAACTCCAAGTGTGTCTGAGAAAAACTGTAGCTCCAAATGGTATTCAATGTCTAATTTTTCAGAAGTAGATAACCAGGACTTTCTTCCAGGGCACATCTGTGTGGACTGAAACATCCAAACTTTCAGCTAGAACCAAACACATTAACCATTTTTGCCACAAGAGGAATCTTTCTGGTTTCTCAAGACTCCATTATATTTCTAAATGTCCCTGCACAAATCTGCTGCACAAAACCTTGTTAAAGTGTTCAAGAGCAAAGATGCCAGTTTGAACACTAAAGTGTGCCTGACGCAAACCATGGTATTTTAAACAGCCTCATATGCATGTGGAAATTGAACAATGAATAAGGACAACCATAGAAGAATTGGTGCATTTGAATTGTGGTGTTGGAGAGGAATATTGAAGGTACCTTGAACTGGCAGAAGAACAAACAAATCTGTGTGGAAGAAGTACAACCAGAATGCTTCTTAGAAGCTAAAATGGCCAGACTTCATCTCTCATACTTTGATATATTATCAGGAAAGACCAGTCCCTGGAGAAGGATATCAAGCCTGATAAAGTGGAGGGACAGAGAAAAAAAGGGAGACCCCCAACAAGATGAATTGGCACATTAGCAGCAACAATGGGCTCAAGAATGATGGCAATTGTGATGCTGGCGTACCAGACAGTGTTTCATTCTGTTGTACATAGCATCTCTATGGCAACTAAAAACAACAATAAATGTCCCTAAGCATGCTTCCCACATATTTTTGAGAAATATGTGGCTATAGTGTGGAATGGGCTAGAAAGTTGGCACATATTTGTGGAAGGTCCCTTATGGTAAAACCCTGGGGTGGAAGAAGAAGGCCAGGGCTAGGAGACTCTACGTATACCTATAGGCATAGGACTCTAAGGAACATAACTTTTTTTGTGTGTGTGTTTTTAAATTTTTTATTGTGAACTGAGTGAAGATTTACCAAGAAGATAATCAGTTTTGCATTCAACAAATCATACACTTAGTTTCATCTCAATGACTGCAATCCTCTCCATGTAATGACAATTATCCAGCTTCCTCCCTAGATAAATAGGAAGCTACTTTTAAATGTCCAGTTTGTAGTACTGTGAGGGCTTGTGAGTTGCTGTGATTCTGAAAGCTATGCCACCGGTGTTTTAAATACCAGCAGGGTCACCCAATGTGGAAAGGTTTCAGATGAGCTCCCAGACAAAAACAGACTAGGAAGAAGGAGGTATGAAATACTTCCAAATCTTTAATCACTGAAAACCTTATGAATAGCAAAGAAACACTGTCAGATATAGTGCCAGAAAATAGCAAAGAAACACTGGCAGATATAGTGCCAGAAAATCAAAATGTGACTGGGGAAGAGCTGCCTTCTCAAAGTAGAGTTGACCATGATAACACAAATTGAATAAATCCAGTGGGAGAAAAGCCTGTGTGACCTTCATTTGCTGAGGAAAATTGGAAGATGTCAAAAATGAAATGAAATATGTAAATGTATCTTAGGCATTAGTGAGCTGAAATGGACTGGTATTAGCCATTTTGAATCTGACAACAACAAGGTTTACTATGCCAGAAATGACAAATTGAAGACGAATGGTGCTGCATTCATTGTCAAAAAAATATATCCAGATCAGTCATGAGGTACAATGCTGTCTGTGATAGAACAATATCCATGCACCTACAGGGAAGCCCAGTTAATACCA
>NW_006408626.1:3125146-3134762 GCF_000296735.1 Chrysochloris asiatica
CAGCCAGAGTGCTCCTTGGAGGCCAAGATGGCCAAACTTTGTCTCTCATACTTCGGACATATTGTCAGGAGGGACCAGTCGCTGGAGAAGGATATTATGTTTGGTTAGGTGGAGGGTTAGAGAAAAAGAGGAAAACCCCCAATGAGGTGGATTGGCCAAGTGGCAGCATTGATTGACTCAAGCGTGACAACAGTAGTGAGGTTGACCCAGGATTGGTCAGTGTTTTGTTCTGCTGTGTATAAGGTCGCTATGAGTTGGTACTGACTTGATGACACCTAAAAACAACAACAAATCTTATCTATCTATCTGTCTGTCTGTCTGTCTATCTATCCACCTATAATCTCACTCTTCCTCCCTTACCTATTCAGTCTATGTCTCAATCCATGTGTCTACTCACAGAACACTATGGTTCCAAGGTTGTGTATATATCACTATTTACCTCTAACCCCCTTAACCCATGCATACCTCCCTATGTCTTCACTCTCTTTATCATTCTTCTGCCATCCTCCCCCTTCTTGCATAATGGCTTCCCTAGCACCTGATCTAAAATGTACCTACACTCATATTGATATTGTTAAGTTGCATTGAGTCTGTTCAGACTCATAATGACCCTGCATAGAATTTCTGAGGCTTTAAATCTTGGCCTAATTTTTCTCCCTTGGAGCAACTAGTAGGATTGAAATGCTAACCTGGTGGTTCACAATCCAGTACTTATCGAATGGAGTCACTGTGCTCCCCAAGGGTGGCTGCTGGTGGTGGTGGTGGTAGTGTGTTGTGAAATGGTTCCAATTCATAGCTACTCTGTATAGGGTTTCTGAGTCTGTAAGTCTTTTGGGGCACAGAATGCCTTATCTTTCTCCTGTGGAACAGCTGGTAGTTTTGAACTGATGACTTAGAGGCTAGCAGCCTAACTTGTAGCCACTATACTACCAGAGCTAGAGGCTAAGAAAAAAAAAAAAAAAAAACTGCTGAAAGGATTAGAGAACCCTGGTGGTGCAGTGGGCTGCTAACCACAAGGTCTGTGGTTCAAATCCACCAGCTGCACTAAGGGAGAAAAATGAGGCTGTCTACAATCATAAAGACTTTACAGTCTACCCTCTAGCTAGTCAAATATTCTCCCCTCCCTCCTATTCCTGGTAACCATCAAAGAAAGTTTCTTAAGCTTTTACAATAATGATCTCATATAATATTTGTCCTTTTGTGATTGATTAATTTCATTCTGCATAATGTCCTCCAAGTTCATCCATGTTATGAGGTGTTTCTCATATTCCTCATTATTCTTCAACATGGCATAGTATTCTATAGTTTGCATGTACAAAAGTTTATTCTGTCACTGATGGGCATTTAGGCTGTCTCCATCTTTTTGCTATTATGAATAGTGCTGCAGTAAACATCGGTGTGCAGATATCTACTTGTGTCCTGGGTCTTCTTTCTTGTGGATAGATACCAAGTACAGGAGTTGCAGGGTCATACAGTATTTCTATTTCCAACTTTCTGAGAAATCACCATACCATTTTCCAAAGTGGTTGAACTATCTTACAGTTCTACCAGCATTGTAAGATCGTCTCCCTCTCTAGCATTTTTTACTTTCTGTGTTGTTTTTTTTTTTTAAACCTTGCTATTAATGCTGGTGTGAAATGATATCTCATTGTTTTGATTTGCATCTCTCTAGAGGCTTTCTGCTCCTGTAAAGATTTACAGCCTCAGAAACCCTGTGCAGGGTCACTATGTGTTGGAAACAACTCCACAATACTTAATAAAAACAATGGCTAATGGTAGGAGAAGCACTCGCTCTCAAGGTCGGTTTGAACCAGAAGATCAGTAGTTCAGATTCACCAGCCAATCCTCAGAAACCCAATACAGGATTGCTATGACTCAACAACACTTTAACAACAATGTCTAATAAGAGAAAGAATATCAAAGAATTGGTGGATATATGTGAAAACCACTACAGTAAATAACAAATATTTGGGGGCAGATACTTTGCAGCTCTGCAAATATCCTGCTTCTCCTTAAAGTTTGGCTCCCTAATCATAGCTTTCATTAGGAGACCTTGTCTGCAGAAATCACCATTTCAGTGCTCTAGTGGTGATTTCTAAGCTACAGTTATTAATTAGAATTCTTCTGTAAGGAAAAGTATTTAAGTACCAAGAATTATGTATTCAATTATTTATTTGTAGGAGAATGAGGCAAAAATTATCTGAGCACCTGTTGTATTAAAATGGCACTCCATGTCCATGACTGATGACATTGAGCATGAACATGAAATGATTCTGTCTAATGTATGAGTGACAATGGATTATGTGGCAAATCATTTGCAAATCAGCCATGACTTTGCCTATGAAGTAATCCATGGTGGACTTAGGTTTCAAAAATTTTATGAGATATGGATACTGAAACAACACATGGAAGAACATAAAAGTTTTGGACATCTGCAAACAAAACTTGGACTGATATTTGGAAGGTAAAAGTGTCTTTTCATTAAATGTTATTGATGACTAGACACAGATTCATTACTATAAGCCTTAGAGTAAACAGCAGAGTATGGAATGGAAACATCCTTAATAAATGACCAAAACAAAGTTCAAAAGTTAACCATCAGCTGATAAATTGATATTTACAGTGTTCTGGGATTCTCGGGGGCTAGTATTGTAACACTATCAGGAAAAAGGTTCAATAAGCAACAGTGCTCATTGCTGTGAGATGCTTACTGAAGAGCTGAAGTCTACTTTTCAGATTAAACACAGAGGATTGCTATCCAAGGGTGTTGATCTTGCATGATAATGCAAGTACACACACATCTGCCAACACTATTAACACTGCAAAAACTTCATTTGAGGTGTTAAAGCATCCTCCCTATAGTCCTGATCTTGCACCATTGGTTTCACATGTTTGGTCCCCTGCAAGCATTCCTTCAAGGACCCAGATTCACCTCTGATGAAGAAGTGAAGACAATGGTGCAATCCTGACTCACAGTTATGCCTAAGACATTTTTAATAAAGGAATATGAAAGCTTGTTGACATATGGACAGAGTACTGAAAAGCAAGGAAATTATGTAGAAAAATTTGTCTTTTCTAAACGTTGATTAAAATAAATTCTACAGCCAGAGTGCAGATAATTTTGACTCACTCTCTTAGTCTGGATTCATGGATATTTATTTCATTCTTTGGTTTGTAATCCAATACTATTATTTTTCAAATAATCCCCATGCTCTTATTAGTTATTTTATTTCTGAAACAGGCCTCACATTGTCCATTGGAAAATATTTTTCTCTAGTTTTAATTCTTTTGCTATCTTATTTTCAGTAAATAACAAATGCTTCAAGCTCATTTTATATCTTGCTTGCTGGGTTCTATGGGCACATTTGCTTATATGCTTTTTAATTTGATATATTTTAATGCTTATTCAAGACAATTTTCGAAGATAGTACAGAGAGTTCCTACATACTCTTCACCAAACTTTTCCTAACATTGACAAGTTATATAACCATAGCAAAATTATCAAAACTACAAAAAAACTTTTCTTTTATCTTTTTATATCTTACATGAATTTGACACTTTTGGTCAGGTATTTTCTAAAATGACCCTCAACCTGGATGTGTATGATTTATTTTTTCCTTTTTAGACTGAGGTTATATATCATGAAGCTGAATACTGCAGTGATGATGTGATACATTTTTAACGTCTCTAAACTCCTTTCCTCCCCACCACACACACACACACATCATGCTCTTCAGGATAATGCACTGGACCAAAAGGTTGCTTTGAACTGCAAGGTTGGTGGTTCAAACCCACCAGCCACTCCTTGAAAATCCTATACAGGGTCTCTATGAGTCAGAACTGACTCAATCACACTTTAATAACAACAACAACATACCCTTCCCCAGAATGAAGTATACCTTTGGAACTTAAAGATTGTATTCAAAAAGAATAAGATTAAAACTAGATTGTGAAATTGTTATCTACTCTCTTAATCCTTGAGTTTCATTTCTTTTTTCAAAGCACAATAGATTATTTATTTGCCTAAAATGCTATTTTTGTGTTGTCTAAGATCAAATGTTCTTATATTCTACAACACCATCTGGCCATTGTCAAGGGACCAAGGTCACTTAGATGGGCCAATGCTGTTGAGAACAGTGGGAAAAGTTTGAGGCTTAGGATACCTATTTTGTCCTCAAATTCAGTTGTACTTTATTAGAATATAAAGAAAATATTGTCTCAGTATATATAGTGCCGAGTAATGAGGAAGAGTTTACCATAGTCACTTTCCTTTATTAGATTCCTATGTGCCAATGACTATTAGGTCCTTTCATAACCACTGAATTTGTGGCGCTGTGGGTTAATGCTTCAGACTGCAAAGCCATTTGAACTGCAAGGTTGGCAGTTCAAGCTCACCAGCTGCTCCTTGGAAACCCTATACAGGGTTGCTATGGGTCGGAACTGACTCGACGGCTCTTCACAACAGCAGCACAGTAACCCCTTAGAAGAACTATACCCTTGTGTGCTGAGGCTCAAAGATTGTCACTTACTAAGGTCAACTTTGAACCTAGGTCTGGGATTCAAAGCTACATGTTTGTTTGTTTTTTTTTTTTTTTCCCTGTATAAACCTGTTATCATGAAGGTACCTGGAGAGAAAAAGAATGTTAGTTGGAATGAATGCTATTAACACAGCAGAGATTCCCAAACATGGCCACGCATCACAATAATTGAAAGTAGCTTTTTTCAAAATAAAGATACTGAGAATCTACTGAGATCTACCACCAATCATCTGTTGGTTTATTGCACTGCGGTGCCTTCCGTGTTGCTGTGATGCTGAAAGCTTTGCCACTGGTATTTTAATTACCAGTAGGATCACCTATGATGGACAGGTTTCTGCAGAACTTCAACAAAGACAGACTAGGAAGAAGGAGAGACTACTTGTGAATATTTAGCCACTGACCATCATATGGATAGCAGCAGGATACTGTCAGATTATCAATAGCACCAGGATATTGTCAGATACAGTGCTGGAAGATGAGTCCTTCAGATCAGCAGCCACTCAAATTATGACTCAAGAAGAACTGCCTGAAGTAGAGTTGACTATGATGATGATGATGATGATGTGAATGGAATATAGTTTTATTCTCAGCCTTCACATTCCAATCACAACTAATCGTCAACACATCTTGATTGCACATCTGATCAATTTCAGATTGAAGAATTTGGTAGAATTCTTCAATTTCATAATCACTGGCTTTAGTGGTTGGTGTATAAATTTGAATAATAGTGGTATTAACTGAGACCTTCATTTGCTGATGGAGCACAGCTGAAACTGAGAAGAAACAGCTGCAAACATCCATTAATAACCAGAATATGGAATATACAAATTATGAATCTAGGAAAAATGAAAGTTGACAAAAATGAAATGAAACATGTAATGATTAATATCCTAGGCATTAGTGAGCTGAAATGAACTGATTTACTTTGCGAGTATGACAATTTCAAGAGAAATGGCACAGCATTCATCATCAAAAATAACATTTCAAGATTTATCCTGAATAAATTGCTGTCTCTAAGAGGATAATATCCATTACCTACAAGGAAGACCATTATTCAAATTTGTAAACCAACCACTAAAGCTAGTGATGATGAAATTGAAGAATACTACCAATCTCTGGTAGCATAGTGGTTACGAATCAAGTCAGCAGTTTGAAACTACCAGCTGTTCCACAGGAGAAAGATGAGGCTTTCTGCCTCTGTAAAGATTTACAAACTCAGAAACCCTGTACAGGTTGGAACTGACTCCATGGCACATAACAACAACAACAACCAATTTCTTCCATCTGAAACTGATAAAATGTGCAATCAAGATGCACTGATCATCAGTTGTGACTGGAATGTGAATGATGAAAACAAGGAGGAAAGATCAGTTGGAAAATAAAGTTATAGTGATAGAAATGATGATGGAGCTCACATGATAGGATCTGACTTATTTATTCATTGCAAATACCTTTTTTCAACAACATAAAAGACAACTATGGAACTCACTAGATGGAATATTCAGAAATCAAATTGACTACATCTGTGGGAAGAGGTGGTAGAAAAGCTCCATATCATCAGCTAAAACAAGGTCAGGGTAAGATTGTAGAACAGACCATCAATTGATTGTATGCAAGTTCAGACTGAAGCTGAGGAAAATTAAAACGAGTTCATGAAACTCAAAATAAGATAGTGAGTATATCGCAAATGAATTTAGAACCATCTCAAAAATGAATTTGATGCATTATATACTAATGATCAAAACCCAGAAAAGCTGTGGGATGACAGCAAGAACATAATACAAGAAGAAAGCAAAAGATTATTTGAAAGGCAGGAATGTATGTAGGAAAAGACTCTGAAATTAGCTCTCCAATGTAGAGATGCTAAAGCAAGCAGAAGAAATGAAGAAGTAAAAGAAATGAACCGAAAATTATGAAGGGCCACTCTAGAAGACACAGTCAAGTATTATAATGAAATGCACGAAGACCTGGAGTTAGAAAACTACAAGGGAAGAACATGCTTAGCATTTTGCAAGCTGAAAGATCTAAAGAAAAAATTCAAAACTTGACTTGAAATAATGAAGGATAGAATGGGCAAAATATTGACTGATGCAGAAAGCATCAAAAGATGGAAGGAATACATAAAGTCACGGTACCAAGCAGAAATGGTTGAGGTTCAACCATTTCCTGAGCTAACATCTGATGAGCCAATGGTACTGAAAGAAGAAGTCCAAGCTGCACTGAAGACATTGGCGATACACAAGACTCCAGGAATTGATGAACACAAATTGGAATTGTTAAACAAACTGAGGCAGCACTGGATGCTCTCACTCATCCATGCCAAAAAATTTGGCAGATGGCTACCTGGCCAACTGATTTGAAGACATCCATATATGTGACCATTCCAAAGAGAGGTGACCCAATAGAACATGGAAATCATTGAACAATATCATTAATATCAGATGTAAGTGAAATTCTGCAGATGATATCTCAAAAATGGCTGCAACAATACACTAATAAAAAGCTGCCAGAAATTCAAGCTGGATTCAGAAGACATGGAACTAGGTTTATCAATGTTTGTATAAGATTGATTTTAGCTGAAAGCAGAAAGTATGAGAATGAAGCTTGCTTGTGCTTCATTGATTATGCAAAGGCTTTTACCTGTGTAGATCATGACACAGTATGAATAACATTGTGAAGAATGGGTGTTCCAGAATGCTTGATTTCATTCATGAGCAATCTGTACATAGATCAAAAGACAATTGTTAGAACAAGAGGATACTGAATGGTATAAAATCAGGAAAGCTGTGGGCCACTATTGTATTCTTTCACCATATTTGTTCAATCTGAATGCTGAGCAAATAATCTGAGAAGCTTTATTACATGAGGAAGAACATGGCATTAGGATTGTAGGAAGACTAACAACCTGTGGTGTGCAGATGATACAACCTTGCTTGCTGAAAGCGACATGGACATAAAATATTCACTGATGAATATGAAAGACTACAGCCTTTAATTTGGATTGTACCTCAATGTAAAGAAAATTTTAAATCCTCACAATTTTACCATTAAACAACATCAAGATAAATGGAGAGAAGATTGAAGTTGTCAAAGACTTCATTTTTGCTTTGATTCATTGAAGCAGAAGCCAATAAATCAAATGATATATTGCAGTAGCAAATCTGCTGCACAATATCTCTTTAAATTGTTCAAGAGCAAAAATGTCAGTTTGAATACTAAGGTGTGCCTGACAGAAGCCATGGTATTTTCAATGACCTCATATTCATGTGAAAGTTGGACATTGAATAAGGAAGACCGTAGGAAAATTGATATATTTGAGTTATGTTGTTGGAGAAGAATATTCAAAGTACCAAGGACTGCCAGAAGAACAAACAAATCTGTGTTGGAAGAAGTACAGTTACATGGTACTTAGAAACACAGGATGGTGAGACTTTATCTCGTATACTTTGGACATGTTATCAGAATGGACCAATCACTGGAGGAGGACATCATACTTGGAAAAGTGGAGTAAGAAATAAAGAGGAAGACCCTCTCCCCACCCCTCAAATGGATTGGCAAAGTGGTGGCGGCAATAGGCTCAATTGTAACAATTGTGAAGGTGGTGCAGGGTCAGGAACATATGACTCTACAACTGACATCTAGTAAGTCGTCAATGATTTTTAAATGCTTTTCAGTGCTTTAGATACATCTTCTTCATAGAAAATGGCTCAGAAACCCAAAACAACAACAGAGTATTAATGCGACATTTGGATTATTTTGTATAAAAAGGTAAGGGCATTTGTGTTTGGAGATGGCAACACTTTTATAGAAAGAGGAAAGAAAATATGAGGTTAGGAAAACAGGCTATGATTTATTGACCTTACTTTAGTTGCTTTAAATGATTTCTATGTGTTTCAAAATATCCACCTCAGAGAATTACAATTTTCTGCCACTGATGTTATTCAAAAGAATTTGCTGTAGGTACTTGAAACAATTCTTAAATAAGAATTGAAGAAATGTTCTGATTCATGGCAACTTAGTTGTTTAGTTTCTCAAAGAAAGAGGCTATAAGTTCACTTGCAAAGGTCTGACATTTAGATTTCAGAGGTTTTTCTGTTTTCTTCTTTTTTTTTTAAGCAAGCATGCTTAAAATATTCACATAATTTTGTGTGTTCAAAGTGAGTTACTAGGGCTTCATTCATAATATATCATGTTTCTCCACACTTTAACCTAACTACATAAATTTAGGCAGTCATGGTATGGATAAACACTGGATCACAAGGTTAGTTTGAACTGCAAGGTCTGTGTGTCAAATCCACCCGCCACTCCTCACAACTCCTGCAGCTTGATGACACTAAGCAACAAACATAGCAATTTGGTATTATAATTAAGGAATAGTATATATATTTTAGGAGATCTGGTGTGGTGCTATGAGTTAATGTGCCAGACTGCAAAGCCGTTTGAACTGCAAGGTCAGCAGTTCAAGCTCACCAGCTGCTCCTCGGAAACCCCTATACAGGGTTGCTATGGGTCATAACTGACTCAACCGTACTTAACAACAACAACATATATATTTTAAAATGCAAATACAGGTTATTTTATTCTCATCATTTCAAATAGTTTGAAATACATAAGGTTTGATTCTCAGGTTTTGGAAGGGCTCTAACCTTTAGTGCAACTGTCCATTCTTAAGTTGAAAACCTTTTATAATATCCTTGCTAGGAGATGAGAAATTTTAAGCTTGGACACAAATCTAATGATGGAAATCCTATCACTTCTTGAGCAGCTCATTCAAAATTGACACATCCTAATATAAAGGAATTTCTTCTGTTCCGATAGAATTTCTCTTTTTCTCACTTCTACCCATTGTTCTCTGTTCTACTTCCTAAAGCCTTACCAAAAAACCAAACAAAATCCAATCCTTAGCCCACTATCCCCCCAGGGATCCTTTTAAGTCCTATTCTTGTTGTTGTTGTTGTTGTTAAGTGCCTTCGAGTCAGTTTTGACCCATAGCGACCCTGTACAGGGTTTCTGAGGAGCAGCTGGTGAGCTTGAACCACTGACCTTGCAGTTCAAACAGCTTTGCAGTCTGGTGCATT
>NW_006408626.1:3136032-3136931 GCF_000296735.1 Chrysochloris asiatica
ATACTTTGTTTTATTACAATGATTATAACCCCCTCCATGTACCCTAAGTTAACAGTATTTCTCTATTCATTTTAGCTTTTTTTTTTTTTTTTTTTTTTTTTTTAACATTCAGGAATATATAATAATTTAAACCACCAAAGGGCACATTCTACACACCTGCCTCTTGGCTACCAGATCTCAGTCCCTCTCTTTCCATGAATTTAGAGTCCTCAGCTGCTCCCTCTCTTCATGTCCCCATCCCTGCATTTATCTCTGGTGTCACTGCTTATCTGGATAAGGTCCAGCATTCTGCTTGTGCTCTTCTCCCTTCTTCTCCCTTGATGGTCCTAGCATCCTCTGTTTCTGGGATGTAAGATTAACTACTCTCCTGTTTTTGTCACAAAACTTATATCTTTGTGACAGTTTCAGTTAGTCATGATAACAATTACTCACTATTGAATCATAAGAATCTTATCCCAATCCCAGACCTACCTAGGCAAGATGAAAACTATTCATTGGGGATTCTATCTTCCCCCATACACTCTTAAACTACACTCCCTCTAAAAACTTGTAAGCCAGTCACTTCATGCGTTTATCGCCCACTCATTTTAGGTAGTTGATGTCTAAGTTGCCCATCCCTATCTACCCTGTATACAGAGGGGATAGCATTGATAATTGATATAAAGACTACTTCTGTCTCTGCTAGTATTTTGAGTTACTACATCCATGAGTATAGGTCAAGTTCATCAAATTGTAGCAATTTACTCTTATTTCCTTTGTAAAAAATTAATTTTGTTTTTAATCTTCCTCTAGTCGAGTTCTGATTATCAAGCCATAGTTGTTGTTGTTGTTCTTGCCAGGTGCCATCGAGTCGGAACTGACTCCTAGCGACCCCATGCAAAGCAGAACGAAACAATGTC
>NW_006408626.1:3137261-3168175 GCF_000296735.1 Chrysochloris asiatica
AAGCTGACATCTCTGCTCTTCAATACTTTAAAAAGTTCCTGTGCAGCAGATTTGCCCAGTGCAATACGTCGTCTGATCTCTTGACTGCTACTTCCGTGAGTGTTGATAGTTGATATCAAGCCATAGAGGCCAGGTCAAATGGGTACTATCTGCAAGTTTGGGTGTTCTTGTGTATCACCCCTCACTTCATATAAGCTGGATGCTTTACTCTCATCTTTAACTCTCTGTGGCTATGTCCTTGTCCATGGGATCAGGTGTCCGCAGGTCTTACCACACTTAGGACCAACCAGCCCTTCCTCTTTCCTCTCTCATCTCCAGTCAAGGGGAGTCTCTGGAACGTGGTTGAACTCAGTCCATTCCTTCATTGCTGCCTTTCCCCCTCTTCCACTCACCAGTAGACCAATGTGATCACAAGCAAGCTTATATGCCTGCTAGTGTGTTCCCTTTGAGTTTCAGTCTTAGAGGGGGGTTTGACCTGAAGGGATTTGATTGCTTGCCTTGATAGATTTCTGGCAAACAATCTGCTTATTTTTGTAGCAGTCAATCATAATGTCATTTTTATTTTGAGTTTTTCCTGATGATCTTTCTTTTGAAGATATATCTTCTGTCAGTCTAGCTGTTCCAGGCTGGTCAGCTTATCTTTTCTAGTGGGAATGTCTCACCTCAGAAGGCTCTAGATAGGGCTCAGGATTCTACCTAAGGTCCTACATACTGCAAAGGCTCTGCAAGAGGCCTATTTCACTGGGCAACAGAACTCCTTTTAAGTATTCCAATCAGTTAGAGGCTGAGGATGGGCTAACAATCTTTCTGTAATCATGTTCCCTGATATTCCTTTCTATCCCACTCAAGTATTTATTTTAAAATAGTATGCAAGGGAAAACAATATTCATAAGACAGTCAAGCATCTTAGTGTTATTACTCCTCTTCAGACTATGCCTTGATCCCTGTATCACAGAACCTTGTTCCAAGGTTGAGAATGCATCACTGGACCTGGACTTTTTTTAGTTGGGAGTTTTGGAATGACCTGGTCAATTTCTTCCTTTGTTATAGGTCTGTTCAAGTTTTCTACTTCACTTACATTTAGGTAGGTCTTGTTTTTCTAAAAATGTATTAATCTCCTCTAGGTTTTTAAATTTGTTGGAGTACAATTTTTCATAATATTCTGGTATTATCCTTTTTATTTCTATTGGCTCTGTTGTGACATCACCCATGTGGTTTCTTATATGTGTTATTTGTGTTTTCTCCCTCTTTTCTTTTGTTAAGTTTGTCAGTGGCTTGTTGCTTTTATTAATTCTTTCAAAGAACTAGCTTCTTGTCCTGTTGATTCTTTCTATAGTTTTTTTCTGTTTTGTACCTCATTTATTTCTGCTCTAATCTTTATTATTTCCTTCATTCTCTTATCTGTAGGTTTACTTTGCTGGTGTATTTCTAGTTGTTAGAGATGTGTCAATGTGTTGAATTTGGTTCTTTCTTCTTTTTGAATGTGTGCATTTATTGCTATAAACTGTCCTCTCAGCACCACTTTGCCATGTATCAAAGGTTTTTGTATGTTGTGTTTTCATTCTCATTAGTTTCTAGGAATTTGTGAATTCACGTTTTATTTCTTCAACTACCCAGCTGCTTTTCAGCATGGTGTTATTCAGTTTCCATATATTTGCCTTAGTTCCTTGGTCTTCCTAGTGTATATTTCTAATTTTATAGTATTGTGGTCTGAGAAGATGTTTTGTAGTATTTTGATATTTGTGAATTTATGGAGGCTTGTTTTGTGGTCTAACACATGTTCTATTCTGGAGAATGTTCCATGTGCACTGGAAAAGAATGTGTATTGTGCTGTTGTTGGGTTGAATGCTTTGTATACATCTATGAGGTCCAGTTGGCTGATTGTGTTGCTTAGTTCTCCTGTGTCTTTGTCAAGTTTATTTCTGATTGTTCTATCCTTTTCTAAAGTAGTATATTAAAATCCCCCACCGTTATTGTAGATTTGTCTATTTCTTTCTTCAAATCTATTAAAGTTTCCTTTATATATTTGGGAGCTTTTTCATTGGGAGCATATTTATTATGGTTATGTCATCTTGTTCAGTTGTCCCTTTAATCATGAAATAATGTCCATCTTTATTTATTATGCTGGTTTTTGCCTTAATGTTTATTTTATCAGAGATTTAGTATTGCCACTCTTGCTCATTTTTTTATTGCAATTAGCTTGGCATATTTTTTCACATCCTTTGACGTTTAGTCTGTTTTTGTCTTTGTGTGTAGGTGTGTCTCTTGCAGACAGCATATTGAAGGATCTTGCTTTTTTATCCATTCTGCCACATTTTGTCTCTGAACTGGTGAATTTAATCCTTTACATTCAGTGTAAATATCAATAGGTATGGATTAATTGCTGTCATTATATTTGTGTGTGTGTGTGGTGCTGCTGGTTTATTTGTTCTGCATGTCTTCCTGTGATGAGTTCATGTTTTTTGTGTTCTTTTCTTGTCAGTTTCTTCATAGTTTTAGTGTTTCATTGTTCTTCTTGGATTTTCTTTTTCTTGGTATGTTGTGACATATTAATTTCATTTGATGTTACCTTATATTCTATTAACTTTTCCCTCTATTTAAAACACTCTATTTTATCCTGTATTCTACCTGACCTTCTTACCACCTGTTCCTATGTGTTTACCTTCTTTCACATTGTAATTGTTTTGATTGTAGAGTGATCTCCCATATCCTCTGATTTGGTTCTTACAGTTTTATTCTATTCTCAACTCTTCCATTTGCAGACTGAGTTCCAAGTGCTGCCGCCACATACATCAGTCTCTGGTTGTTGTTATTCTTGTTGGTTCTTAGTCCACAAAACTTCTTTTAGAGTGTTTTGCAGTGCAGGGTTGGCTTTGGCAAAGTCCCTTAGCTTCTGTTTATCCTGGAATGTTTGATTGCACCATCATATTTGATTGACAGCTTTGCTGGGTAGGGGATTACTGATTGGCAGTTTTTTCTTTCAGGGTTTTATATATGTCTACCCATTGCTTTCTTGCCTACGTGGTTTTTGCTTAAAGATCATAACTTAATCTGATTTGCTTGCCTTGTATGTGACACTTCTTTTTTCCCTAACTGCTTTCAGGATTCTCTCCTTATCTTTGATTTTGGAAAGCTTGATTATGATATGTCTTGGTGATTTTCTTTTCGTGTCTATCCTTCCTGGGGTTTGTTGAGTTTCTTGAATGCTTATCTTCTTACTTTTCAGGATGTTAGAGAAGTTTTCTTCCAGCAGTTCTTCCACTATCTCCTCTGTGAACTTCTGTGATTCTTCCTGTTCCTGAATGCCAATAATTCTTAAGTTTTCCTCTTCATGTTTTCCAACATGAATCTTAGACCTTCTTCTTTTTTTAATCCTTTTTTGTGCTTGCTCTTCTATCTTAGTAGTATTGAGATATTTATCTTCCAGCTCATTAGTTCTGGCTTCCATCACTTCAGTTCTACTCCTTTGCCCTTTCTGTGTATTTTCCATTTATGATATTCTATTATTAACTGTTTGAATCACTTTTTTAGGGTTTGAATTGTTTCCAATGCTGTATCTAACTTATTTGATTGTTCTTGTAGTGCTTTCTTGACTTTGCCTTATTTTTCTTAAATCCTCCGTAAAGTGTTTCGATACATTTCATTATGATTTTTTTGAATTCCTTCTCAGGCATTTCCAAAACCTGCCCTCCTTCCAATATGAAATCTAGGTCTACCTCCAGCTCATTTGTCTCAGTCACTTTATTTTCTTTCTGGACATGTGCAGAGATAGTCATCTGTTTGTTGGGCATATCCAGCAGTTAGCTGTGACCTTAATAATTAGACAAATGTATGTTGATGTTTTACTATGCTTTCTGGTTGCCTCCAGGTAGATGTGATCAGGAGATGAGCTTCCCTTTTCACTCTTCTTATTACTCAACTCAGAGTAACTGTTGCAGGTGTTGGCTACCTATGTGGTGTATGACAGCTGATCTTGGTTCTTGCCTGGAGTTGTGGAATTTTACATAGTGTGATTGTAGCTTGATTATATGACCACAATTCCTGTATCTTCTTGTGTAACGTAGGGAGAGAAAGAGCCCCCTATGGTAAAGAGGGAACCAAAAAACAAAACAGCAACAGCAAAAAACACAGATTGGATACTGTAGTCTATAATTACACAAAAGAGAGAGGAGGAAAAAAAATTCTGTAGCCAAATATGAGTATGACATTAATGTTCCTCTTTTGGCTTCTTGATTCAAGACCATCTGAGAAATTTCAAGATGTCACTGTTGGTGGTTATGACATAACTCAGGATTTAATTTTTGGCCTGTTCCCTTTTTAGTCTGTGTGTCTCCTGCTCAAAAAACAGAATAACTTTAGAAAAAAATACTGAAGGGAATCCTTTTAACTGAGAACCAACAACAGCTGACAACAATCTGAAATTGACGTACACAACAAAGTCAATCAAAATTAAATCCAGATATGGAAGTATCCAAATAAATCAAATCTACAAGTCTGAAAATAGGGAACCAGTGATAGTAATATAAAATTAAAACAACTACAAAGCAAAAAGAGAGAAAAATATAGTCATAGAACTTCAAAATGAGGAGGAAGTCAAGTAGATTTCATGATAAAACAGATTGATTTAAGCTGGGGAAGAAATTAATAAATTACAGGGTAATTGCAAAGAGCGTTAATAGCCTTCATAGCAAATCAAGAAAAAGGAAACGATAAAGATTTAGTAAACATGAAAACAACAGCAATGAAGAAATTGACAAGAAAACACACAAACAAGATGAACTCAGCAGAAAAAAATATGTAGGAAAAAAAAATGCAAAAACAAGCAGCACCACAAAAAACACATGCAGCAAAATGATTGCAATCAATTCATACCTATTTATAATTACAATGAACATCAATGTATTAAATGCACAAGTCAAAAGACAAAGAGTAGTGGAATATATAATAAAACAGGATCCTTCAATGCAGTTATACACAAATGCAAAAATAGATTTTTTGGAGTCTCTTTGTCTCTTATGCTGGTTTTTACCTATATGTCTATTTTATCAGAAATTAATATTGCCACTCCTGCTAATTTTGATTTAATTATCTTGGCATATTTTTCTATCCTTTAATTTTTAATCTATTTTTGCATTTGTGTGTAAGGTATGTCTATTTTAGACAGCATATTGAAAAATCCTATTTATTATATAGTCTATTTATTCTATATATTCATATGTTCTATATGCTGTCTGCAATTACACACAAATGCAAAAATACCTTAAAAATGAAAGACAGGAAAAATATACCAAGTTAATGGTAATCAAAATAAGCAGAAGTGTCAATATTAATTTCTGGTAAAATAGACTTATAGGCAAAAACCATCATAAAAGAAGGACATTATTTCATGAGCAAAGGGTCTATTGAACAAGAGGACATAATAATAGTAAATATCTATGCTCCCAATGAAAGAGCGTGAAAATACATAAGTCGAGCTCCTATAGAATTGCAGAAAAAAGTCTACAATACAAGTGTTGTTGTTTTAAAGTGCTGTCGAGTCCAATTCAACTCATAGCCACCCTGTATAGGGATTCTGAGGAGCCCTAGTGAGTTTGAATCTAACCCTGTGGTTTAAACTGACCTTAAAGTCCAGTGCTTATCCTACAGCACCACACCAGAACTCTACAATAATAGTTGTTGTTGTTGTTGTTGTTTGTTGTTGTTGTTAGGTGCCATTGAGTCTGTACTAACTCATAGTGACTTTATGCACAACAGAATGAAACACTGTCCGGTCCTGGGCCAACTTCACAATAGTTGCTACACCTGAGCCCATCGCTGCTGCAACTGTGCTAATCCATCCATCTTATTGGGGGGTCTTCCTCTTTTTCTCCAACTCTCCACTGTACCAAACATGGTATCCTTCTCCAGGGACTGGTCCTTCCTGATAATATGTCCTAAGTGTGAGAGACCAAGTTTGGCCAACCTGGCCTCCAAGAACCACTCTGGCTGTACATCTTCCAACACAGACTGGATTGTTCTTTTGGTAGTCAATAGAACTTTTAATATTTTCCTTCAACACCATAACTCAAATGCATCATTTCTTCTATGGCCTTCCTTATTCACTGTCCAGCTTTCACATGCATATGAGGTTATTGAAAATATCATGGCTTGGGTTGGATGCATCTTAGTCCTCAAGCTGACATCTTTGCTCTTCAACACTTTAAAGAGGTCTTGTGCAGCAGATTTTCCCAATGCAATATGTTGTTTAATTTCTTCACTGCTGCTTCCATGAGTGTTGATGGTTGATCTAAGCAAAATGAAGTATTTGACAACTTCAACCTTTTATCCAATGATAAGGATGTTGTTTATTTGTGCAGTGGTGAGGATTTTTGTTTTCTTTACACTGAGATTAAACCCATACTGAAGGCTGTGGTCTTATATCTTCATCAGTAAGTATTTTAACTCCTCTTCACTTTCACCTAGCAAGGTTGCATCATCTGCATAACACAGGTTGCTAATAAATCTTCCTCCAATTCTGATGCCAGTTTTTCTTCACATAATCCATTTTCTCAGATTATTTGCTTAACATACTGATTGAAAAAGTATGGTGAAAGAATACAACCCTGGCACATACGTTTCCTGATTTTAAACCATTCAGTGTTCCCTTGTTCTGTTCAAACAACTGCTCTTTGGTCTATGTACAGGTTTCTCATGAACACAATAACGTGTTTTAGAATACTCATACATCATACTGTTATCCATAATGTGTCATGATTCACACAATCAAAAACCTTTGCATAGTTAATAAAGCACAGGTAAACATCTTTCTGGTCTTCTCTGCTTTCAGTCAAGATCCATCTGATGTCAGAAATGATAGCCCTCATTCCTTGTCCTTTTCTCAAACCAGACTGAACCGCTGGGAGTTCTCTTTCAATGTATGTTTGCAACCATTTTTGTATTACCTTTAGTAAAACCTTAATCACATGGGATATCAATGGTATTGTCTGATGATTTCCACATTCCGCTGGGTCACCTCTATTTGGAATGGCCACAAATACAGATCTCTTCAAGTTAGTTGACCAGGTAGATGTCTTCCAACTTTGTTGGCAGAGATGAGTGCGTGCCTCCAGTACTGCCTCACTTTGTTGAAAGATTTCAACTTGTATTCTGTCTATTCCCAGTGCCCTGTTCTTTGCATATGCCTTCAATGCACCTTGGATTTCTTCCTTCAGTATCATTGGCTCTTGATCATATGCTACCTCTTGAAGTGTTCAAACATTGACCATTTATTTTTGGTCCTGTGATTTTGTGTATTCCTTCCATTTTCTTTTGATGCTTTCTGCATCATTCAATAATTTGCCCAGGAATAGTTCAATAATAAAAGTTGAGGCTTGAATTTTTTCCCTCAGTTCCCCCAGCTTGAGAAATGCTGAGCATGTTTTTCCCTTTTGGTTTTACGACTCCAGATCTTTGCACATTTAATTGTAATGTTTGACTTTGTCTTCTCGAGCTGACCTTTGAAATTTTGTGTTCAGCTCTTTTACATCCTCATTTCTTCCATTTCCTTTAGCACATCTATGCTGCAGAGTAAGTTTCAGAGTCTCTTCTGACATCCGTTTTGGTCTTTTCCTTCTTTCTTGTCTTCTTAAGGACCTTTAGTTTTCTTTCTGTATGATGTTCTTGAGGTCATCCCACAATTCTTCTGGTCTTTGGTCTTTAGTGTCTAATGCATCAAATCTGTTCTACATATGATCTCTAAATTCAGGTGGGATATATTCAAGGTTATATTTTGGCTCTAGTGTACTTGTTTTAATTTTCTTCAGCTTCAGCCTGAATTAGCAATTGATGGTATGTTCCACAGTCTGCTCCTGGCCTTGTTTTGGCTGATAATATGGAGCTTTTCTACAGTCTCTTTCCACAGATACAGTCAATTTGATTTCTACGTACTCCGTCTGGTGAGGTCCGTATGTATAGTCATATCTTATGCTGTTTAAAAACGGTATTTTCAATGAACAAATCACAGGTCTTGCAAAATTCTATCATGGCATCTCTAGCATTGATTTTATCACTAAGGCCTTATTTTCCACCCACTTATCCTTCCTCTTTGTTTCCAATCTTTGTATTCCAATTGCCATTAGTTATCAATACATCTTAATTGCAAGTCTGATCAAGTTCACACTGAAGAAGTTGGTAGAATTCTTCAACTGCCTCATCACTGTCTTTAGTGTTTAGTGCTTAAATTTGAATAATAGTGATATTAACTGGTCTTCCTTATAAGTGCATGGATATTATTCTATCACAGACAGTGTTGGTCTTCATGACTGTTCTTGATATGATCTTTTTGAAGATGAATGTGACTCCATTCCTCTTCAATTTGTCATTCCTGGCATAGTAAACCACATGATTGTCAGATTTAATATGGCCAATACCAATCCATTTCATCTCACTAATGCTTATGGTATTGATGTTTATACATTCCATTTCATTTTTGACAATTTCTCATTTTCCTAGATTTGTACTTTGTACATTCTATGTTCTTATTATTAATAGATGTTTGCAGCTGATTCCTTTCATTTTGAATTGTGCACCATCAGCAAATGAAGGTCCCAAGGGCTATACTACATTTGCATCATCAAGATCAATTCTACTTTGAGGAGACAGCACTTCCCCAGCCACATTTTGAGTGTCTTCCAACTTGAGGGGCTCATCTTCTGGTACTATATCTGACAGTGTTCCACTGCTATTCATCAGGTTTTCAGTGACTAAATATTCTGAAATAGCCTGTCTCTCCTTCTTCTAATCTTTCTTCATCTGGAAGTTCATCTGAAACCTGTCCACCATGAATGACCTTGCTAGCATTTAAAATACTGGTGGCATAGCTTCCAGGATCACAGTAACTTACAAGCCACCACAGTATGACAAATTGATATACAAGTGTAGGAGATTTTAAACATCACTTTTGGTGAAGGACAGAACAGCTAGAAAAAAATCAACAAAGACACAAAAGAACAAAAAAGAACCAACCAACTTGACCTCATAGATTTATACAGAGCATTCAAATCATAAGCAGCAAAGTATAAATCCTTTCAAGTGCATATGGAAAATTCTCCACAATTGACCCTATATGAGGCCACAAAAAAGCCTCAATAAACTTAAAAATATTGCAATGCTACAAAGAATATGTTTAGATCATAAGCCTATAAAACTAGAAATCAACAATAGGAAGATTAAGGGGAAAAACATATATAGACACTGATAACACCCTGCTTAAAAGCTACTGGGTAATAGAACAAATAGAAAATTAAATAAAAACATGCTTAAATCAAATAAGAATGAAAACAAAGCATACAAAATCCTTTCGGACACAGCAAAACAGTACTTAGAGTGCAATTTATACCATTCAACGCACACATGCAAAAAGAAGAAAGAACCAGAATCAACACATTAACACAGCATTTCCAACAATTAGAAAAAGAGAAACAAAGTAAGGCTACAGCCGCCAGAAGAAAATGAATTATAAAGATTAAAGCAGAAATAAGTGAAATACAAAGCAGAAAAAAACAATAGAAAGAATCAAGTCAAGAAGTTGGTTATTTGAAAATATTAATAAAATTGACAACTATTGACAATATAACAAAAGAAAAGAAGATGCATATAGCATATATAAGAAACTATGTCAGTGGTGTCACAACAGAACCATCCTTAATAAAAAGAATGAGAAAATATTATGAAGAATTGTACTTCCACAAAATTGAAAAGCTAGACGAAAAATCTTCATTATTCCTTAGTTTATCCCTGTTATTACACCAGCTATATTGAAAGGGCTTTTAAAATACATGTTATAGAGTTTGCTTTTCTTCCACCAGTTCCATTTGCCTATTGATATTCTCACCCTGACAAATCTATTATATCAACTTTTAAATTATTTAGAAAATGTTTCTCAGTGAGGACATAGTGCATAATTTCAGATCCTGGAGCCAGATAGACTAGGCTTGAATTTCAAGGTATTTACTAGCATGAACTCTGATCAGGATGATCTACGTATTATCAATGTAAAGAAAAAAATCCTATCACCGGACTAATAAACAACATTCTTATCAAAGGAGAAAAGAGGGAACAAATCTTAACAGCGAGGATCATTCCCACTGCCTTGGTACACAGGGTAGACAGGGATGGGCAACTTAGACATTGGCTACCCAAATGGGGGGCAGGGCAGCTACAAAGACAAGAAGTGACTGGCTTACAAGCTTTCAAGAGGGATTCTAGATCCAGAGAGCATGGAGGAAGGTAGAATCTCCACTGAGTAGTATCCAATCTGTCTGGGCAGGGCTGATGAAAGGAGATGGGGATAGGACTCTTGTTGTACAAGATTGCACAATTGTACAATTATTCTTGTTGAATAATTGCTATCAGGATTGACTGTGAGGGTTGAAAATGTAAAGGTAGATGTTTTGTAGCAAAAGGAGGGGAGTGGTTGACTTTACAATCCAGGAGCGGAGGTCCCTGGGACCATCAAGGAAGAAGAACAGAATGCAGGACCCTACCCAGAGAAACAGTGATGCCAGAGATGGAGGCAGAGATGATGACATAGAGAGATGGAGTGGCTGGGGACTATAGACTCAGAGAGGGAGAGGGGCTGTGTGCTGAGGATCAGGGCCAGGCTTGTAATCTATACCCTTTGGTTGGTTGATGATGCACGGAGGGGATTGCAACCGTGACAATGAAATGCTATACAATAGGATGAATGTAAAGCTAATGTTCTCCCATGTAAACTATCACATGATTCACAATAAATCATTTAAAAACTAAAACAAAACAATACAAAAAATGACATAAAGGGAGTTCTTTGGACTGAGAACCAACAAGAACAGAAAACATCCAGAGATTGACATACATGGCAGCACCATCTGGAACTCAATCAACAGATGGAAGAGTCCAGAAAATAAAAAAAAAAAAAAAAAAAAAAAAAAAAAAAAAAAACAAAAAAAAACTACAGGAACTAATTCAGGGGATCTGGAGGTCAGTCTATGATAAAAATAATTACAATGTGAAAAAAGATAAAAACATAGAAACAGAGATCCAAGTGGTGGTCAGGTAGATTGCAGGATAAAATAGGCAATTTTAAATGGAGGAAAAAGTTAATCAAACATAGAGTAACGTCAAGAAGATTAATACTTCACAACATACCATGAAATGAAAATCCAAAAAGGATTGGAGGAAGACTCATTAACAACCTGTGATATGCAGATACACAACCTTGTTTTCTGAAAGTGAATGGGACTTAAAATAGTGCTGAAGATCAAAGACCACAGCTTTCAATATGGATTACACTTCAATGTAAAGGAAATGGAAATCCTTACAACTAGTCCAATAAAAACCATCATGATAAATTGAGAAATTATTGAAGCTGTCAAAGACTTCATTTTGCTTGTATCCACAATCAATGCATATGGAAGCAGCAGTCATGAAATCAATTGATGCATTTATTGCATTCAGTAAATCTGCTGCACAAGACCTTTTTAAAGTGTTCAAGAACAAAACCGTCAACTTGAGGAATTAGGTGAGCCTAACCCAATTCACAATATTTTCAATTGCCTCATATGCTTGTGAAAGTTGAATAATGAATAAAGAAGACCTAAGAAGAAGTAATGCATTTGAATTATCGTGTTGAAGAAGAAGAATGAAAGTATCATGAACTTCTAGAGGAATAAATGAATCTATTTTTGAAGAAGTACAGCTGCAATGCCACTTAGAAATGAAAATGGAGAGATTAATTCTCCATATATAGGACATGCTGTCAGGAGGGACCAGTCCCCAGAGAAGGACATTTTGTTGTTGTTCGGTGCCATCGAGTCAGTACCAACTCATAGCAACTGTATGCACAGAAGAATGAAACACTGCCTGATCCTGGGCCAACCTCACTACTGTTGTCACGCTTGAGCCCAATGATGATGCCACTTTGCCAATCTGTTTCATTGGGGGTCTTTCTCTTTTTCTCTAAACCTCCACCTTACCAAACATGATATCTTTCTCCAGTGACTGGTCCCGCCTGACAATATGTCCAAAGTATGAGAGACGAAGTTTGACCATCCTGGCCTTCAAGGAGCACTCTGTCTGAACTTCTTCCAGCACAAATCTGTTTGTTCTATTGGCAGCCCATGACACTTTCAATTTTCTCCTCCAACACCGTAACTCAAAAGCATCAATTCTTCTACGGTCTTCCTTACTCACTGTCCAGCTTTTGCATGCATATGAAGTTCTTGAAAATACCATGGCTTGGGTGAGGCGCACCTTTGTCCTCAAGCTGACATCTTTGCTCTTCAACACTTTCAAAAGGTCTTGTGCAGCAGATTTGCCTAATGCAAAAGATCGTTTGATTTCTTGACTGCTAGTTTTGTGAGTGTTGATAGTTGATGCAAGAAAAATGAAGTCCTTGATAACTTCAATCTTTTCATAATTCTTGGTAAATGGAAGTTCATTGGAAAAGAGGAGACCCCCAACAAGATAGACTGACAGAGTAGCAACCATAATGTACTCAAACATAATTATGAGGATGACACAGTACCATGCAGTGTTTTGTTCTGCTGTATGTAGCGTGGCTATGAATTGGAACTAATGTTGAGGCTCTTAACAAGAACAATACTTTAATAGAGCATTAAATGTGCTTCAATGATGGAAATCTGACCTCCTTTGTGAGAAAATCAGATTTGTTTCTTAAGCCAAGGTGTCTCTTAGATACCTACTATGTGTATTGGAGGCTTGCATGTGGTTATCATGCGGAACAGTTTTCAGCAGTAGTCTACATTATGAAGGACTACCTAAAATCTGCCATTGAAAACCCTATGTCATAGGGTTGGCACATGACCAGACAGAGTTTTGTTCCTTTGTGTTTGGGGTCACTATGAGGGAATGGATCCCACTTGGCTGAAATGAACAGCAATAACAATATTCTGAAGATTGTCTACTTTTTCTCTCTCTTCTTATTAATTGTTCCTTCTCTACTCATTAGTTAATCTAAGGCATTGAAAACATACTAATGATGAATATAGGGATTGTGGTGGTTCTACAGAATAAGCACTAGACTGCTAACCAGGTCAGTTGTTTGAGCTCACTAGCTGCTTCACTAGAGCAAAATGAGGCTTTCTGCTCATTTTACAGCCTTGGAAATCCTATATAGGGTCTCTATGAGTCAGCTGACTCTATGGCACTTGACAACAACAAAGATGATGAATATAATAGTTACTCATAATAATTATAGGTTTACTTCATATCTACTATAGTAATAAATTTGAGGTCATCATCTTGAATACAATAGATACTCCTATCTCTTTGCTTCTGATAGGGAAAGCAAAGCTGAAAATTAGGGTTAAATCATCAAAGTAAATTCATGTGCATTTCTACTTCTCACCTAAAAGAAATGCAATACTCTTTTAAAATTTATTCTGTCATTTGTTTCAGACTTTCCTTTCTCTTTTCTGTCCTTTTCACAGTGAATATCATAAAATTCCAAGTCTGTAATATAGCAGTAGAAAGAAAGATAACTTTAGGGAATGGCTTAAGCTGGAAACACAATTTGTTTATAGCACTCACTTTATCCTAGGGCATTCAGGATAGAATGGGGTCTGCCTCAGGCCACTGGCTTCTCAGGTATTCATTAATCCTGAAGAAAGCTTCAGGTTGGGGTCATTACTGCTTAATTACAGTTTGTGATTACTGGCACATTCTTCAGTGACCTTATTACCTGTGCTGGCCAGTTAGTTCACCAGAGAATCCAGACAGCTGGAAATTTTGGCTGACTAGAAAGTTTAAATGGGGATTTTTATTTATTTATTTATTTTGCTTGAATTGAAGGCTGTTTGTGCTGAAATGTCAACACATTTTTCTCCCATCTGGATATAGTTAACCATGGCACTTGCTTTTATACACTTTTTCCATAGCTTTGCTTTTGAGGTGTGCCTGAACTTATCAGAACACTGTTTGAATGTAGTGCTCTGAACAGCAGTGCTCTCTTTACTCTTTATGGGCTTAACAGGGGAGGTTATTATTTTTATATTTCAGCATATTAGAACCTGTAATCTAGAGGTCATTCAAGACTACAAAGAAATTGGATGGAATTTTAATTTTATGATGAGTGGTGTGGCACACCAGGATAATGCACTGGACCGCAAGGTCTATTTGAACCTCAAGGTAGCTGTTCAAACCCATCAGCCACACCTTAGAAATTCTACACAGGGTTGCTATGATTTAGAATCAACTCAACAGCTCTTAACAACAGCAGCAAAATGATATTGTTCTAAAATTATAGGGCAGGAGGCCTGATCTAGAAGCAAGGATTATTTGGCTCACATTTGGCAAATATGGCTAGAGTCTATATTTATTTGCAACTTACCCTGGACAAAATAATTCTACTTATTTATTCAGGACACAAATATTTATTGTGTACTTTATAGAGGTCACATACTGGGAAAGGTACTGTGGTTACTGAAGTATTGTATGAGTGTATGAGGTTTGCAATAGTACTTTCTCTTTCATCACTGTATACAGAATTCTGCACCCAGTGTGTAATAAAATACAAACAAATGACTGTGGCTAGGCACCAATATGATTTTTTCTAGGCACTGAAATTTTAATTTTATATAATTTTTGCAAGTCATAAAATGGTATTTTCTCTTGATTTTATGCTCCCCTCCCTCACCCGCAATAAATTTCTAATGTAAAGCTATGCTGTGGGAATATGGACGGCATATCAGCAATAGTACAGATTTGGTCAATGGGCTATAGTTTGTCAGTTCCAGACATATCCACAAAGTAAACCACAGTACGATTATTTTCTGGGTTTTTATGGGTTATATTTGATAAAATTTTGAATATTTTTGACAACTGAGAGTGGACTAAGATTTTACTATAGAATAATGAGTCCCAGACAAAGGGAGAGTTTGACTTACTCGAAAACTCTTCTGCATGGACCCTCACAGAAAAACTGAGGGCAGGGACAAAGACTGGAGAGAGAATCCCTCTGGGGTGTATTAGACTAGGAGGCAAATGGATGCTATTGGGTACTACAGAAAAAAGTTAGCCACTTTTCCAGATCCCTTCTCTTATAGGAAACAATTGTTTTCATATAGACCTATTTGGGGCCAAGCTATTTCTCAAGGAACTAATGGTTTCAACTCTGAGAGTAGAGGGATAAGACAGTATGAGATATTCAAAAGGAAGTTGAGGCCAAAGACAAGAATATGTGCCAATACCTAGAGGTAGATTGTTGTTAGATGCCATCAAGTGGAGAGTTGGTTCTGACTTACAGCTACCCATGCACAACAGAATGAAACACTGCATGTTTCTGTGACATCCTCACAACTGTTTCTATATTTGAACCTATTTATTGCTGCTGTCACTGTGCCTATCCATCTCTTGGAGTTCTCCAACTTTTTCACTGACCCTCCACTTTACCAAGTGTAATGTACTTCACAAGGGACTGACCCCTCCTGATAATATGTCTGAAGTATGAGCTAAGAAGCCTCACCACCCTTGCTTCTAAGGAGGTGCCTGGCTATATTTTTCTTACACGTATCTTTTGTTTTTCTAGTAGTCCATTGTACTTTCAATATTCTTCTCCAAAACTATAATTCAAACACATCACTTCTGCTATGATTTCCCTATTTCATTGTCCAACTTTTGCATGCATATGAGGCAATTGAATATGCCATGACTTGGGTCAGACACACCTTAGTCCTTAAACTGACATCTTCATTCTTGAAAACTTTAAAGTGGTATTGTGCAACAGATTTGCCTAATGTAATGCATAGTTTGATTTATTAACTGCTGCTTCCAAGAACATTGCTTGTGGATCCAATCAAAATGAAGTTTTTGGCAATTTGAATCTTTTCTCCATTTTCCTTGATGTTATTTATTGGTCTTGTTGTGAGGATTTTTTTGTTTTGTTAATCTTTATCAGTAAGATCAGTAAGTATACTAAGCCCTCTTTGCTTTCAACAAGCAAGGTTGTATTATCTGTGTATCGCAGATTGTTAATAAGTCTTCCTCCTATCCTGATGTCGTATTCGTCTACATAAAAGCTAGACTCTCAGATTGTTTGCTCAGCATACAGCTTGAATAAGTAGAGTTAAATGATACAACCCTGGCAGACGCCTTTCCTGAATTAAAAACATTCAGTATCACCGTGTTCTGTTCTAACATTTGCCTCTTGTTCTAGGTCTATGTTCCTCAATAGCACAATTAGGTGTTTTGGAATTCCCATTTTCCACAATGTTATCTATAGTTTGTCATGATTGACACAGCCTTTGTACCAACAAAGCACAAGTAGTCAATTAAGCGCAATAAACATCTTTCTTGAATTCTCTGCTTTCAACCAAGATCCATCTGACCTCAGCAATGATACCCTTAATTCCAAGTACTCTTCTGAATCTGGCTATTTTTCATCTCCAGGTCAATGGGAGTCAATGGATTGTGGTTGAAGTCAGTCCATTTTTTCATTGCTGCCTTTCCCCCTCTTCCACTTACCAGTAGACCAATGTGGTTGCCAGGAAGCTTACATGCCTGCTCATGTGTTTACTTTGAGTTTCAGTCTTAGAGGGGGGTTTGTTCTGAAGGAACTTGATTGCTTGCCTTGGTGGCTTCCTGATAAACAGCTTGCTTATTCTTGTATTAGCCAGTCATGCTGACATTTTTGTTTTGGGATTTTCCTGATAATCTTTCTTTGAAGATGCATCTTCTGTCACTCTAGCTGTTCCAGGCTGGTCTGGTACTTAACAAAACAAAATTTTATCCTGCAATCTACCTGACCTTCTCACCACCTGGATATTTATTCTTCTGTGTTTACCTTCTTTCACATTGTAATTGTTTTGATTATAGACTGATTGCCCAGATCCTCTGTTCTTATAATTTTATTCTGTTCTTGACTCTTCCATTTGCCATTTGAGGTCAGGGTTATGCTGCCACGTACATCCTTCTCTGGTTGTTGTCTGTTCTTGTTGGTTCTCAGTCCACAGAACTTCCTTTAACATGCTTTTCATAGCAGGGTTGGCTTTGGCAAAATCCCTTAACTTCTGTTCATTGTGGAATGTTTTGATTATACCATCGTATTTGATTGACAGCTTTTCTGGGTAGAGGATTCTTGCTTGGTAGTTTTTTTTTTCTTTCAGGGTTTTATACATGTTTCCCCATTGCCTTCTTGTCTGGATGGTTCCTGCTGAGAGATCTGATTTTGCAAAAGTCCTTTGATTTTGGAGAGCTTGATTATTATATGTCTTGGTGATTGTCTTTTAGGTTCTATCCTTCCTGGGGTTCATTGAGCTTCTTGAATGCTTATCTTTTCACTTTTTAGGATGTTAGGGAAATTTTCTTCCAGAAGCTCTTCAACTATCTTCTCTGTGGCCTTGTGTGATTCTTCCTATTCCAGAATGCCAATAATTCTTAAGTTATTCCTCTTCATGTTGTCCAACATGAATCTTAGGCCTTCTTCAGATTTTTTTTATCCTTTTGTGTGCTTGCTCTTCTATCTTAGCAGTATTGAGAGATTTATCTTCTAGCTCACTAGTTCTGGCTTCTGTCTCTTCAATTCTACTCCTTTGCCCTTTCAGTGTATTGTCCATTTCTGATATTCTATTATTAATCATTTGGACCTCTTTCTGTAGGTTTTGAATTGTTTCCAATGCTGTATCTATTTTATATGATTGTTCCTGTAGTGTTTTCCTGACTTCTTCCTTATTTTTCTCAACTGCATTTATAGTGTTTTGATACATTTTATAATCATTTTTCTGAATTCCTTCTCAGGCATTTCCAAAGCTTGCCTATCTTCCAGTATAGAGTATAGGTCAACTTCCAGCTCATTTGTCTCAGTCGCTTTATCTCGTTTCTGAACATGTGCTGATATGGTCATCTGTTTCTGTTTTTTAGGCATGTTGAGCAGGTAGCTCTGGCCTTAATACTTACATGGTTGTGCGTTTTTGGTATTTTTTATGCTTCCTGATTGCCTTTGAGTAGATGTGATCAGGATATGAGCTTCCCTTTTCACTCTTCTTCCATAGAAATTTCAAGATGCCACATTATGATGTAACTCATGATTTAATTTTTGGCCTATTTCCTTTTTAGTCTGCCTGTCCTGTCCCACAATCCCCTTTCAGGCCTTTTTCGTAGTAATAAACAGTTCATGGCTTGCTGTGGCTGTTTTGCACTGCTGTTTGGTTTTAAGTGGAAATTGTCACTTTAAATTTTGAGGAGCTCTGTGCACATGCATAGTAGAACCCTCCAGAGGGTGGGGGTAGGGTTTCCACTCACTCAGGCAACCCCTCTAGTCACCAGAACGGAAGTGTGCAGACAGTGAGAGACCAATGATCAGATTTAAAAAAAAAAAAAAATGTCCACACCTTTATCTCCACAGTTCTGTCAGGTGTCCATGGCTGCTTTGATCATTCCCCTGCTTGGCCTCTCCCAAGATAGCGGCTCCAGGAGCAGCTGAGTGTCTTGAATTAGAAAGCAATGGATTTCTTGCTTCTGCTACCAATTTCCTTAGCTGTAAGCCTTCCAGCCTTCTATATATTCCTTTATATGTAGTTCAGAGTTATGGCATATCCCTGAACCTGCTTGATCTGGTATTCTGTGTTGTTACTGATGGAGCTCCTCACTGCATTTCTACCTGATCCGCCATTCTGTTTCTTCATCAGTACCATTAGTTCTTGATCATATGCTATCTCTTTTTGGTATAGTGATTCTGTGCATTCCTTCTATCTACTTTATTATTATTATTTTCAAGCCAAACTGCTTCCAGCTTTACAAAAGATACTTTTCATAAACTATCATGATATTCAAGCAGGATGTGGGCCAACAATTGTTAACAGTATGAAACAACTTTCAAACTCCCTTCTTTGATGTACTACCAAAATCAGAAAGCTACTATAAAACCCAATGAAGTCTTCACCTGATGCTCTGAATAGGGAAAGTTTAGAGTGTGGGTTGACATTTCACATTTAACATGTTGTTTGACAACTTTTCATGAGCTGATCATGACTTTCAGAAAATGAAATGAAAATGGCAAAATTATCAATCTGAAGACCCACAATTTATATCAAGGAACTGCTGCTCTTTTGAGGGATCCCACTGAGATGACACCACTGGAAAGTCCAGATTGCCTGACACATGAATAACGAGTTTTCTGAGGTCAGGTCCCATTAGGTCTCTGTGTTTATGGGAGTCAAGTCTATGCTGAAAGCATAGAAGGAGAAGAGGGTGTGAAGATGTGAAAACAAATTGTGCTTTTTCTACATCACATGGCATTGTGCCAAGGTGGCTAATGTGTGTTAATGTCAGGGAGTCCCTCCTTCTGGGAACCAAGAAGGAGTCTCTCAAAACTAGATGGGAAAGGTGTTTGCTTCCACATCAATCTAGCTTTGGAGACACTGTATTAGTGACATTTGCCCCTTTCTCCCCCAAAACAATTGTTTTGTGTGCTAACAACGTAGCTTAAAAAAGTAAAATAAAATCCTGCATTTTTATAAAACTAACTGTGCCTACTCAGCCAATCATCATAGAGTTAGTTAAATACTGTCCTGTTAGATTTCACAATGAGGATAACCTCATCTCAACTGCCAAACCACTGGGAATCCTGGCCCCGTCAAGTTGAAACAAAACCTTAACTGTCACAGGTGCCATTGAATAACAACAAGAAAACAAAACCAAACAAAACACTGTCCATTTCCCCAGATCCTTCTCTTATATAAAACAAAGCACTGATGGAGGGTAGAACACATTTTTCCCACCATGGATACTGATGGAGAGACTGGAAAACAACTTGGACCAATAATCTTATCAGAGATCTGCTAATACACGGGAAGGGTCAGAGAACTCACTCTTGTACAAGATCTGCGACAGATAGAAAGAAGAATTGTCATGCAATGGAAAAGCAAAGAACAAAGATTGCTGAAAATGCCTCACCACTAGACTCATGTGAAAAGTCCTGCATGGAGACTGGACCAGGAGAACCAAGAACCCCAACCTCATCACAAGTCTAACATTAAGTAAAATGCAAGAATAGCTTATAGATGCACAGTTGTGTAAGCAAAATGTTAGCAAATCAAATACATTACAACAAAATGGAGTTCATCCCAGAAAGATAAGGATGGTTGTTGTTGTTGTTAAGTGCCGTCGAGTTGGTTCTGACCCATAGCGACCCTGTACAGGGTTTCCAAGGCTGTAATCTTTACGGGAGCAGAAAACCTCATCTTTCTCCTGTGGAGCGGCTGGTAGTTTCCAACTGCTGGGCTTAAGGTTCGCAGCCCGATTCGTAACCCCTATGTTACCAGAGCTCCTTAAGGATGGTTAGTATTGGGAAATTATTAGATGTAGTTCATCCTATTAACAACAAAAAAAAGCCCACAGGATTATCTAAATAGATATAGATACAACATTTGATAAAATCCATCATTTATTACTAATAAAATCTTTTAGCAAATTGGTAATAGAAAGGAACTTCCCAATCTGAAAGACCATGTTTAAAAGCATCATATTTTGTGGTGAAAGCCTGAATTTTTTCCCTCAAAGCAAGGATAAATATTTAGAAATAAATTCTATTGATAAAGTAGCCAAACAGATACAATGAAAAATGTGAAACAGTATACTGCTGTTGTTAAATGCCACTGAGTCGGTTTCCACTCAGTGACACTACATAGGCTTTACCAGGAGCAGGTGGTAGGTGTGAACCTCGGACCTTATGGTTAGCAGTCCAATTCTTACCCTACAGCATCAAACAGGACTCCAAATAATGCATTTTTGCTGTTGTTAAGTGTTGTCAAGTCAGTTCTGACTCTTAGCCACCCTGTATACGGTTTCTTAGGAGTGGCTAGTGGGTTTCAGCTGACCTTATGGTTAGGAGTCCAGTGTTTATGCCACAACAGGACTCCAAATAATACATTGGTGAGACTCAAATAAGAACACTTAATGTTCTTAAGATATAAATTTTATCAGTTCTTAAGATATCAGTAGATTCTTCCCAACTGATATATAGATTCAAAATGACCCTCACACACCGAGAATTCCAGCAAGATTTTATGTATAATTCATTCATCACTCAGTAGAAAAAAGGAACCTATCCACATATAAAATTCTGTGTGTAATTTCCAGAAGTTTGGATACTTGTGGCTCATATATATGGACTACAGGTTCAGATTCCCTTCTATAAGCATTTCATATGTTACTAAAAGGGCTTATGTTAGGTACTTAGATACTGTTATGGATTGACTTTTGCCCACTCAAAATATGTGTTGAAATCCTAGCACCTGTAACTATAAATGTGATCCTATTTAGATATTGGGGCTTTCCTTTTGTTATGCTAATGAGTCCAGACCAGTACAGGAGGGTGAATCCTAAACCTAATTAATTTTGAGTTTATAAAAGACACACAGATATACAAAGCAAGAGAAAAAAGACAGATAAAGGAGAGAGATGTGCCTACAAGTTCAGCAACAGAAAGGATTGCTGGCAGCTGTGGCACTGTGGGCTAATGCATTGGACAGCAAAGTCTTCTGAATCAAAATGTCAGTGGTTCAAGTTCACCAGCCACCCTTTGGAAACTCTATACAGGGTCGCTATGGGTGGGAACCGACTAGAGGGAACTTAACACCACCAACAACAACAACTGTTGTTAGGTGCCATTGAGTCTGTACTGACTCATAGTGACCCTATGTACAAAAGAATGAAACACTGCCCTTTCCTGGGCCAATCTCACAATTGTTGCCACACTTGAGCTCATTGATGCTGCTACTTTGCCAATCCATCTTGCTGGGTATCTTCCTCTTTTTCTCTGACCCTCTACCTTACCAAACATGATATCCTTCTTCAGTGACTGGTCCCTCCTGACAATATGTCTGAAGTATGAGAGATGAAGTTTGTCCATCCTGGCCTCCAAGGAGCACTCTGGCTGCACTTCTTCCAACACAGATCTGTTGTTTCTTTTGGCAGCCTATGGCATTTTCAATATTCTCCTCTAACACCATAACTCAAAAGCACCAACTCTTCTACGGTCTTCCTTATTCACTGTCCAGCTTTCACATGCATATGAAGTGATTGAAAATACCATGGCTCAGGTCAGGTGCACCTTAGTCCTCAAGCTGACATCTTTGCTCTTCAACACTTTAAAAGGTCTTGTGCAGCAGATTTGCCTGATGCAATAAGTCGTTTGATTTCTTGACTGCTGCTTCCGTGAGTGTTGATAGTTGATCCAAAGAAATGAAGTCCTTGACAGCTCCAATCTTTTCTCTGTTGATAAGAATGTTGTTTATTGGTCCTATGATGAGGATTTTTGTTTTCTTGACATTGAGATGCAATCCATACCAAAGGCTGTGCTCTTTGATCCTCATCAGTAAGTATTTTAAGTCCTTTTCACTTAGAAGCTGAGATATGCGAGACAGAACCTTTCCCTAGTGCCACGTTCTGAATTTGGACTTTTAGCCTCTCCTCTATGAGAATAAAATTATGTTATTTAAAGTGACCTAGGTATGGTAACACACTAGGTAAGTAAAACAGATACCAGACCATGCTCTATAAAATTAAATGAAAATATTTGTGTGTGACATATGGGCACTGGTCACATTGGTAGTTGAGGAGGTGATTGTTTCAAAACAGCTTTTAAATAAAAGCACAGTGGAAACTATCTCTACTGCATCCCCAGTAGAAGAAAAGTCTGGGCAAATACTTGCTCTGGGATTTGGGATCTCTTTCTCCTTGCTGCTCTGTGCTTATAGGTTTTCAGGTTATTTCTAAATGACATCATCGTCTTAAATAACATTTTGGGGCTTAGAACAGTTTACCAAACTGAATCAGTTAAGAACTCCCAGCATTGCACAAAAAGAATGTTAGCCTACTCCTAAAATGACTCAAGGTGGGCTTTGCTTTTATTGTATTATTTGATTATTATAGTTGAAACCCTTGGAATTGTTTAAAGATCACTCCTGAGCAAATAAAATTGTAGTAAAATACCAGGTTTACTCTCTTCAAAGTCCTCTTCAAAGCATTCTGTTTTATTTAGTATATATTTAATTCCCTATGTTTATACAAAACATTCCTTTGTCTTTATTCATATTTGCCAAGAGGTACTTTTTGATTGTTCAGGTCTCATTTACCTACAAGATACCTTCACCTTTACCATGTTTGTGTAACAAAGGCTTGGAGAACCTTTGTCCCTTTCTTTACACATCCACTAGTCATGAAAGATTCTGAGGGCTTTATGTTCTCCTTTAAAACTGCCTGATATTGTCAATAAATAAAAACCCAACTGCTCCATTGGGTTTCTAAGGCTGTAAATCTTCACAGAAGCAGACTGCCTCTCATGGAGTGGCTGGTGGGTTTGCACTGTCAACCTTTTGGTCTGCAGCCCAACACTTGACCCACTGAATCACTATGGCTACTTTCCAATAAGTGGTGGTAGTGGTGGTGGTGGTTATGTGCCATGGAGTCAGTTCTGACTCATAGCGACCCTGTACAGGGTTTCTGAAGCTGTAAATCTTTTTACAGTAGCAGAAAGTTTCATGTTTCTTCCATGGAACAGCTGGTAGTTTTAAACTGCTGACCTTAAGGTTTGCAGCCTGATTCAAAACCACTACACTACCAGTGATAACCACGAATATAGGACATGAAGTTCTGGAGTGGTGCTGCAGATTAAAGCACTGACTGCAAGGTTAGTTTGAACCATAAGTTCGGCAGTTCAAACCCATGAGTCTTTCCTTGAAACCCTATACAGGGTCACTATGGGTTGGAACTGATTCAACGACAATTAACAACCGTAATATAGGACACCAAGTCCTGGTATGGTGCTGTAGGATAAGCATTAGACTACTAGCTGCAAGATTGGAGCTTCAAATCCACTAGCCACTCCTTAGAAACTGACTTGATAGTAGCTAACACAAATTACAGCAATATAGGACATGTGTAGTCTCTATATAGATCTCCTGTGCAAAGCTTTCTAAAAATAATTTTATCTCATTGTTGTTCATCAGATTGAGGACTAAAGTGCACCTGATCCAAGCTATGGTATTTTCAATAACCTCCTATGCATGTGAAAGTTGGACAATGAATAAGGAAGACCATAGATGAATTTATGCATTTAGTTATGGTGTTGGAGAACAATATTAAAGGTACTACAGCCTGCCAGAAGAACAAACAAATCTGTATTGGAAGAAGTACAAACAGAATGCTCCTTAGAAACCAAGATACCAAACTTCGTCTCTCATATTTCTGACATATTATCAGGAGGGACCAATCCATGGAGAAGGACATCATGCTTGGTAAAATGAAGGAACAGCAAAAAAGAGGGAGACCCCCAACAAGATGGATTGGTACAGTGCAGCAGAAATGGGCTCAAGCATCACAGCAATCGTAAGGATGGCACAGGATTGGGTAGTACTTTGTTCTGTTGTACAAAGGGTCTCTATGGGTTGGAACTGACTCAACAGCACCTAGCAACAACAAAAAGTTTCTTCCGGAACCAGCAAGGATCTGCTGGTGTGCTTGAACAACTGACCTTGTGCTTAGCAGTCCAGTGCTTATCCTACCAGATGCCACTGAGTCATTTTCAACTCATAGTGACTCTGCACAGGGCTTCTGAGACTATAAATCTTTATGGGAGCAGAATGCCTCCTCATTCTCCTATGGCTCATAACCTATTATGCTACCAGGATTCCTCTCAGTACATAGTTTGTTGTTATTGTCGTTAATTACAACTATATATGTTGTTGTTGTTGTTAAGTGCCGTCGAGTCAGTTCCAACCTAGCAACCCTGTATAGGGTTTCTGAGGAGTGGCTGGAGAGCTTGAACTGCCATCCTTGCAGTTCAAACAGCTTTGCAGTCTGGCACATTAACCCACAGTGTCACACCAGGACTCCACAACTATATATTGTTGTTGTTGTTAAGTGCCATCGAGTTGGTTACAACCCATAGCGACCCTATACAGGGTTTCCGAGGAGCGATTCGTGAGCTTGAACCACCGACCTTGCAGTTCAAACGGCTTTGCAGTCTGGTACAACTATATATAGGTATTGTAAAACACAATTATAAACTATACTCCATCTTGTACTTAATGAATTTTCTGTTTAATCTTTGCTCTATTGGTTTCATTCCTTTTCTGAATATTTACAAGTATATATATTTAGTGAGAGTTTAAGTCTTAATTTCAAATTTGCTAATTATTTTTCCCTCAATCTTGTATCCTCAAAAACACTGCAAATACCATTAGATTAGATGTCATAGCATCAGTTTAAGTTTTTCCCACAAAATTTTGTTGTTGTTGTTAAGTGCCATTGAGTTGTTTCCAAACCATAGCAACCCTGTATAGGGTTTCCAAGAAGCATCTGGTGAGTTTGACCTGCCAACCTTGTGGTTCAAATTGCTTTGCATTCTGGTGCATTAACCCACAGCACTACACCAGGACTCCCAGTAAAATAGTAAGTAGTTATTTTGTTAACACTGTTGGGTGGTTTGGCAGACAAAAATGTTGAACTCAATTGTATACATTGAACTCAATTGTATGTGTCTTGGTGTTGCAATATAGGATAAGAACCAGGCTGCTAACCAGTAAACTGATAGTTCAACCCTATCAGCCCCTGTTCGGAAACCATATACAGGGTCTCTATGAGTCAGAACAGGTTTAACAGCACTTACCAATAACAGAAGAGTGGAAGGCACATTGAATTTTTCATACTGATCTTGGTCTAAAACAATGATCTTGGACTGTCTTTTGGCAGATTCTCTCTATATATAAATTGTAATATAACACCACCTACTGTAATCACACAGACTCTGACTCATAACAATCCTATAGGTCAGTAAGCAGTTACAAGAACAGACAGCTTTGTCTTTCTCCTGCAGAGCAACTTGTTTTTGTTGTGAAGTGCTGCCAAGTTAGTTCCGGGGCATAGTGACCCTGTATAAGGTTTCCAAGGAGTGGCTGGTGGGTTTCAGCCACTGACTCTGCAGTTCAAACTGATCTTGTATTCTAGCACATTATCCTGCAGTGCAGTAGGTTCAAACTACAATTCTTTCAGTTAGTAACCCAATGCTTAATCCATGGCTCCACCAGGGATCCTTTCACTGAGATTGTTGTTGTTAAGTGCCACCAAGTTCTAATTCATAATGACAAAAAAAAAAAAAAAAAAGGGAAATGCCCCCAGGCTAAAGTCAATTGAAGACATTATCTTGCTTCCATCTTTGTCCCTCACTGGAGTAATGACCAGTCTTTACCATTGCAGTAGTCTATTGATTTCAAACACATGATTAGCATGCTTTAACAGGCTTTTCTTAATTTCAGTGGCAAAACTGGTCCTCCATAAGCTATGTTTTCCAATTGTATTTTCCTATAAGCAGAAATTGAGCACAGTGTATTTTTAATTAATTGATATTGATGTCAGCTATCAGATATCAATCAAGAATTATCAGTTAAGGAATGTTTTCTGGGAAATGAATTTACAAGCATTACTCACCTCAATGCTGACACATTATTAGGTAAAGAAGTGTCAACAGACCTCTTGCAAAGGATTGCTTCAGGATTAAAGGAAACCTCAGTTTTATTTGCATTTGGGAATTGAACTCTGATTAGCAGCACTGAAAAACAAGAGTAGAGTTGATTGTCCTAATAAATTAGTAGAAGTGCAATAGGAAACAGATTTAAAGCTATTTAAGCACATTAGTAATGGCTTTTCTTGTGCATGGCTAGATCTAATCTATTGCCTATTCCAGTTATATAACTAAATTATGAGCTTGCATTTTCTCAGAAAACAATAAAAAGAAACTGAAAACTTATTTTTGTTATTTGGCAAATCACACACACACACACACACACACACACACACACACACACGATTGTGATTTGTTTTGAGGTGCAATCCTGAGCCTATACTATCAGCCTGATTCTTTTTTGGGGGGGAGGAGTGGAATTTAAATACACGATCTCAGAACCATAGCTGGTTAAGACAGAAACATTGACTTAGGTTGGCAAATTCTGGGACTATTGCCTACAGCTGGAGAATGAACAATCCAGTCCTTTTTTTTTATTACTACTATTGAAGCATATAGGATGCTTTATTTTGAGTTATATGATAGTTTACTTGGGAGAACATTAGCTTCACATTGATCCCATCGTGTATCGATTCCTTGCCATGGTTACAATCCCCTCCATGCATCATTCACCAACCACAGCGTATACCCTGCAAGCCTGCCTCCTGGTCATCAGCACACAGGCCCTATACTTTTCCGGGTCCCAAGTCCCCAGCCACTCCATCTCTCCGCATTGTCATCTCTGCCTCCATCTCTGGAATTACTGCTTCTCTGGGTAGGGTTCTGTTCTCTGCTCTTCTCCCTTGATGGTCCCAGAGACCTCCACCTCTAGACTGCACAGTTAATCCCTCCCCTCCAGTTGCTACAAAACATCTACCTTTACATTTTCAGTCCTTATGATCAGTCCTGATAACAATTATTCACCACTGTATCACAAGAGACCTATCTGTATGTCCTTTCCTTGGCTCCACCTAGACAGATTGGATACTACTACTCAGTGGAGATTCTACTTTGCTCCACGCCCTCTGGATCTAGGTCCCCTCTTAAAAACTTGTAAGTCAGTCACTTCTTGCCTCTGTAGTCCCCCCCATTCTGGGTAGCCAATGTTCAAGTTGCCCTTCCCTGTCCTCTCATTGTGGGGAGGAGGTGGGAATGATCCTCGCTGTGAAGATTTGTTCCTTCTTTTGAGCTACTGCTTCCATAGGTGTAGGTCAAGTTCATCAAATTGTATCAAATTATTCTTTTTCCTCTTCTTTCTTCTTCTGGTTGAGCTCTGATCAGCCACTTAAGTCAGGTCAAGTGGTTATTATCTGCAAGTGTGGGTGTACTTATACATGTGCCCTCTCTTCTTATCAGCTGGATGCATCACTCCCCACTCTAGTCCTCTGTGACTGTCACTGCTCTGGGCCCAAGAGTCCCCAGGTCTTGCCACACTGCTGGCCAGCCAGGTCTCCAGCTAGGTTCACAGGAGTGTATTGTGAACCTAGGGCTTAGCTCACAGCTTCATTGCTGCTTTTCCCTGACTTCCCCTTATCCGTGACAAATGTGGTCACCAAACAGAGCATGTATTCCCATTGGGTCTTAGTCTTCGAAGGAGGTTTGCCTTGAGGGAACCCGACCACTTGCCTTGATGTCTCCTGGGGGAGCCACATGTTTGTTCTTGTAGTAATCAGTCAATCTGCCTGTATTGTTTTGTATTTTTCATGTCAGTCTTTCTTTGAAGAGTATCTTCTGTTCTTCTGGCCACTCCAGGCTGGTCTGCTTGTCCTTTCAAGTGAGAATTTCCCCTCAGAAGATCCTGGATGCTGTTCAGGATTCCACCTATGGTCTTATGTAATGCAGAGGCTCTGCAGGAAGCCTCCTTCACTGGGCATATTGTAGCCCCATTTTAGGTATTCCAATCAGTCACAGGCAGAAGATGAATTACAAGCTTTCTTTGGTGATATTTCTGACTATTCCCTTCTCTCCCCCTCCAGTGACTATTTTATAGTGGTATACCAGGGAAACCAAGATTCAAAAGACAGCTAGGCATCTTAACATTGTTTCCCCCATTTCCCTCATTCCAACCAGGTCTCAATCTCTTTATCCCAGAGCCCTGTTGTTGTTCCAGGGTTGCCTCTGTCCCACTTCAGTTTCACATTCATCTTATCGTATTTAATTTCATTGCAATGATTACAATCCTCTCCATGCATCATCAAATAACCAAAGGATACACCCCACAGGCCCGTCCCCCCCGCCCCCAATTTTAGGTCTGGGCAATTTCCAGCTCCTCTCAAGGCATTCCAGACAGTTAGAGGCTGAAGATGGGCTTACATGTTCTCTGTTGTGGTATTTCTGGCTATTCCCCACGCTCCCCTCAAGCATCTATTTCCCAGTGGTAGGCAAGGGAAACCAAGATTCAAAACACAGCCAAACATGATAACATTATTCACCTTTTATCTCCTTTCAGGCCATGCCTCTATCTCTGTATCCCGAAGCCCTGTTATTCCAACGTTGTGTATACATCGTCATTTACCTCTCTCCCATCTAGCCCATGCAAGCCTGCCCATCCTTTCTCCCATCCTCCTTGTTCTTCTTTTCCCCTCCCCCTTCTTGTGTATTGCCACCACCCCCACCCAGTTCCCAGTCTCTCTTATGTCTATTCCCTACCCTGTGCACCTTCTTCCCCACCCTCCCTTCCCTCTTCTCATCCCATACATCCTGATGTTCAGCAATTATATATATAGATTTTTTTTTTTAAACCCCTTTTGGGTGGGTTCTTTTTCTCAGTCCTTTACAATAATGATGTTATGCAGTATTTCTCCTTTTGTGACTGACTAATTTCACTCAACATAATGTCCTCAAGGTTCATCCATATTACGTGATGGCTTTCCGATTCTTTGTTGTTCTTCAAGGTAGTGTAGTATTCCATTGTGTGCATGTACCACAGTTTGCTTATCCATTCTTCAATTGATGGGCGTTTTGGTTGTCTCCATTTTTTTTTGCTATTATAAATAGTGCTTCTATGAACATTGGAGTACAGATATCTGCTCGTGTTATGGGTCGTATTTCTTGTGGGTAAATACCAAGTAGAGGAATTGCTGGGTCATAAGGTATTTCTATTTCCTTATGAGGAAGCGCCATATTGCTTTCCAGAGTGGTTGGACCATTTTCATTCCAACCAACAATAGAGGAGGGTCCCAGTCTTTCTGCATCCTCACCAGCATTTATTGTCCTCTGCTTTTTTTATCTTTGCTGTTATTGCTGGTGTGAGATATCTCATTTTTGGTTTGATTTGCATTTCTCTGATGGCTAGTGGTTGTGAACATTTCTTCATGTGTTTGTTGGCTGCCCAGATCTCCTTGGTGAAGTGTTTATTCATGTCTTGTGCCCAATTTTTATTGGGTTATTTGTCTTTTCTTGTAAAGGTGTTGTAGTTTCCTATATATTTTAGAAATGAGTCCCTTAGTTGATGTGTTGTTGTAAAATATTTTTTTTCCCATTTTTGGGTTCCCTTTTTACTCTTTTGGTGAAGTCTTTTGATGCGCATAAGTTTTTAATTGTTACTATGTCCCAATCATCTATTTTGTCTAGTTTTAAAATATCTGGTAATCTGTATATGCCCTGAATTAGTGCCCTCACATTTGTTCCTATTTTTTCATTGATGACCTTCAGAATTTTGGGATTCACATTTAGATCTTTAATTCATGTTGATTTCATTTTTGTATAGGGCATGAGGTAAAGGTCTTGTTTCATTCTTTTGCATATTGCTTTCCAGTTCTTTCAGCACCATTTGTTAAAGAGACTACTTCCTCCCCATGCAATATGCTTAGGCACTTTGTCGAAAATCATTTGGCTGTATGCGGATGGGTTAATTTCTGGATTTTCTATTCTGTTCCATTGATCAATGTATCTTTCATTGTACCAGTACCAGGCTGTTTTGACCACTGTAGCCATATAGTAAACTTTGATATTGGGGATTGAGAGGCTTCCAACATATTTATTATGGTTATGTTGTCTTGCTCAATTAACCCTTTGACATAAGATAGTGTCCTTCTTTGTTTCTTATGCTGGTTTTTATCATAAAGTTTACTGTGTCAGAGATTAGTATTACCATTCTTTCTTGTTTATTGTTGCAGTTAGCTTGGTAAAAAAATTTCCATCCTTTAACTTTTAGTATGTTTTTGTCTTTTTGTGTAAAGTGTGTCTCTTGCAGGTAGCATATTGAAAGGTCTTGTTTTCTTATCCATTCTGCCACGCTCTGTCTCTTCACTGATGCATTCAACCCATTGACATTCAATGAAATTATTGATAGGTATGAGTTAATAGCTACCATTATGTTACTTTTTTGATAGTGCTGTTCATTCTTTTGTTCTGCATGCCTTCTTGTGTTTTCTTT
>NW_006408626.1:3168275-3190001 GCF_000296735.1 Chrysochloris asiatica
TTCATGTTTGCTTGTTCTGCTTGGAAGTTCATTTTCATGGTAAGTTGTGAAGTATTTACATTCTTTGGGGTTACCTTATAGTCTACTAACTTTTCTCTTTCTTTAAGGAAATCCACTGTATCCTGTAATTTACCTGGCATCCTCACCACCTGGATCTCTGTTGCTACATTTGTCCCTTTTTTGACATTGATATAATTTTGATCTTTGGTTGACCTCCCAGCTCCCTTGAGTTCATTGTTTTAGTCTTGTTCTGTTCTGGACTCTGCTATCCATTGACTGTGTTCTAGGTGGTGTTGCCACACCTGTCAGTCTTTGGTTGTTGTCTGTTCTTGTCGGTTTTCAGTCCACAGAACTCCCTTTAGGATGTTTTGGAGTGCTGGCTTGGTTTTGAAAAAATCTCTCAGATTCTGTTTATCATGGAATGTCTTGATTGCACCATCATATTTGATATATAAATTTGCTGGATAGATGATTCTTGGTGGGCAGTTTTTTTTTTTTTTTTTTTTTTTTTTAGGTTTTGTATATGTCTCCCCATTGGCTTCTTGCCTGCATGGTTTGTTCTGAATAATCAGAGCTTAATCTGACTTGCTTGCCTTTATAAGTGACATTTCTCTTCTCCCTGGCCGCTTTTAATATTCTCTCTTTGTCTTTGATTTTGGGGAGCTTGATTATTATATGTCTTGGTGACTTTCTATTGGGGTCTATCCTTCCTGGAGTACGTTCAGCTTTGAATGTTTATCTTCTCATCTTTTAAGATATGAGAGAAACTTTCTTCCAGAAACTCTGATTCTTCCTGTTCTGGAATGCCAATAATTCTTAAATTGTTCCTTTTCATGTTTTTAAGCATGAATCTTAAACTCCTTCAGATGTTTTTTTATTCTTTTTTCCACTTGCTCTTCTATCTTAGCAGTATTGAGAGATTTGTCTTCTGGATCGCTAGTTCTGGCTTCCATCTGGTTTCCCCTTTCAGTGTATTATCCATTTCTGATATCTTATTATTAATCCTCTGGACCTCTTTTTTCAGGCTTTGAATTGTTTCTAATGCTGTAGCAATCTTATTTGATTGCTCTTGTAGTGCTTTCCTGACTTCTTCCTTGCTTTCCTCCACCCCTTTTTGGAGCATTTGAATTTGTTTCCATATCATTCTTCTGAATTCTTTCTCATGCATATCCAAAACCTGCTCTTCCTCGTCTAGAAAGCCCTTTTCTGTCTCCAGCTCATTTGTCTCAGCTACTCTCTTCTGTTTTTTGGACATGTTTTGACATCATTTGTTGTTTTTTATTCATCATTTCCGATAGTTATGTGGGTTTTTTTTTTTTTTTAAAGCTTAATTGGATGTTTGTTGTTTGTTATTAAGCTTACTGGAAGTCTCCTGGTGAATGTGATCAGTAGATAGGCTTCCCTTTTCACATGTAATGCTTAGCAGGTGTTGTTGGCTCTTGTGTCTGTGGTGGGATATAATGGAGTATGCTTATAGCTTGGCTATATGGCCATGATTGTTGTCTATTCTAGGGTAACATAGGGAGAAAAGGCTCCTGCCTCCAGGAAAGATGTGTGATCAAAAGGACCAAAAGCAGAAGTAATATAAATGCAGAGACAAATACCACCACTTTGGAACATAAATGAAGCTGTGGTTGACTGTACTGAGCTACACAGTCAGTGTGTATGCAAGGTAGAAGCCTCCCACAGTGGTTAAGGGTGTCCACTTGCTCAGGTCTCTCCTCTAGTCACTACAGTAGAGGTGCACAGGTAGATATTGAGAAGTTAATGGGAGAAAGCTTGTCCACTATTTTTGTCTCTTAAGGTCAGTTAGGTGTCTGTGTGTGCACAGCGCAATTCTTGAGATGGTTGAGTCCTTTTATGTTGGGATTTTACAGATTGTATTATAAGGGTCCTGCACATGGAGCCCAGGTAGCCCAGTGCCCATGAATGGGGCTGTGAACTGCAAGGTCAGCAGCTTGAAACCACCAGCCTCTCCGCGGGAGAAAGGTGAGGTGCTCTGCTCCCGCAAAGACACACAGACTAGGAAACCCCACACAGGTTTGCCTGGAGGCGGAACCAACTGCAAGGCATGCAGCGACCAAGGGTCTAGCTCAAAGCAATCATAGGGCTGTGTCTCCATGGCTGATGTCATTAGTGGCTGCCAAGCTCCTTCTCTCTGTACTGTGGGGAAACTGCAGTGTTAAGGCTGTTTTTGGGGGTGCACATCCACCCCCCTGATGGCATCCTTGCTGAGCGAAAAAGGCGCTCCGGGGAGGATGTGGCAGAAATGTGTACAATTTCCCACTCTCTTTATGCAAATGTCTCTGCACTGCTTTTAGAGCAGGTTCACTGAGCCAGAATGGCTGTAACCCTGCCCTCTAAACTCTGCCAGGGCCACGTAGCCACAGAGGGAGTCCCATCTCCCGATTCCTAACTCGCAGTATTTTCCTTAATATTGTGATTTTTTTTTCACTTGTGAGTGTGGGGACACTGACGTCCTGGACCTTATGGGGTAGTTCTGGAGCTCTGGAGTTCTTCTGTGAGGGCTTCTTGTGTGAGATCTCAGTTGCTCTCTAGCACTGAGACTTCCCTACCTGACTCTCTCCACTGTTGTCTAAACCAGAATTCCAGTCCTTTTATCTACATTGCTTCTCTTACTGGTGTATTAACTGTGGCCAACTTCTTAATTGAACATTAGCAATATTTGTGGATACAACAATTACTTTTTATTTAAACAGCTGTCTCAAAACAAAGTAGAAACACTAATATTTAGGCTCTGTTCAGAGAACTTTTTTAGGTTTTAATTTTAGAGCTTAGAGACTTTTAAAGATTATCTGAAAGAATGTGATCATTTTTGTTTGTTTGCTTTAAAGAAAATTTATTTTGAAATAATACTAATGTGACATTTGAATAGTGATAGCAGTCATCTAAGTCATTAAGACTTGTTCTCTAATTTCAATCAGAAAGATAACATTTAATTACTTTTTCTTGTTACAGATATAATACGTTTCTGTATAATATATTTTTTAAAATTTACCATTTCACCATGAAAGTGTTAATAATGTTTTACAACCTTTTTTTTCTATCTGTTTATATGAAGACCTTTGGTGGCGCAAATGGTTTAGTGTTCAACTATTAACCAAAGGGTTGAAACTACCCATATGCACCTCACAAAACAGGCCTGACCATCTGCTTTTGAAAAGTCACAACTTCAAAATCATGATGCAGCATTTCTAGTCTGCACACATGGAGTCATCAGGAGTTGGATTCAACTAGACTATAACTAATAAAAGCAGTAATGTCTGTTTATATGGAAAACTTATATCGAATGTTCAAATTGAATTTATGCTATCTGCGATTTTTTTATGATCTGATTTTTTCCATTTAACTATGTATTATGCATGATGGATCTTGGCTGAAAGCAGAAAATATCAGAAAGATGCTTAACTGTGCTTTATTGACTATGCAAAGGCTTTCGATTGTGTGGACCATGACAAACTCTGGAGAGAATTGTGGAGAATGAGTATCTGGGAACACTGAATTGTGCTCATGAGGAATCTGTATGTAGATGAGGATGCAGTTGTTTGAACAGAACAAGAGAACGCTGACTGGTTGAAAATTAGGACAGGTGTGTGTCAGGGTTGTATTCTTTCACCATAGTTAATTAATATGTAAGCTTATTTAATCTGTATATTTATTCAATCTGAGAAGCTGGATTATTTGAAGAAAAATGTCATATTAGGATTGAAGGAAGACATGTTAACACCCTTGATATGCAGATGATACAACCATACTTACTTACTGAACGTGAACAGGACTTTAAATACTTATTAAAGAAGATTAAAGACCACAGCCTTCGATATGGGTTGCCCCTCAAAGTAAAAACAAAAACAAAAATCCTAACCACTGGACCAATAAATAACATCATGAAAATTTTTGCTCAGATCAACCATCAACACTCAGGGAAGCAGTAGTCAAAAAATCAAATGATATATTACTTTAGGCAAATCTGCTGCACAAGACCTCTTTAAAGTGTTGAAGAGCAAACATGTCAGTTTGAGGACTAAGGTGTGCCTAACTCAAGTCATGGTATTTTCAATAACCTCATATGCATGCGAAAGCTAGACAGTGAATAAGGAAGATTGTAGAAGAATTGATTCATTTGAGTTATGGTGTTGGAGGAGAATATTAAATGTTTCATGGACTGTCAAAAGAACAAATCAATCTATTTTGGAAGAAGTGCAACCAAAATTTTCCTTGGAGGCCAGGATGGCCTGACTCCCTCTCTTATATTTTGGACATGTTATCAGGAAGGACCAGTCCCTGGAGAAGAATGTCGTGTTTGGTAAAATGGAAGATTGGAGAAAGAGGAAGACCCCCAATGAGATGGAGTGGCACAGTGGCAGCAGCAATGGGCTCAAATGTAGCAATGACTATGAGGTTGGCACAGGATTAGGCAATGTTTCATTCTGTTGTACACAGGGTCACTAAGAGTGGGTACTGACTTGATGGCCACTATGAGTGGGTACTGACTTGATGGCACCTAACAACAACAACAACATGTATAATTTAACTGGTCATTTCATTTTCTGTGAAAAGTGATTTGACCAGTTGTGTAGTATAACACTGAGAGCTGCAGTTCAGTGGTTAAGTGCTTAGATGCTAACTGAAAGGCCAGTGGTTCGAACTTACTAGCTGTTCCACAGAAGAAATATGTGGCTATTTGTTTCCAGGCTTTGAAAACCCTATGGATCATCTCTACTCTGGTCTTAGTGGGTCTGGTTTTAGTTTTGCTTTTTTATACTGTAACAATATGTTGTTGTGAAGTGCTGTCCTGTTGGTTCCAACAATGTAGCGATATATGTATGTATTAATATACTATTGCTGTACACAAAAGTTATTTGAAACTTTTCACTATGTCCTATGGATATTCGTGGGTGTGAATAGTTTGTACTCATCTGATCATTTTATAGAAAAAATTCTTTATAACAGAAATGTCATATGAATGAGTTCACACCTGTCAGGTTTTTTATTGTTACTTTTAAATTGTGGTAAGTCTATTAAAGTACCTTTTCATGGAAACTTTGTCAGTGCTGAGTATTGTGCATTTCATTGTCTCTTTCCCAATTTTACAGACAAAAAATGTTGTATTGTCCTCTCAGCATTTTGCATTACTGGCAAGATAAACCTTATTTAAAAGTATTGATTGACCATTTGCATATATATTTCCTTAATGCATCACTAGTTTATGTACTTTGCCTATTGTTAAGTGCCATCAAATTGGTTCTGACCCATAGTGACCCTATACAGGGTTTCCAAGGAGCGACTGGTGGATTTGAATTGCCAACCTTGCAGTTCAAACCAACCTTGTGGTTGAGCAATTATCCTACAGCGCCACACCAGGAATCCTTACTTTGCCTATAGTTATTGTCATATTTGTCATTAGATGCTATCCAGTCAGTCCAACTCATAATGACCCTATGTACAACAGAACAAAATACTGTCTGGTCCTGCCCCATCCTCACAATTGTTGTGATTGAGTGCATTGTTGTAGCCACTGTGTCAATCCATTTCACTGAAGGGCTTTCTCTTTTCTGATGGTCCTCTACCAAATATTATGTTCTTTTTCAGGCACAGGTCACTCCTTATAACATGTCCAAATTTTAAGACTGCATTTCTCTACTAATGAGCCTTCCGGATGTACTTCTTCCAAAACAGCTTTGTTTATTATTCTGGAAGTCCATGGTACTTTCAACGTGTTTTACTAACACCACAAATTAAATGCATCAATTCTTTTCTGATCTTCTTTATTTATTGTCCAGCTTTCACATGACTATGAGGTGATTGAACATACCATGGCTTGGGTCAGGTGTACATTAGACCTCAGAGTGACACCTTAAAGAAATCTTTTGCAGCAATCTTACCCAATGCAATATGTCATTTGATTTTTCGGCTGTTGCTTTCATAGTTGTGGATCCAATTAAAACAAAATCTTTGAAAACATCTTTATTTGCTCCATTTGTTGTGATACTGTCAGTTGGTCCAGTGTGAAGATTTGTTTTTTAAACATGGAGTTGTAATCTGTACTAAAGGCTATATTCTTTGATCTTCCCTATGTGCGTAAAATCTTCACTTTCAGCAAGCAAGGTTGTGTCATCTGTATATCACAGGCTGTTGATAAGCTTTCTTTCAATCCTGATTCCATGTTCTTCTCCATGTAGTTCAGCTTGCCTTATTATTTGCTCAGCATCCAGATTGAATAAGAATGATGAAGGAATACAACTCTGAAGCACACCTTTCTACACTAAGACAGACATGGTCCACTACTGAGGGATTAGCCACTGAACATATTATGAAATAAGTTAAATAATTCTGATATAGTGCTCTAAGATAAGTCCCTCCAGTTGGAAGGCATTCAAAATGTCACTGGAGAAGAGCTACCTCCTTAAAATAGAGTCAATTTTAATGATGGAAGCAGCTGCCAAGAAATCAAGTGATGTAGTACATTAAGCAATTCTGCTGCACATGAACTTTTTAAAGTGTTGAAGAGCAAAGATGTCAGTTTGAGGACTAAGGTGTGCCTGACCCAAGCCATGGTATTTTCAATAACCTCATATGCACATGAAAGCTGTACAGTGAATAAGGAAGACCGCAGAAGAATTGATGCTTTTGAGTTATGGTGTTGGAGGAGAATATTGAAAGTTCCATGGGCTGCCAAAAGGACTAATAGATCCGTTTTGGAAGAAGTACAGCCAGAGTGCTCCTTAGAGGCCAAGATGGCCAAACTTTGTCTCTCATACTTCAGACATATTGTGAGGAGGGACCAGTCACTGGAGAAGGAAATCATGTTTGGTAAGGTGGAGGGTCAGAGAAAAAGAGGAAGACCCCCAGAAAGATGGATAGGATAAGTGGCAGTATCAATGGGCTCAAACGTGGCAACAACTGTGAGGTTGGCCCAGGACTGGGCAGTGTTTTGTTGTGTTGTGCATAGGGTCGATGGTACCTAATAACAACAACATATGTTGTCAAAGGAGCCCAGGTTATGCAGTAGATTAAGTTTTGTGTTGCTAACTGATAGGCCAGTACTCTGAATTCACTAGTCACTCTGTGAGAAAAAGATGAGGTCGTCTGCTTTCATAAAGATTGGCTGCTTCAGAAATCCTATGAAGCGAATCCTATGAAGAAATCCTATTCTACTGTGTTCTAAAGGATCGCTAAGAGTCAGAATTGACTTAATTGTAGTGGGTTTGATGTACTTTTTAAAAAACATATATTATTTAGAATTGTTGTAAGTAGTGTCTGGTTTTCATTTCATGACAGGTTTCAGCCATTTATAATAAATTCTTGTGCCAGTTTTACAGAGTATTGAATTAAGGTATTGAGGGACATACTAACACCATCACTGCTTGCCTGTCAATTTGTTTTACCATGTGGCTTGTTTGTTGCTGTGATACTGGAAGCTATGCCACCTCTATTTTAAATACCAGCATGGTCACCCATGGTGCACAAGTTTCAGCAAAACTTCCAGATTAGACAGACTAGGGAGAAGGAAATTTAGACCACTTCTGAATGGTTTGCCACCTATAAAACCTTAAGAATAGCAGTGGAACATTTTAAGATATACTGCAGGAATATGAACCCCTCAGGTGAAGAAGAGCTGCCTCCTCAAATTAGTTGATCTTAATGACGTGGATAGATTTAAGCTTTCAGGACCTTCATTTGTTGATGTGGCATAACTAAAAATGAGAAGAAAGTGCTTCAAATATCCATTAATAATCAGATCATGGAATGTATGAAATATGAATCTAGGAATACTGGAAGCAATAAAAAATGATGGAGTGAAGAAAGATTGATATTCTAGGCATTAGTGAACTGACTGGGCCTGGCTGTTTTGAATCTGATAATTCTATGGTTTACTATGCCAGGAATGATAAAGGAAAATGAATGGCATCACAATTATCATCAAATAGAACATTTTAAGCCCTCTCTTGAGGTATAGTACTGTTGATGATAGGATAATATCTGTACACCTATAAGGAAGATCAGTTAATACCACTATGATTCAAATGTCTGCACTAACCACTAAGGTCAGTAATGATGAGATCAAAGAATTCTACTAACTTCTTCCATCTGAAATTGTTCAAACATGTAATGATGATACATTGATAATTACTGATGATTGGACTGCAAAAGTTAGAAACAGAGAGGAGGGATCTTTAACTGGAAAATATGGCCTTGGTGATAGAAATGATACAGGGGACCACATGATAGAATTTTGCAAGATTAGTGACTTATTCATTTCAAATGCTCTGTAAAACAGCTGGACTTCACCAAATGGAATACTAAAAATTAATTGGCTAGATCTGGGGGAAGAGACAATGGAGACCCTCAATAGCATCTGTCAAAACAGGACCAGAAGCTAACTTTGGAATGGACCATCAATGACTCATATTCAACTTCAGGCAGATGCTGAAGAAAGTTAAAATAAGACCACATAATATGACCTGAAGTTAGAGATCACTTTTGATCTCTAAGATTTTGATCTCTAAGAACAGATTTGATGCATTCGATACTAATGATCTTAGACCAGAAGAGTTGTGGGATGACATCAAGAATATCATAGTTCAAGGACATAGCCACAGAGGGCTAGAACTGAGAGTGAAGCATCCAGCTGGTATGAAGTGAGAGGAGGTACACAAGAACACCCAAAGTTGCAGTTAGTACCCGATTGACCTAGCCTTGATGGCTTGACAATCAGAACTCGACTAAAGGAAGATTAAAAAAAAAAAAATTTTGATAAAGGAAATGAGGGTAAATTGCTATGATTTGATGAACTCGACCTGTACTCATGGAGGTAGTAACTCTAAATACCAACAGAGAGGGAAGGAGTGTTCACATCAAGTATCAATGCTATCCCCTCTGTACACAGGGCAAATAGGGATGGGCAACTTAAACACTGGCTACCTAAAATGAGGGGGCAATAAAGGCATGAAGTGACTGGCTTACAAGGTTTCAAGGGGGAGTTTAGTTTAATAGTTTGTGGAGGAAGAAAGAGTCCCAACTGAATAGTTCTCATCTTGTCTAGATGGATCTAGTGAAAAGAGATGGGGATAAAATTCTTATGATTCAATAGTGAGTAATCGTTATCATGACTAAAGGTAACTGTCACAATTGTAAAGGTAGAAGTTTTGTAACAAAAAGGGGGAGTAGTTAATCTTACAGTCCAGAAACAAAGGACCCTAGGACTATCAAGGAAGAAGAGCACAAGTGGAAAGTGGGACCTTATCCAGAGAAGCAGCAACACCAGAGATAGAGGTAGAGATGCGGACATGGAGACAGGGAGCAGCTGAGGACTCTAGATTCATGAGAAGAGAGGGACTAAGAGATGGTGGCCAGGAGGCAGATTTTCAGAATGTGTCCTTCAATGGTGTAAATTGTTATGTATGCCTAAGTGTTTAAAAAAAAAAGAGCTAAAGTAAATAGAGAGAAATACTGTTAACTGATGGTACATGGAGGGAATTATAATCATTGCAATGAAACTAGGTGTATGGCTTGTTGAATGTAAAACTGATGATCTGCCTTTCACTCAATCCAAAACAAAAACCTTAACAACAACAACAACAAATCATACTTGAAGAAAGTAAAAGGTCATTAAAAAGATAGGAAAAAAACTAAAAGACCAAAGTGAATGTCATAAGACATTCTGAAACTTGCTCTGAAGCAAAGAGATACAAAAGTGACTAAAAGAAATGATGACTTAAGAGAGCTGAACGCAAAATTTCAAAGGCCAGCTCAAGAAGATAAAGTTGAATATTATAATAAAATGTGCAACGACCTAAAATTAGAAAACCAAAAGAGAAGCACACTCTCTGCATTTCTCAAGCTGAAAGAACTGAGAAAACACTTCAAGCTTCAGGTTGTAATCTTGAATGCTGTGGGCAAAATATTCAATGATGCAATAAACATCAGACAAAGATGGAAGGAATATATCGAGACACTCTATCAAAAAGCAATGGTCAATGTTCAGTCACTTCAAGAGGTACCACGTGATCAAAAAACAAGAGGATTAAAAGAGGAAGTCCAAGTAGCACTGAAGGCATTGGCAAAAAACAGGTCTAGAGGAATTGACAGAATGCAAACTGCAATGTTTCAACAAACTTGAAGCACTTGAATGCTCTTGAAATGCTCACTCATCTATGCCAAGAAATTTGGAAGACAGCTTCCTGTCCAACTGATTGGCAGAAACACATATTTGTGCCCATTTCAAAGAAAGGTGACCAAACAGAATGTGAAAGTCATGGAACAATATCATTAACATGATATTAAAAATTTGAAAAACATGATATTAAAATTTTGAAAAAAATTACATAAAAGTAAAATTTTGCTAAAGACAATTAAAAAATATTTGCAGCAGTATATTGACAGGGAGCTTGCAGAAATTCAAGCAAGGTTTGGAAGAGGATATAGAATAAGGAATATCATTGCTGACATCAGATGGATCTTAGCTGAAAGCAGAGAACATCAGAATGATGTTTGCTGTTTTTAGGTGGTGACTCATAGCAATCCTATGTACAGCAGAATGAAATACTGCCTAGTCTTTCACCATGTTCACAAATGTTGTTATGCTTGATCCAATGCTGCTGACATGGTGCCAATCCATCTCATTGGGGTCTTCCTCTTTCTCTGACCCTCCACTTTACCAAATATGATGTCCTTCTCCATGGACTTGTTCCTCCTGACATTTCCAAAGCATGAGAGAGGAAGTCTTCCATTCTGCCTTCTAAGAAATATTCCAGCTCTTCTTCTTCCAATACAGATTTGTTTGTTCTTCTGGCAGTTCATGAGACTTAATTTTCTTCTCCAACAGCATTACACAAATGCATCAATTCTTCTAAAATCTTCCTTATTCGTTGTCCAACTTTCACATGCTTTCTAGAGTACTGAAAATACCAGGAGTCAGGTGTACCTGAGTCCTCAAACTGATGTTTTTGGCCTTGAACATTTCAAAAAATTCTTGTGCAGAACCAGGCAATTTTTCATTCTGTTGTGCATAGGACCACTGAGAGTTGAAACCAACTTGATGGCACCAAGAAACAAAAACAACATTAGATTAAACAACCCTTCTAATGTAGTGCCATAGACATACCAAGAGTCCTGGTGGTAAAAGAACAAACAAACCTATGTTGAAAATAGTACAGCCAAAATGCTCTTTAGAAGCCAGGATGATGAGACATCATCTCTCAGACTTTGGACATGTTATTAGGAGGAACCAGTCCCTGAAGAGTTATATCATGCCTGGTAAATTGGAGAGTCAGTGAAAAACAGGAAGACCCTCAAGGAAATGGATTGGCACAGTGAAAGCAGCAATGGACTCAAGCTTAAAAACAATTGTGTGGATAGTGCAGGACCAGGAGGTGCATTCTGTTGTGCATCCTTATGTTTACGACTTTGTGAGCCATTCTCACAGAGAAAGATGAGGCAGTCTGCTTCAATAAAAATTTAATGTCATAGAAACTGTAGGAAGCATTTCTCTTCTGTCCTATAATATCACTATGATTTGGAATGGACATGGCTTTAGGGCTGCTGTAAATCACAATTGATTCAATAGCAATGGTTTGGGTTTGGTACATAGACACCTGGAGTCCCTGTGGTACAAATCTTTAACACACTCAGATACTAATCAAAAGGTTGGAGGTTCAAGTTCACCCAGAGTACCTTGAAAAAAAGGCCTGGCAATATACTTCAAAAAAAATAACCATTGGAAATCCTGTGAAGCACAGTTTTATTCTGATACCCATGAGGGTGCCATTAGTTGGAATCAACTCTATGGCAACCAGTGAAGTACATATAGGGACCTAGATAAATAACATCATGATAAATCTAGAAAAGATTGATGTTGTCAAAGACTTCATGTTGCTTGGATCCACCATCAGCAATCATGGAAGCAGCAGTCAAGAAATCAAATGACGTATTGTATTAGGGAAATCTGCTGCAGAAAACTTCTTTAAAGTGTTCAAAAGCAAACATCATTTGAGGCCTAAAGTGTGCCTGACCTAAGCCATGGTATTTCTAATGGTCTCATGTGCACGTGAAAATTGAGTAATGAATAAGGAAGACTATTTGAGTTATGGTGTTGGACAAGAATATTAAATGTACCATTGACTTGTAGAAGAACAAACAATCCTGTGTTGGAAGAAGTACAACCAGAATGCTCCTTAAAAATCAAGATGGCCAGATTTCATTTCTCATACTTTAGACATATATCAGGCGGAACTAGTCCCTGGAGAAGGACAGACACCATGCTTGCTAAAGTAAAGGGTCAGCAAAAAAGAGGGAGACCTCCAACAAAATAGATTGGCACAGGGGCAACAACAATGGGCTCAAACTAAGCAGCACCTGTGAGGATGACACAGGACCCAACAATGTTTCATTCTGTTGTACATAGGGTCACAAAGGGTCAGAACTGACTCAATGGCACTGAACAACAACGGGATCACAAGAACACGATGGTATAATCTGGTATCCTGAAAGGAGAAACAAAAACAAATTTCTCTCTTAATAAGGTTGCATATTTTCCCTGTATATATTCAACAGGGAAAGTCCAGTTTGATGGGATTAAGAAAATGTAACTCTTTCAAAAGAAAGTATGCCCTTTCTCTGACCTTTATTATTCACTTAATATTTATTGACCAGATCTTTCCTTTTTTTTTTCCTTTCCTAAAAAGAATAAGTAAAAGGTGAGGTGGTAGAGAGTTTATTCTGATTTTGAAAAGCCTTTTGATTTGATCCCTCAAGAATTGGTGAGGAGAAATTATAGCCCCCCGAGGTGAAGTCCCTACCACAAGCCTTTATCACAAAAGATTAAAAATCACTTAAAGCTAGGCTAGGAATCCACAGAATTATCTTCTTGAATGAGAAAATGATGTTTTTAAAAGCAGAGCAGAGAAAGATAATTTTTTCCAGGATTAATTATAGAATTAGGACATCTCTATTAAGCAGTCCAAGTATACTTAAGGTAATAGTGGTGGTAATAGAAATGCAATGATGACATTTTTAGAAGTTCAGAATATCAGGGCACAAGCAAAAGTCATCTTTTTCTTATCTTTCTTCAGCAAAAAGCTTTTGGCCATTCATTTCCATTTAAGAAGTACAGACATATGGCACTACCCATTGCTCGGCAGGCATTTTCTTAATTGGAAAACATGTGTGCCTTTCTTTTAGTTTCATCTGAATGCTCTGGAGCAAACCTTGCCATCCATGGACATTCACGTCTGTTCCTCTTTATCCACATCAGAATTTATGTGTTAACAAACTCAGTTGCATGCATGTGACAACAATTACTGTTTCTTGCTTGGTTAAGTGTTTGGGCCAAGTGTGGGGAAGGAAAGACTCGCTAGAATAGAGGAGAACGCTTTTAAAGCCTCCACGGAAACCATTTCAAAAGGAAGACAAACGGCAAGGTCAAAATACTAGCATTTATAAAGGATACACTGGAAATAAATAATCTTCTCAGAGAAATGGAAACATCCTTACAGTCCTTTTCTCTCCATCTTGAATTCCCAAAGGAGATTATTCTGTTGCAGTTAAGTGTTTGGGGGCTTGTAGGAAAAACACTATTGAGAAGATTTCTTTTTGACTAACAGTTTCTTCCCCTTATTTCCCAGCAACCGCTGGGGCACATTACAACCAGGATGGCTCATCCCTGGATTCCTGGGGCATTTTGGATGGTAGTAACCCAGTACTTGTTCTCTCCTCCCTTACTTCATACTGTTGTGTTCCAAGAAAATTTCTGTCTGAGATAGCAGACATTATAATAACTAGTGGGACTGCCATGAAAAGCAGATTCTGACTAATGGCAACTCAGGTGTTTCGGAGTAGAACTGTGCTCCATAGGGTTGTCAACGGCTGTTTTTTCTAAAGTAGATCATCAAGCATTTCATCCAAGGCATCACTTGTTGTTGTTCATGTCAAGTGCTGTCAAGTTGGTTCTGACTCATAATGTCCTGTATAGGGTTTCCAAGGAGTGAAAAGGTTGGGTTTGAGCTTCTGACCTTACAGTTCAAACTGACCTTTTATTCTAGTGCTTATCCTACGGTGCCACACTAAGGTGGACTCAAGTCTCCAACTTTACTATCAGTAGTTAAATGGATAAACTATTTGCATCACCCAAGGACTCCATGGGTACCACAGAAGAGCTATTTCAGGTAATTGGTCTTTAAAGGAGATTTTTTTGAAGTATAATGTTTTGAAGGCCCTATAACACAAAGACCTTAAGGTCAGCGGTTCGAAACTACCAGCTGCTCCGCGGGAGAAAGATGAGGCTTTCTACTCCCGTAAAGATTTACACCCTTGGAAACCCTATACAGGGTTGCTATGGGTCGGAACCGACTCAATGGCACATAACAACAACATAACATAACACAAAGAAGAAGATCTATCTCTTACCATGCAGAGCTGACAGTCTTCTCTAAACTCAGGTGGGATATATTCAAGGTAATATATTGGCTCTCATGGACTTGTTTTCATTTTCTTCAGCTTCAGTCTTAATTTACATAGGAGCAGTTGATGGTCTGTTCCACAGTCTGCCACTGGCTTTGTGTTGGCTGATGATATGGAGCTTTTACATCATCTCTTTCCACAGATGTAGTCAGTTTGGTTTCTGTGTATTCCATCTGGTGTGGTTCATGGCTATAATTGTCGCTTATGCTGTCCAAAGAAGGTATTTGAGATGAACAAATCATTGGCTTTGCTGAATTCAATCATGCATTCTCCAGGATCATTTCTATCACTAAGGCCATATTTTCCAGCTACTGATCCTTCCTCTTGGTTCCCCACCTTTTCATTCCAATCACCAGTAGTGATTAATACATCTTGATTGCATGTTTAACCAATTTCAGATTGAAGAAGTTGGTAGAATTCTTCCATTTCATCCTCGCTGGCTTTAGTGCGCGGTGCATAAATTTGAATAATAATAGTATTAACCTGTCTTCCATGTAGGTGCCTGGATATTATCCATTCACAGACAGTGTTGTACCTCATGACAGATCTTGATATGTTCTTTTTGAAGATGAACTTGATGCCATTTCTCCTAAATTTGTCATTCCCAGCATAGTAAACCATGTGGTAGTCAGATTCAAAATGGCCAATACCAGTCAATTTCTGCTCACTAATGCCTAAGATATCGATGTTTATGTGTTCCATTTAATTTTTGATAATTTCCAATTTTCCTTGGTTCATACTTTGTACATTCTATGTTGTGATTATTAATGGGTGTTTATACTTATTTTCTCTTCATTTTGAGTTGTGCACCATCAGCAAATAGAGGTCCCATGAGCTTTACTCCCACAGGCTTTACTCCATTCATGTCATCACGGTCAACTCTACTTTGAGAAGGCAGCTCTTCCCCAGTCGCTTTTTGTGTGCCTTTCAACCTGAGGGGCTCATTTTCCGGCAATTTATCTGACATTGTTTTTCTGCTATTCATAAGGTTTTCAGTGACTAAATATTCAGAAATAGTTCATCACTCCTTCTTTGTAGTCTGTCTTCATCTTGAAGCTCATTGGAAACTTGTCCACCTTGGGTGACTCTGCTGGAATTTAAAATAAATACCCATGGCAAAGCTTCCAGAATCACAGCAACTCACTAGCCAACACAGTGTGACAAATTGACAGATGAGTTGTGGACTTATGGAAGTAGGACTCATTTCAGTCAAGAAATCAAATGATGTATGTTGTTGTTAAGTGCCAAAGAGTCAATTCTTACCCATAGTGACCCTATATAGGGTTTCCAAGGAGCAGCTGATGAGCTTGAACCACTGACCTTGAAGTTCAAACAATTTGCAGTCTGGTGCATTAGTCCACAGCGCCACATCAGGACTCCCAATACAGCATGAGGCAAATTTGCTGTATAAGACCTAATTAAAGTGTTGAAAACCAAATATGTCAGCTTGGGGACTAATGTATGCCTGACCCAAACCATGGTATTTTCAATAACCTCATATGCATGCGAAAGCTGAACAGTGAATAAGGAAGATCATAGAATTGATACATTTGAGTTATGGAGTTGGAGGAGAATATTGAAAGTACTATGGGCTGCCAAAAGATCCAACAGATCTGTGCTGGAAGAAGTGTAGCCAGAGTGCTCTTGGAGGCCTGGATGGATAAACTTCATCTCTCATACTTCAGACACATTATCAGGAGGGATTAGTTGCTAAAGAAAGATATCATGTTTGGTAAGGTGGAGGGTCAGAGAAAAAGAGGAAGACCCCCAGCAAGGATGGATTGGCAAAGTGGCAATATCAATGGACTCAAGTGTGGCAACAATTGTGAGGTTGGCCCAGAACCTGGTAGGGTTTCATTCTGTTGTACATAGGGTCACTGTGAGTTGTTACTGACTCGATGGCAACTAACAACAACAGCAAATATTTAGGGTTAATTTCTACCATTAGGTAAGCTCAGAGAATCATTTTGAACTCAGTTATTCATATGAATATTTATAAAATCTTGAAATAAAATCATTCTTAAAGTATTGATTAACAAGGTAGCTGAAAATTATTTGTTTGGTGTGCTGATTTTGTTTCCTAAAATTAAATATATATATATATTTGTTTGCATCCACAATCACACATAGGGAGGAGCTAGTGAGTTCAATGGACTAAGTTAGTTAATCAATGATAGCATACTCCACTGATTAGCTTGAAGATTTGAGTCTTGGAGCTGCTCTGCATTAATGCTGTGACCCACTAGATGTCAATGTTTCCACAAGAATGAATAAAGGAGCCTGTTGTCATCCTGGAAGCAGAGAATTAATTGATTGCTCTAAAAAAGTTAGATGAAATAAAATGTTCTCCTTGCTCTTCAAACTAGGATAAGATAATAACTTTGGACACAATTTCACTCCTCTGCATTCACCAAATGTCCAATTACATACCCACTCTGCCTGGACCTTCAAAACAATATAAAATTGAATGAAGGCAATGAAAGGAGTCACAGGAGGATTTCTGCAAAACTACCATCCAGTTCAGACACAAAACAACTCAGTATGTGCCTCCAAGATTTGTAAATGTAGTAACTTAGTAAGTAACGTTGCTCAGTATCTTCTCCCATGATCTTTTTATCTCACTTAATTTGAAACATAAAATGATAATAATAATGTCTCCTTATGAAAACCATGTCTCAACCATTTATCTTCAATAAGTTTGCTTAATGAAAATAAAGATTATCCTATTTGGGTCGTAAATCTGGATGAAGTATTTCTGTTTTCAGGTGTTCCAATTTCACCATTTATCTGAGGAAACATTTTGGATGATGTGTATCAACCAACAGAATCAGATAATTAGTAGAAACATAGACTATCTGGCGGTGGTGGTGGTGTGCCGTGGAGTCTTGGGTCTGACTCATAGCAACCCTGCATAAGGTTTCCGAGGCTGTAAATCTTTATGGGAGCAGAAAGCCTCATCTTTCTCCTAAGGAGTGAAGAAAACAGAAAAAAAAACGGAATTTGGAAAAGTTATATAACACAGATAACAAGATAAAGAAGGATGTTGACAGTGTTAACTCAAGGGGAATACTAACACAAGGGCTTCCTAATGTCCCCTACCCTTGTGGTTTTGTTAATTACATGCTCCATCTCTATGTGAGGAGTCCTAGTGTTGCATTGTGGCTTAATGCATTGGACTGTAAAGTCATTTGAACTGCAAAGTCGGTGGTTCAAGCTCACCAGCTGTTCCTAGGAAACCCTATACAGGGTCACTATGGGTTGGAACCAACTAAACAGCACTTAACAACAACAGCCACCTCCTTGTGAACAAGGAGCCAAGCAAATACAACGTGATAGCCTCCTGTTGAATGTGCATTGAAATTTCTCTATGTCCAATATCACTTACCTGGGAATTCAAGTCTAGTGAGTATACTGAAGAACTGAACCTAAGAATTTTGTCCAATTCATGCATGAATTAAAACAGAGAGACTGATTAAAGTGGGAGTGTTTTTCTAATTACAGTATGGAAAAAAAATGTGTTCTATTGCAGAATCAGTCATCTCAGGTTATTTTCTGTGCTGACAACTATGGGAAGCAGATGGCTTCAGGAATGAAACACAGGGTCCACAGTAACATATGCTGTCATTCACGGGATATCCAACTTCCAAGATACATGCTGATGTAAAAGTGTTTCTCTAAAACACTTTTTTCCTTTGTATATTTTCTAAAAGTTAATGTTACAATGGCTTAAAATGGCTCAGCAAAAGAAACATTTTATTTTACTTTGTAGACCCACAAACATCCTAGGTTCAGTTCTTCAGTATATTCACTAGACATGAATTCCCAGGTAAGTGATATTTGACATAGGGAAGTTTCTGGAACCCCCAAAGCAGCATTCAGTCTTGAATTCTTTGTGTATATATATATATCAGATTTCTCTTACAACATATTGAAGGTAAATATAGCTATTTGTCAAAGATGGCATATTGTTTTTATTAGAACAATATACTTATTCTAAATATTTTTTAAAAATATAATTATCTATTTTTAAAGCAATAGCTGTTCTTTCTGTTACTGTCTTTGAGTTGGTCCCTGATTCATGCCTACCCCAATTGCAGTGGTACCAAATGATGTCCAATCCTGCACAATTCACATGATTTTTTGTAGATTGGATCATTGTGATCCATAAGGTTTTCAGACCTTTATTCTTAGCTTTAGTCTGAATATTTAGACAAATTATTTATCTAAACCCAGGGTTGTATATTTGAAGTGCCCAATTAACAGTAAGGGTTAAGGCTACAAGTTTCTCAAGAATAATTTTGCGAGGAGAATAAACAAGATGGTGGAGAGGATGGAAGTGCAGTGAGTTGCTCCATCAGCAACAACACAGAATACCGGATGAAACAGGCTCAGGGGATGGTCCAAGAACTCTGAACCACATATAAAGGAATATTTAGAAGGTTGGAGAGCTTACAGCTAGGGGAATTTATAGCAGAAGCAAGAAACCCATTGCTTTCTAATTCAAGATGCTCAACTGCTCCCAGAGCCACCATCTTGGGAGAGACCAAGAGGGGGAAGGATCAGAGCAGCAGCCACAGATGCCTGACAGAACTGCGGAGATAAAGGTGTGGACACTCTTTGTTTTTTGTATCTGTTCATTGATCTCTCCCTATCAGCACACCTCCATTCTGGTGACTCAAGGGGGTACCTGAGCAAGTAGACATGCCACCCACACCTTCAGAGGGTTCTACTATACATGCACACAGATCTCCTCAAAATTTAAAGTGACAGTTTCCACTTAAAACCAAACAGCAGTGCAAAATGGCCACAGCTGGCCCTGAACTGTTTATTACTAGGAAAAAGGCCTGAACTGAGTTTGTGGAGTGGGACAGGCAGACTAAAAATGAAATAGGCTGGGAATTAAAATCATGAGTTCTGTCATAACGACCAACAGTGGCATCTTGAGATTTCTCAGGAAAAAGAATGAAAAGGGAAGCCCATCTCCTGATCACATCTACCTGAAGGCAGTCAGAAACCATAAAAAATATCAAAATACACACCTATCTAAGTATTAATGCCAGAGCTACCTGCTGAATGTGCCCAAAAAAACAGAAACAGATGGCCATATCAGCACATGTCAAGAAATCAGATAAAGTGACTGAGGCAAATGAGCTGGAAGTATACCTACATTCCATACTGGAAGATGAACAGGCTTTGGAAATGCCTGAGAAAGAATTCAGAAAAATAATTATAAAATGTATCAAAACACTATACAATGGAGTTGAGAAAAATAAGGAAGAAGTCAGGAAAGTGCTACAGGAACAATCAAATAAGATAGATACAGCATTGGAAACAATTCAAAACCTACAGAAAGAGGTCCAAATGATTAATAATAGAATATCAGAAATGGACAATACACTAAAAGGGCAAAGGAGTAGAATTGAAGAGATAGAAGCCAGAACTAGTGAGCTAGAAGATAAATCTCTCAACACTACTAAGATAGAAGAGCAAGCACAAAAAGGATTAAAAAATCTGAAGGGCCTAAGATTCATGATGGACAACATGAAGAGGAATAGCTTAAGAATCATCAGCATTCTGGAACAGGAAGAATCACACAAGTCCACAGAGGAGATAGTTCAAGAACATCTGGAAGAAATTTTTCCCAACATCATGACTAGAAAAAAGATAAGCATTCAAGAAGCTCAACAAACCCCAGGAAGGATAGACCCTAAAAGAAAATCTCCAAGACATATAATAATCAAGCTCTCCAAAATCAAAAATAAGGACAAAATCCAGAAAGCAGTTCGGGAGAAGAGAAGTGTAACATACAAAGGCAAGCAAATCAGATTAAACTCGGATCTCTCAACAGAAATCATGTAGGCAAGAAAGCAATGGGGAGACATATATAAAACCCTGAAAGGGAAAAAAAAACAACAAAAAACTGTCAACAAGAATCCTTTATCCAGCAAAGCTATCAGTCAAATATGACGGTGTAATCAAAACATTCCAGGATAAACAGAAGCTAAGGGATTTTGCCAAAGCCAACCTTGTGATGAAAAACATTCTAAAGGACGTTCTGTGGACTGAGAACCAACAAGAACAGACAACAAACAGAGATTGACATATGTGGCAGCATCACTCTGAACTCAGTCAACAAATGGAAGAATTAAGAACAGAATAAAATTATAAGAACAGAGGATCTGGGTGGTCAGTCAATGATCAAAACAATTACAATGTGAAAGAAGGTAAACACAGAGGAACAGAGATCCAGTTGGTAGGAAGGTCAGGTAGATTACAGGATAAAATACACTATCTTAAATGGAGGGGAGAATTAATGGAATATAAGGTAACCACAACAGTAAGGTTGGGGTTGGGGTTTAGTTCCAGTGTTGAGGAACACAATCCAAGAAGGAGGGGGCAGGAGGTGGAAGAACAAAGTAGATAGGAGAACACTGCAACAGGTTTGCATGGCCTAAGTGGGACAGAGGTAAATAGTGATGCATGCTCAACCTTGGAACAACAGGGCTCTGTGATACAGAGATGTAGGCAAACTTTTAAGAGGGGAAATAATACTAAGATGCTTGACTGTCTTGTGAATATTAGTTTCCCTTGCCTACTATTGTAAAATAGACACTTGAGTGGGCTAGAAAGGAATGTTGGGAGACATTATTACAGAAAACTTGTAAGCCTGTCTTCAGCCTATAACTGATTGGAATACCTAAAAGGGGTTCTAGAACTTACCCAGTGAAATAGACCTCTTGCAAAGCCTTTGCAGGGTATAGGACCTTAGGTGGAATCCTGAGCCCCATCCAGAACCTTCTGAGGTGGGACATCCGCACTAGCAAAGACAAGCAGACCGGCCTGGAATAGCTAGAGTGACAGAAGATACATCTTCAAAGAAAGATTATCAGGAAAAACTCTCAACAAGAATGTCAGCATGATTGGCTAATATAAGAATAAGCAAGCTGTTCATCAGGAAGCCACCAAGGCAAACAATCAGGTTCTTTCAGGACAAATTCCACTCTAAGACTGAAACTCAAAGTAAAAACATGATCAGGCATGTAAGTTTTCTGGCAACCACATTGGTCTACTGGTAAGTGGAAGAGGGGGAAAGTCAGCAATGAAGAAAGGGGCTGAGTTCAACCATGATCCATTGACTCCCATTGACCTGGAAATGAAGGAGACAAGAGGAAGGGCTGATTGGTCCAAAGTGTGGTAAGACCTGGAGACACCTGAACCCATGGCAAGGACATAGCCACAGAGGGC
>NW_006408626.1:3190101-3190716 GCF_000296735.1 Chrysochloris asiatica
AAAATATATATATATTTTTTTAATAAAGGAAACAATGATAAATTGCTAAAATTTGATGAACTTGACCTATACTCACGGAGGTAGTAACTCTAAATACCAACAGAGAGGGAAGGAGTATTCACATTAAATATCAATGCTATCCCCTCTGGAATGGGCAACTTAGACATTGGATACCTAAAATGAGGGGTGATAAAGGCATGAAGTGACTGGCTTACAAGGTTTCAAGAGGGAGTTTAGTTTAAGAGTGTGTTGGGGAAAAAAAAAAAAAAGAGTGTGTGGGGGAAGAAAGAGTTACTACTGAATAGTTTTCATCTTGTCTAGATGGTTCTCATGAAAAAAGATGGGGATAACATTCTTATAATTCAATAGTGAATAATTTTTATCATGACTAATTGCAACAGTCACAATTGTGAAGGTAGATGTTTTGTAACAAAAACGGGGGAGTAGTTAATCTTACAGTCCAGAAACAGAGGACCCTAGGACCATCAAGGGAGAAAAGCACAAGTATAATGTGGGACCTTATCCAGAGAAGCAGAGACACCAGAGATGGAGGCAGAGATGAGGACATGGAGAGAGGGAGCAGCTGAGGACTCTAGATTCATGGGAAGAGAGGGA
>NW_006408626.1:3190985-3208719 GCF_000296735.1 Chrysochloris asiatica
CCTAAGAGTAAATGGCAGATTATGGAATAGAAACAATCTCAATTGCCAATCAAAAAAAATTCAAAATTCAACCATCAGCTGGAAAATTGATGCTTACAATTTTCTGGGATTCTCAAGGGTCAATATTGGAACACTGTCAAGAAAAAGGCTGAACAATCAGTGTTCATTACAGTTCAGTTACACTGTAGAGTGGAAGCCTAAACTTTGGATCAAACGCAGAGGACTACTATCCAAGGGTATTGTGATCCTGGATGACAATGCACATCTACACACCTGTGCCCACACTGTTGACACACTGCAAAAACTTCGTTTTGAGGTGTTAAAGCATCTTCCCTATAGTCCTGATTTGCTCCATTAGTCTTTTACCTGAAAGCAGCCCTTTGAAAATGAAGCTTCACCTCTGATGAAGAAGTGAAGATAGCAGTGCACTAGTGGCTTGCAGCTCAGCCTAAAACATTTTTTTTAATAAGGGAATATGAAAGCTTGTTGACAGATGAACAAAGTGTATTGAAAAGCAATGAGATTATGTCAAAAAAAAAGGATGCATTTGTCTTTTTTTAAAGATGATTAAAATGATTTCTACAAAAAACAAAAACAAAACAGAATGATTTTGCTATTTATGTGCTAGGTTAAACTTGAGAATGTTCCTTAACATTTAAAGGATTTAATTTCCTCCTCCTTAAAATCTGAAATGTGGCACTGTGGGTTAAAGTACCAGACTGCAAAGCCATTTGAACTTCAAGGTCAGTGGTTCAAGCTCACCAGCGGCTCCTTGGAAATCCTAAACAGGGTCGCTATGGGTCAGAACAGACTCGATGGCACTTAACAACAACAACAACAACAACATTTGAAAAAAACACCATAATGTGCCCAAATCAATCATAGAGTAGTTTAAAACAACACCTAAGTGTAATTGGACTTGTGAATTGTGAGGTGCTTTACATAATTCATTTAGAATAACTATTAATATAAATAATACAGTTATGTTCTTTTAAGGTCATTTAGGTCAAGAAACTGATGTAATTGCAGGTAAAAATACATTTGATACACACTAGGTAAAAAAGCATGAAAATGTGCATAACAAGATTAGAGAAAGGTTACTGCTCCAAGAAAAGAAAAACGTTGTGGGATTTATTAGACTCCTGGAAATGGCACAAATTTCAAAATGTGATATTAACAGATTTGGGAGGGTGGAGCAGGATTGCATGAGTTGTAGCAATTTTCTTCTTATGTTTTCTTTGCAGACAAAAGAGATAAAGCAATTTTAAAAAAGCATATCCTAAACGCTGAGTTAGCTTGTGACCCTTCCAAAACATTTGTGATCACTCATTTTGAAAGGCCTGTCTGATGTGACTAAATCTTATGAGTTATTTTTATTAAGATTTTGCAAGGTTGCCAGACAACTAATTACAGTGGAAAACAGACAAGAAGCAGGGCCCAGAATGGTACACATTGTAGAACGTTTCTCAAGCCAACTAGTTATCAACTTTCATGAGCATTCCAACAATCTCAATTTAAATTGGAACACACAAATTTTTATATAACTTTTCATTATTTTTGTGTCTGTCCCATGTATGTGTTTGTAATTTACTTGCCTCTTTTTAGCTTAGCCTCCCTCTTAGACACGGTCTTTGTCTTGTATCATCTCTGGGACTTTCTGACCGGTTCAATATACGTTTATCATCATGGATTTTTTTCTGTTACATGTCCTTTCAATTTCATTGGAAGGCAGCAGGGTTCTTGTTACAATTGAGCTACTTCCTAGATGTGCAAATTTTATAATTAACTTTATCTTCATAAGATTTGGTTCTTATCCTCTTCCAAATATCTAAGAGTATATGGGAAACTTTGCTCATTCCCTTTCCAGATGAATTCATCCATCAAACACTATTCAATGCATATTGCATGCCAGGTTTTGTGTCAGGACCTGGGTTTATCAGATAAAGATGACAAGAACTATGTCCTAGATGGACTGTAGAATAAGGATTTCTGAGTAAGAGAAAATTCAAGAAGGAAAATTTCAAGTGGATACTATTGTGAAAGGGAGACGAGCTACTGGGGCTTTAGAATGCAGATATATTTATGTCTTGCTGGTACCTTCTATCCTGACTCTCTTTGAAAGAAGACATTCTAGAAATGTGCCATTTTGTCCTCATATTTGATTTTTTTTTTTTTTATAATTAGGAAAGCTGTGTGCTAGGTTGTATTCTGTCACCATATTTATTTAATCTCTCTGCTAAGCAAATAATCCAAGAAATTTGATTATATGATGAAAAATATGGCATCAGGATTGGAAGAAGATTCATTAGTAATCTGAGATATGCAGATGATAGAACCTTGCTTGCTGGGAGTGAAAAGGACTTAAAATACTTACTGATGAAGATCAAAAACCACAGCCTTCAGCATGGGTTGCACCTCAATGTAAAGAAAACAAAAAATTCTCACAACTGGACAAATAAACAACGTCCATATAAACGGAGAAAAGAGTGACGTTGTCAAAGACTTCATTTTGTTTGAATCTACCAGCAACATTCACTGAAACAGCAGTCAAGATATTACACAATGGATTGAATTAGACAAATCTGCTGCACTAGACCTCTTTAAAGTATTCAAAAGCAAAGATGTCAGTTTGAGGACTAAAGTTCTTCTAATCCAAGCCATAGCATTTTTTTTTCCTTATAAGATAGCATAGGTATCTTTTTAAAGTTTTTGTAATAATGGTCTTATGTAATATTTGTCCTTTTGTGACTGACTAATTTCACTCAGCATAATGTCCTCAAGGTTCATCCATGTTATGCAGTGGCTTGCAGCTTTCTTGCTATTCTTCAAGGTAGCATAATATTCTATTGTGTGTATGTACCACAGTTTGTTTATTCATTCTTCAATTGATAGGCACATAGACTGTCTCCATCTTTTTGCTATTGTGAATAGTGCTGCTGTGAACATTGATGTGCATATATCTACTCGCATTATTTGTTGTATTTCTTGTGGATATATAACAAGTAGAGGAATTGCTGGATCATATAGTATTTCTATTTCCAACTCTCTGAGGAAGCACCATACTGTTTTCCAGAGTAGTTGGACCATTTTGCATCCCCACCAGCGATGTAGGAGGGTCCTAGTCTCTCCACATCCTCACCAGCATTTATTATCCTTGGCATTTTTGAACTTCACTGGTATTGCTGATGTGAGATGATATCTCATTGTTGTTTTGAGCTCATGTTTGATTTTGTTGTAATGAAACTCATTATCAATAGCAGGCCACTTGAATAATGGTTTATTGTATCCAAAAAACCCACATCTATTGTGAGATGGAAACATGGCAATCTCGTGTGGGTCAGAGTAAAACTGTGCTCTATAGGGCACAATGGTTATGAGCATTTGAAAGTAGATCAAGGCAACTCTGGGTGGATTGAAACCACCAAACTTAATTGTTTGTGTCAGCCAGGGGTTCCTATGGTATATCTAAGGGTTTCCTTAATCTTAATCCTGGTTATTCCCAAAACTATTCAAAATCTTGATATGGTGATGCAGGTTAAAGCGCTGGATAACAAGATTGGTTTAAACTGCAAGGTTGGTGGTTCAAGTTTGACAGCTTGAGTCAGAACCTAGTTGATGGCACTTAATAACAACAACAATTAAAAGTGCAGGACTCCTGGTGTGTCACTGTAGGATCAGCACTGGACTGCAAATCACAAGGTTCGCCATTCAAACTCACCAGCTGCTCCTTGGAAACCCAATACAGGGTCGCTATGGGTCAGAACAGCCTTGAGGGCACTATACAACAACAGCATTCAAAGTGCTGCGATATAGAAGGAACCTTTGACCAGCAAGTTAAAGCAGTACCGGGAGACAGACACACTCATCAAACAATCCACAGAGTGATTAAGGAACTAGTGAGTTTGGCAAAGATGAAGACTGAGAAGATCAAATGAGGGGTGGGAAAAGCACAGCAGGTATAAAAGCTACACTTAGCTGTATAGCTACACTTAGTTGAGATGAGGGAAGAGAAAGTCATTCATCTCAGTCATAGCCACTAAGATGTTTTCTGGCTAGTCCTGGTGAGGTACTGTGAGATAAAGCACTGGACCACAAGGTCAGTTTGAAAAATAAGTTCGGCGGTTCAAATTCACCAGTTGCTCCTTGGAAACCTTACATAGGGTCACTATGATTTGCAACCGACTTGATGTCACTAACAGCCACAACAACATAGAAAGTTAAGTAGGCTTTTTCTCACTTCATTTGTACTGCTTAAACTTTCTCCAAACCTCCCAAGTTGTTCCACCAGCAAAAATGGGAAATAATCCTTGACTAAGAGTTATGACTGAAGGTTACGCATACATAAAAATGTTAAGGATAAGGTGTCAGTAAAAGGAATTGCAGCAATTCATCTGAATGGCTCTCGTTGTCAATTATTTAGATGGAGGAAAGGAGTTGTTTACTCAACTTTAAATGATCCAAGGTGATAATGGACATAGTGGAAGAGGTGTTCCTCTCATATTTGCACTTGTAGTTAAACTGGTTTGTTGGTCCAAATGCTAATTTGACTCTTGATTTGATGTTTGTGGTTCAGAATTAGTATAATTTTACCACAATTTCAGTTTATGCTATTTAAGATGTGTAGCTAGGTGGCTAGATGGATGGAAATATAGATAGATAGATAGATAGATAGATAGATAGATAGATAGATAGATAGATAGATAGATAGAGATAATCAGTGGCAGATCAATAGGGAAATGAAAATCTGGGCTTCACATGAGGCAAAACCAAAAATCCACAGAGTTAATTCAACTCTGGCTCATATCAACCCTGAATAAGTGTTCTATGTCTGTAAATCTCTACCAGAGCAGATAGCCACAATCTTTCTCCTATGGAGCATCTAGTGGGTTTAAACTGCCAACTATGCAGTTGACAGTTCAGTGCTTATCCGACTTATGAGGCAAATGAGGCATCTATATATAGAGAAAATCAATGTAGGCAATGATTAATCTAACCTAAAATGAAGAAACTAAACAATCTCTTTGTGAATAAATAGACCAATATATGCAAAAGGACATCTATTATAATAGCCTCTAAAATAGATATATACAGGATACATCATAAATATATTTTCATAAAAAAATCAAATATATATACCATTATCGAAACTACCAGCCACTCTGCGGGAGAAAGATGAGGCTTTCTACTCCCGTAAAGATTTACACCCTCAGAAACCCTATACAGGGTCGCTATGGGTCGGAACCTACTCGATGGCACATAACAACAACAACAATCCTTAATAGAGGCTGAGTATTTCATTTTATGCTTTTAGATGCATTTGATTTTGTTTCCTTAGGATAAATTTCTAGAAATGGAATTCTTGAGTCAAAGGATTTATACTTATTAAAGATTTTAGTACATTTTGCAATTTGCCTGCTAGAAAGGTTTTAAAACATTTTAATTAATTAATGTTTACACTCACACAAGCTGAGTATCAGAATTCCTATTGCTTACTCCTTCAACAACAGATATTATCATTTTTCTTCCACTTTCAGAGGTAAGTATGCTGTTGTTGTTGTTGTTAAGTGCTGTTGAGTCAATTCTGACTCACAGAGACCCTGTATAGGATTTCCATGGAGCATCTGGTGAGTTTGAACCATGGACCTTGTGATCCAGTGCTTATCCTACAGTGCCACACCAGGACTCCAGAAGTAAGTATGCTATTTCCTTATCTTTATCATTTTTATTTGTTAGACTATTAACAAATTTAATTTAAAAATTAAAGTGTTTATTGGCTATCTTTCTTTTTTTTGTTGTTTTTTTGGTTATCTCTTTATGTCCTGAGACCACTTTGGGACAAATGTTTTTGCTCATTTCTACATTCTACTTATATATTAATTTATGCCTTCTATTTATATGTCATGTGGACTGCTGATGAGGCAATGTTTGGACTGCTAAGTGCAAGGTCTGTGGTTCAAACTCACCATATGCTCCTCAGAAACACTACGCAGGGTTTCTATGAGTCAGAAACAACTCAATGGTACTGAACAACAGCAACAATATATGTCATGTTGTTGTTGTTGTTAAGTGCCGTCGAGTTGGTTCTGACCCATAGCGACCCTGAATAGGGTTTCCGAGGCTGTAAATCTTTACGGGAGCAGATCGCCTCATCTTTCTCCCGCGGAGCAGCTGGTAGTTTCGAACTGCTGACCTTCCGGTTCGCAGCCCGATTCGTAACCACTACGCTACCAGAGCTCCTTCGTTGTAAATCTTTTTCCAAGTATGTTGTTTGCATTTAATTGATATTTTATTTCTTACCATACAGGATTTCCTAATTTTTAGGTAATTGCATGTGATGGTTAATTTTATGTGGCAATTTGAGGAGACTATGGTGCCTAGATACTTGTACAAACATAGTGTAGATATTGTTATAGAAATATTTGAATGTGATTAATATTTAAATTTTTGCTGAAGCTAAATATTCTGACTCTTAGGGAACCTGTATAGGGTTTCTGTGGAACAAGTGATGGATTTGAGCCACTGGTCCTATGGTTGTCAGTCCATATTTATCCAACAATGCCACATGAGAATTAAATTAATTTGCCATAAATAAAAACAGATTACTCTCCTAATGTGAGTGGACTTCATCTAATCAGCTGACGACCTTAAGAGCAAACAATGAGATTTCCAGAGGGAAAAGGCTTCTACCTCAAGACTGTAAACTGACCTCCTGCAGTGTTTCCAGTTCACTGACTGACCTAAAATTTCAAATAAAAGATTGCTGAAATTTCAGTCAATGGTTTCTGTTCTAGCCAGGCCCCATGACCTTTTTGGTCAGTTCCTTAAAATTGATTAATTAATCACTCTCTCTTTAAATATATATACATATATGTATACACACACACACACACAACACTTGTCTGTCAACTTGTCATACTGTGGTGGAAGATATGCCATTAGTATTTAAATATCAGCAGGGTCAACAATGGTGAACAGGTTTAAACTGAGTTTCCAGACTAAGACAGATTAGGAAGAAGGAGAGACAGACTGTTTATTAATATTTAGTCACTGAAAACCTTGTAAATATCAGTGGAACTGTCAGACAGCACCAGAATACTGAATGCTGAAATATGATGAAGAACACCAGAATACTGTGAGAAATCATGGCAGAAGATGTGCCCCTCAGGTTGGAAGACATTCAAAATATGATTGTCTTCTCAAAGTAGAGATGGCCATGATGACACAAATGGAGTACAGCTTTTAGTATCTTCATTTGCTGATGGGGAACAACTCAAAATGAGGAGAAAAAGCTGTAAAAATCCATTATTGATCAGAACATGGAATGTATGAAATATGACCTGCAAACATTTGAAGCTGTAAAAACTGAAATGGAATGCATAAACATCGATATCCTGGGTATTAGCTGTAATGGACTGGTACTGGTTAATTTGAATCTGACAATCACATAGTTTACTATGCTGGGAATGACAAATTCAAGAGAAACGGCATAGCATTCATCATCAAAGAAGCAGTTCAAGACCTATTTTCAAGTATAACGCTGTCTCTAACAGGGTAATAGCCATATGACTACAATGAAGAAAGGCTCCTGGTGTGGGGCTTTAGGATAAGCACTGGACTGTGAAACTCAATGTCTGCAGTAAAAATCTACCAGCTGTTCCTTGAAAATCCTATAAAGGGTTGCTGTGGGTCTGAATCAATTTGATGGCACTTAAAAACAACAAAAAGCAGTTAATAAAACTATTACTCAAACTTACATGCCAACCACTAAATTTAGTGATGAAAAATTTGAAGAATTCTACCAACTTTTTCAGGTGAAATTGATCAAATATGCAATCAAGATATATTGATAAGCACAGGCAATTGACATGCAAAGATTGAAAACAAGAAGGATAAATCATTAGTAAATATGACTTTGGTGACAGAAACAATGCTGGAGATCACAGGGTAGAATTTAGCTAAATCAATGATTTCTTCATTGCAAATAGCTTTATAAACAACATGAAAGATGACTATACACATGGACCTTACCTCTTCAAACACACAGAAATCAAATTGACTACATCTGTAGAAAGAGATGGTAGAAAAGATCCATCTGATCAGCAAAAATAATGTCAGGGTCAGACTGTGAAACATACCATCAATTGTTCATATGCAAGTTCAGGTTGAAGCTGAAGAAAATTAAAACAAGTCCACAAGAGACTAAAATAATCTTGAACATATCCCACCAGAATTTGGAGAACATCACAAGAATGGATTTAACACATTACACACTAAGGAGCTCTGGTAGCATAGTGGTTACGAGTCGGGCTGCGAACCTTAAGGTCAGAAGTTGGAAACTACCAGCTGTTCTGTGGGATACAGATGAGGCTTTCTGCTCCCTTAAAGATTTACAGCCTCGGAAACTCTGTTACAAGGTCACTATGAGTTGGAACCAACTCCATGGTGCACATAACAACAACACTAATGACTGAAGACAAGAAGAATTATGGGTTACATCAAGAACATCACTTAATCTTGCTCTTGAGAAATCTGTATGTAGACCAACAGGCAGTTGTGCGAACAGCTCAGGAGACATTGAATGATTTAAAATTAGGAAATGTGCATGCCGGGGTTGTATTCTTTCACCATACTTATTCAATCTGTATGCTGACCAAATAAATGGATAAACTGGATTATATGAAGAAGAACATGCCATTAGGATTAGAGGAAGATTCATTAACACCCTCGATATTCAGATGATACAACTTTGCTTGCTGAAAACTAATAGGACTTAAAATACTTACTGATGAAGATCAAAGAACACAGCCTTCAGTATGGGTTACACCTCACTGTAAATAAAACAAAAATTCTCATCATTAGATCAATAATTAACATAAGAAAAATTGAGAAAAGAGTAAATTGTCAACTATTTCATTTTACTTGGATCCACCATCAACACTCATGGAAGCAGCAGTCAAGAAATCAAATGAAATATTGCATTAGGCAAATCTGCTGCACAAGCCCTTCTTAAAGTGTTCAAGAGCAAAGATGTCAGTTTGAAAGCTAAGTAAGCCTGACCCAAGCTATAATATCTTCAATAGCTTCACGTACATATTAAAGCTGGACAATGAATAAGAAAGATCATAGAAGAATAGACATATTTGAGTCAAGGTGCTGGAGAAGAATACTAAAATACCAATGGACTGCCAGGAAAATAAACAGATGTGATTGAAGAAGTACAATCATAATGTTCCTTTGAAGCCAAGATGGCCAGATTTCTTACTCATACTTTGGACATACTATCAGGAGAGACCAGTTCTTGGAGAAGGACATCATGTTTGATAAAGTAGAGGGTCAGAGAAAAAGAGGAAGAACATCAATGAGATGGAATAGCACAGTGGCAAACAGCAATGAGCTCTAGTGTAGAAAAGATTGTGCATTGGCGCAGGACCAGGCAGTGTTTCATTCTATTTTGCATATGATTGCTCTGAGTTGGTACATACTGGACTTTACCTAGCAAAAGTAACAACAGCATATATGTGTACATTAAAGATTTTGACAGTTGGAAATCAATGATAAGACCTTTTTTTTTTCTGGATCTTACAAATTTTCTGCCTTTGACAGGACACAGTGCTACTACTTTTCTATTGCTCTCTATTCATGGAAACTATTTGAATTTTTTTCTCTGACATGTTTCTACCATACATAGTTTCTGGCTTTTGAACCTTTTATAGCTAATCTTTCATCTGGAGAAGCCTACAAAACTGCCTTTATTATTATTTTTTTTTACTTTATAGTTTCTGGTTTTAATATTATGCATAGAATACGTTCTCCACCATGAAGTCTTATAAATATTTATATTTGTCTCTATCAATACCACCACTCATCTGTCAGTTGTCATCCTGTGGTAACATGAATGTTACTGTGACTGGAGGCTATGACATGGATATTTTAAATATCAGCAGTGTCACCCATGGTGGACAGGTTTCAGCTGAGCTTCCAAAGACAGACTAGAAAAAAGGAGAGACAGACTAATTCTAAATATTTAGTCACTGAAAACTGTGAATAGCAATGGAACATAGTTAGAGAGCATCAGAATATTGAAACATGATGAAGAACACCAGTTAATTGTCAGAATAGTGCCGGAATATGAGCCCTTCAGGTTTGAAGGCACAAATAATACAACTGGGGTAGAACTGCCTCCTCAAAATAAAGTTGACCATGGTGATGCGAATGGAGTAAAGCCCCCAGAATCTTCATTTGCTCAGGGCACACCTCAAAATAAGCAGAAACAACTGTAAACATCCATTAATAATCAAATATGGAATGTGTGAAGTATGAAGCTAGGAAAATTTGAAGTTGTCAAAAATGAAATGGAACCCATAAACATCCATATCCTAGATATTAGTCAACTTAAATGGACTGGTACTGGCCCTTTTGAATCTGAAATCACATGGTTAACTACGACAGGAGCGGCATATTGAAGAAGAATGGTGTCACATTCATCATCAAAAAGGGCATTTCAAGGTCTGTCTTGAAGTACAATCTATGATAAGATAATATCTATATGCCTACAAGGAAGAGCCACTAATAACACATTATTCAAATTTATGCACCAGCCACTACAGTCAGTGATAATGAAAATTAAGATTTCTACCAAGTTCTTCAGTCTGTAATTGATCAGACATGCTAACAAGATAAATTGATCATTACTGGTAATTGGAATACAAAGGTTGGAATTCAAGAGGAAGATCAGTCCTTGGAAAATATGGCCTTGATGAAAAAGTGATGCAGGAGATTGTGTAATAGAATTTAGCAAGGCCAATCACTTCTTCATTGTGAATACATTTTTTAAACAACATTAAAAAATGACTATATATATGGACTTCACCAGTTGAATTCACAGATATCAAATTGACTATATCTGTGAAAAGAGACAGTGAGAAAATCTTCATATTATCACCCAAAGCAAGACCAGTGGTAGATGGAAACAGACCATTAATTACAAATATACAAGTTCAGGCTGAAGCTGAAGAAAATTAAAACTGGTCCACAAGAGCCAAAATATGACCTTGAATATATTCCACCTGAATTTAGAGATCACCTGAGGAACAGATTTGATATATTAGACACTAAAGATCAAAGACCAGAAGAGTTGTCATATGACATTAAGAACATCACCAGGAAGGCAGCAAAAAGTTCATTAAGAAGACAAGAAAGAAGGAAAAGACCAAAATGGATGTCTGAAGAGACTCTTAAAATTGCTCTCCAGAGTAGAGATGCTAAAGCAAATGGAATAAATGAGGAGGTAAAAGAGCTGAATAGAAATTTTCTAAGGTTAGCTCAAGAAGTCAAAGTCAAATATTATTAAGAAATGTGCAAAGACCTGGAGTTAGAAAGCCAAAAGGGGTGAACATGCTCAGCATTTCTCAAGCTAAGGGAACCAATGTAACATTTCAAGACTTAACTTGAAGTACTGAAGGATTCTATGGGCAAAATATTTAATGCTGCAGAAAGCATCGAAAGAAGATGGAAAGAATACAGAGTCACTCTACCAAAAAATGGTTGATGATCAACCATTTCAAGAGGTAGCATATGATCAACAGCCAATGACACTGAAGAAAGAAGTCCAAGGTGCATTGAAGGTATTGGCAAAAAGCAAGGCTCCAGGAGCTGATGAAACACAAATTGAAATCTTTCAACAAACTGATGAGGCATTTGAGGCAGTTAATCAGGTATACCATGAAAACTGGAATACAGTTACTTACTTGGCCAACTGACTGGAAGAGATTCATATTTGTGACTATTCCAAAGAGAGATGACCCAAAAGAATGTGGAACTCATCCAACAATAAATACCATTAATATTGCATGCAGGTAAAATTTTGCCAAAGATAGCACAAAAATGGCTGTAACAGTACACTGACAGAGGACTGCCAAGGTTCAAGTTAGATTCAAAGAAGGACATGGAACGAGGGATATCAATGCTGATGTCAGATAGATCTTGGCTGAAAAGAGAGAATACCAGACAAATGTCTACCTGTGCTTTATTGACTACACAAAGGCTTTCAATTGTGTGGATAATGAAAAGCTATGGACAATATTGCAGAGATCGAATATTCTGGAACACTTAATTGTGCTCATGAGGAAACTGTACATAGATCAAGAGGCAATTGTTCGAACAGAACAAGAAAACACCAAAAGGTTTAAAATTAGGAAAGGTGTGCACTATGGTTGTGTTCTTTCACCGTATTTATTCAATCTGTATGCTGAGCATCTAATCTGAGAAACTGGGTTATATGAAGAAGAACATGTCATCAGGATTAGAAGAAGACTCATTAACAACCCGTGATATGCAGATGCTAACACCGTGCTTGCTGAAAGTGAAGAGGACTTAAAATAATTACTGATGAAGATCAGAATCCAAAGCCTCTGATATGGGTTACACTTCAAAGTAAAGAAAACAAAAAATCCTCACCACTGGACCAATAAACAACATTAAAATACATGGAGAAAAGATTGAAGTTGTCAAAGACTTCATATTGCTTGGATCCACCATCAACACTCATAGAAACAACAAGAAAGAAATGAAACAATGTATTGCATTAGGTGACTCTGCTGTACAAGGTCTATTTAATGTGCTCAAGAGCAAAGATGTCAATTTGAGGCCTAAGGTGCACCTGACACGAGCTGTGGTATTTTAATAGCCTCATATGCAACTAAAAGTTGGACAGTGAATAAGGAAGACTGTAAAATAATTGATGTTTGTGAGTTATGGTGTTGAAGGAGAATATTAAAAGGACCAAAGACTACCAAAAGAACAAACAAATCTGTGTTGGAAGAAGCACAGTCAGAATTCTCATTGGAAGCCAGAAGAACCAGACTTCATGTCTCATACTTTGGTCATATTATCAGGAAGGACCAATCACTGGAGAATGACATCATGTTTGCTAAAGTTCGTTTGGGACAAAAAGAGGAAGACCCCCAAAGAGATGGATTGGCACAGTTGCAGCAGCAATGCGCTCAAGCATAGCATCGATTGTGACATTGGCTGATATTGACCCAGTGGCACATAAAAACAACAAACAACAAATTATCAATACAGTTTACCCCCTTTCTATATAGTACTCTAATATTGTTGAAATTTATAAAGGCAAAAGTAGATATCGATTGTCACAATTGTAAAGGTAGAAGTTGTATAACAGAAAGGGGGGAGTAGTTAATCTTATATTCCAGGAACAGAGGATCCAAGGACCATCAAGGGAGAAGAGCATGAACAGAATGTGGAACCCTATCCAGAGAAGCAGCAACACCAAAGATGGAGACAAAGATGAAGCCATGGAGAGATAGAGCAGCTGAGGACTCTAGACTCACAGAAACAGAAAGGCTGTTTGTGGTGGGCAGTAGCCAGGCTTGCAGAATGTGCCCTTTGGTTGTTTAAATGATAATATATTCCTGAATGTTTTTGTATACATGAAAAAACAAAACACACACAACAAAAACAGAGGGAATAGAAGCAAAAATAACAAAAAAATGTAGTTACCAAAGATTTTCCCTGAGTAGCTAGTCAGTTTTCTCAGCTTTATTTATTAGGAGCCTGCTTTATCACATCCTAAATTCTTACATGTGCATTTTTCAGACTTGTCTGTTTTTGCAATACCATATTTTTCCAAATATTAGTTCTAAATAACGTTAGTATCTGACAGATATCCCTTTCTGACCATCCATTTTCATGTGTTTTTTGGCCTTATTTTTTATTTGTCCAAATACAGAAAGAAAGTAAAATGTCAAAAAAAAAAGTTTAACTTATTGATAGAGTACATCTCTTGTAAGAAGGGGAAGGACAAGTATTAAGGAGTTTGAGATGACTATACAGAGGATAAAAATTATGTAACCGAGGGAGCCAATTCTGATTCAACTTCAGATTCTGCAGACTCTGTTGATACGGTTAATCCTATAACAACTGACACTTCAACAGAGTTTGCAAGCAATTTGATAGCTTACATAAAGCTGCCTTGTAATTCTCATAACCAAAATGCCTACTGCCTACCTAGGTGTTCAATTAAAATAGGCTACATTCGTACAAATAATGCATACTGGGGCATAAGGTACTCATATAATAACTTTCATAACCAACCAGTGGTGACAAGATATTTTTGTTTAAAAAATAATGTGTCTGCCAAGCCCAAGAATTATCTAATGAGTAAAATGGCCCAGGCCTGCCTTTGGGGATTCACCTTTGTTCCTCCTACTATCTGTTCAGAGTAAAATCTTGTGGCATAATTATAATTGACTTTTCTGAAAAAATGTTGAAGACACAAGCTCCACTAAGGACTTAAGGAACTGAAGACTAAGACCAATGACTGTGTACATTGATGGGCAGATAGATTCTCAATATTTTCCTTCAACACTCATCTTTACCCTGATGCCCAAGAGTTGTCAGGCTTACTGATTGCTGTGGGTCCTCCTTTTTTAAATCTTTTCATTAAAAAATAATTTTCAAGATATATAATGTGATATAATTTTAAAGTTATAAAATGCTTACCTTATGAATTTTTAATATAAAAAGAATCAATGAAATAGCCACTTACAAAACCACCACCCACCACTTCTGTGAGGGAAGGTACTTTTGAGAGTTAATTTAAGTTTCTGTAAGAACTGCAAAGCTCTTAAGGATATCTCTGACAAGTTGGATATTCAGCCTTTATTTGAATTATTTTGTGTAAAAAAGTTCAGTTTTTTTGTAGGCAGGCCATTCTGTTCTTCGTTTTTATTAGGCCAAAATATTCCTCACTATAACTTCTAATGCTGTGTCCTCTGGAGTCCCACAGAATACATCTATTCTTTTTGACAAGTCAGTTCTTAAAATGTTTGAAGAGAGCAAATGCCCAAGGCATCTCCCAACTTACCATTCTTAGCCCTTCAATTGCTTTTCATTTGATGTTGTTCTCAAAACTTTGAGCTCCTCAGCTTCTTTCCCAATATATTAAAATATGTTGCTCTAAAACAAATGCAAATGCTGAATAAAGTTCCAGCAACATAGTAAAAAGAATCACTTTTTAAAACCTGTTATATTTCATTGTTATTTACCCAGTGACTACCACAGAGCTTGTCATGCACATAGTAAATGCTTATTAAATCTTGGGAGATAAAAGTAAATTAATGAGCCAAGTTTGATCCTTTCCATTATCATTTTTACAGTTGTCTTTAAGTTCTGTTTTCTTACCAGAACTAAATTTGTTTGACTCCAGGAAGTATGTGGGGAAAAGCATACATGGGCAGGTTAAATACATTTAGTCTTAAAATTTGCCTAAGTAGCTTTAAGATAAAAAATCTTAAATTTTAATTTTATTCTATTTTACTTGACTTTATTTTACTTTACTTGTAATTCTAAGTCTTAAAGCAGAGATTTGGTTCGTGGCAGAACTGTGTATCTCATGAAGAAATATTTCATGGGGAAAGTTCCCACAATATCCCAGGGCACAGACCTTGGTCTATTGTAATGTGCTGGTGCTAAAGGATGTGCTCCTCTTTGTTTAATGACCTGGCAGTTTGTTTCTCAGCTGCAGGTTGCTTTTGTTAGTGTTTCTGTCATTGCTAGAGGCACTTCTGTTGAACTTGGCATCTGTTATTGCACTTTCTCCAAAACTGAAAGCTAATTTAGGCTTTGTAGTATATGAAAACCTGCTAGCTCTTTCCACTTGTGATTTTATTTCAGCCCTAAATTGCCATTATAATGAGGCCACTTTTCACTCCCCCCCCCATACCACCACATTATTTTTCCTAATAGATTTTTTCCTGATATCTAAACTTGTACATGTGTGCTTGAGATTTATTAGGGAAGATTGTTACTAATACCTCATGACTTATTCAATTTTCTTCTGCCTTTCTGCCTTCTTCCCATCCCCTTATCTTAACTTCTTTGTTTAGTTTTTGTATAATTTTTTCCCCTTTGTTCCACCATCACTGAAAATGGGATCTTTCTCATATTCTCTCTCATATTTACCTGGGTAGTATTCTGTGGGCTTTTCAAAGTTTGCTGGGACCCTTCTATATGAAGTGAAGAAGAATTATTGTTGTTGTTACTTTGCTTTCTAGTCAATTCTGATTCATGGTAACTCCATGTGTGCAAAGTAAACAGTTCAGTAAGGTTTCCAAGGGCTGTGACCTTTCAGAAGTAAATCGCCAGGTCTGTCTTCTGAGGCAACTCTGGGTGAATTCAAGCTACCAACCTTTTAGTCAAGTTTTCAACCATTTCCATTACCCAAAGATCAGAAACAATTTGATTAACCTTAACATAATTGAACATCTCAGAAACAAGAGAATTTCTAAATATTTCAATATGGGAGAAGTTTAGGAGTGACCCGGTACAGCGTTTCAGAGCAGTGGCTGGTGAGTTTGATCCACAGACCTTGTGGTCCAAACAGATCTTGTGGTCCAGTGCTTATTCTACATTACCACACCAGGAGTCCACCACTAGTATGGCATTAAATGGGTAGTAAATGATCTGATAGAGACCACCAGTTAGCATTTGGCTGACCAGTTGCCGTAGAGTCGATTCAAAACCATGTGATTCTATGTGTGTCTGAGTAGAATTGTGTTCCATAGGGTTTCAGTCAGGATTTAGGGGGGGAAATGAGCTTTGAGCGAAAGTTTACAAAGAAAATTAGTTTAGTATTGAATAATTTATGCACATTTAATTTCATCACATTAGTTTCAATTCTTTCAGTGTAACAGTACTCTTTCCACTGTCTCCTTGAGTTCCCCATTTTCTTCATCTTTCTTTCCTGTCCCTTCTGCCTCTGAACTTTGCTTTTGTGTAAATGTTGCCTTTTTGGTCTCATTTGGTTGATTCCTCTGAATTTTGTTTTTATGTAAATGTTGCCTTTTTGTGCTCATTTGGTTGATTGCTCTGAGGAGTATGTTCTTCACACTAATTGTATTCATGAGTCTTCAGTTTTCTTCATTCTTCTTTGCTCTGTTCAAGGAAAGACCAATAGCTGCATCTTAGATTACCACTTGAAAGCTTTTAAGATGCTATAGCTACACACCAAAGTAGGATATAGAACATTGTCTTTGTTGACCATGTTATACAATTGTTGATTTTCAGAAAATAGAAGAGTAGTTCTTTCTACCATGGTGCTTCTAATTGAACTTCAATCTCCTATTTTTTAGTTAGTAGTCAAGCACATTAACTGTTTAAACTACAGAGGAACCCTCAAGAATTGACATTTCCTTTTTACCTCTTCACTACCCAGGATCTAATTTCTCTCATTTTATCATAAATTTGGAGTTTACAGAGGTTATTCAGCAATGGAAATGAACAATCCATTTTCATCTTGGCTTCAGATTTACAAGAGCCAACTCCACTTTTCCCAGTCTCATTAGTCCAGCTTTTTACCATCTTGTTCTTTCTGGTGTGCTCCTGGCCTGAGCATGGTGAAGGGGAAATCACATTGACTTAAAGTCAACACCTGTGTTGGAGTTCTGGATCTGGAACCTATGTGTATGAAAACCTATTTACCACATCTGAGACTCAGGTACTTTCATCTAGGTAACAAGGAAATTAAAACTATCTTTTCCAGAAACTGTATGATGAAGTGCAAGATAGTGTATATGGAGTCCTGGTATAGCAGCCCAAAGCCACCAGGTGCTCCTTGGAAGCACTATACAGGATACTATGAGTCAGAAGTGACTCAATGGCACTTAAAAATTATATATATATATAAACTCAATGGCACTTCACAACATATATA
>NW_006408626.1:3210967-3217314 GCF_000296735.1 Chrysochloris asiatica
ACTGATTGGAAGAGATCCATATTTGTGCCCATTCCAAAGAAAGGTGACTCAATGGAATGCAGAAATCATTGGACAATCTCTTTGATATCCCATACAAGTAATGTTATGCTAAAGGTTATACAGAAACAGCTACAATCATACATTGTCAGAGAACTTCCAGAGGTTCAAGCCAGATTCAGAAGAGGCTGTGGAATGAGGGATATCATTGCTGATGTCCGATGGATCTTGGCTGAAAGCAGAGAATATCAGAAAGACGTTTATCTGTGCTTTATTGAGTACACAATGGCTTTCGATTGTGTGGATCATGACAAGCTATGGACAACATTGCAAAGTATAAGTATTCCGGAACACTTAATTGTGCTCATGAGGAATCTGTACCTGGACCAAGAAGCAGTTGTTCTAACAGGATATGGGAACACTGAATGATTTAAAATTAAAAAAGGTGTGTGACAAGGTTGTATCATTTCACCATACTTATTCAACCTGTATGCTGAGCAAATAATCTGATAAACTGAGTTCTATGAAGAAAAACGTGGCATCAGGATTGGAGGAAGACTCATTAACAACATACGATATGCAAATGATACAACCTTGCTTGCTTAAAGTGAAGAAGACTTAAAACATTTACTGATGAAGATCAAAGAGCACAGCCTTTGGTATGGATTGCATCTCAATGTCAAGAAAACAAAAATATTCACGACTAGATCAATAAACATTCTTGTCAATGGAAAAAAAAGATTGAAGTTGTCAAGGACTTCATTCTTCTTGGATCAACTATCAACACTCATGGAAGCAGCAGTCAAGAAATCAAACAACCTATTGCATTAGGCAAATCTGCTGCACAAGACCTTTTGAAAGTGTTGAAGAGCAAAGATGTCAGCTTGAGGACTTAAGGTGCACTTGACCCAAGCCATGGTATTTTCAGTAACCTCATGTGCATGTGAAAGCTGGTCAGTCAATAAGGAAGACCATAGAAGAATTGATGCCTTTGAGTTGTGGTGTTGGAGGAGAATATTGAAAGTGCCATGGGCTGCCAAAAGAACCAATAGAGCCGTTTTGGAAGAAGTGCAACCAGAGTACTCCTTGGAGGCCAAGATGGCCAAACTTCATCTCTCATACTTCGGACATAATGTCAGGAGGACCAGTCGCTGGAGAAAGACAACATGTTTGGTAAGGTCGAGGGTCAGAGAAAAACAGGAAGACCCCCAATGATATGGATTGGTCAAGTGACAGCATGAATGGACTCAAGCATGGCAATAATAGTGAGATTGGCCCAGGATCGGGCAGTGTTTTGTTCTGCTGTGCATAAGGTGGCTATGAGTCGGTACTGACTCGAGGGCACCTAACAATAACAAAATATATATATATACTGTATATATATATAATAGATGTACAGTAGCTAACATTTCTGAAGTAGACCACTTGGGGCATGTCTGGTTTACTGTAAACCTCCGTATATTTGGATATATAGCATTCCTGTTGAAGAAAAGAGATGAATGTCTTTGAATAGGCACAGATGCATGCCTGAATGCATATACACTACACAAAAGTCTATTAAACAGTATAATCCACTTTCTAAGAAGCAGTTATCTTACAAATGATTATTCACACGATTGAGAAACATTTGGTTCTGTGTGCTAATGCATCAGGCTGCAAAGTCGTTTGAACTGCAAGTTTGGTGAGTTTGGTGGTTCAAGCTCATTAGCTGCTCCTTGGAAATCCTAAACAGGGTCACTATGGGTCAGTATATATATATATATATATGTGTGTGTGTGTGTGTGTGTGTGTTGCCATGGAGTTGGATCCAACTCATAGCGACCCTGCCTAGGGTTTCCAAAGCTGTAAAGATGAGGCTTTCTGCTCCTGTAAATATTTACAGCCTCAGATATCCTAGACAGGGTCACTATGAGTTGGACTTGACTCTATGGCACACTACTACCACCCTACATATATAAATTTCTGTTTGAATTGCAAGATCGGTAGTTCAAATCTACCAGCCACTCCTTGCTGTGAGTTAGAACCAACTTGATGGCACTTAACAATAAAAAATTTCAAAAAGAAGAAAAAAAATATGTATACATATGAATCCTGATTTGGCTCTGTATATTCATATAGGAATCCTGGTGCAGTGCTGCAGGATTATGTGCTGGACAAGGCCTGTTTGAACTGAAAGCTTGGTGGTTCAAATTCACCAGCTGCTCCAAGGAAACCCTATACAATGTTGCTGTGAATTGGAAACTACTCAATGACACTTAACAACATTTTAAATATACATATAATTATATCTATCTATATAATATACATATATGTATAAATTATAAAAAAATCAAAATCTATTTGCTCCTTGGAAACCCTAAACAAGGTTGCTATTAGTTGGAAACCACCTGATGGCACTTCACAACAGAAGGATTATCCTAAGAGAATTTCATTGGAAAATCTTACTCCATTTATACACCAAATCTGATTTTGCTATTTCAGACTACTTTTTGCTCCCTAAACTCAAGGAGTCCTGGTTTGGCTCTGTGGGGTAATGTGTCAGACTGCAAAGTCATTTGAACTGCAAGTCATTTGAGCTGGTCCAAGCTCACTAGTTGCTCCTTGGAAACCATATATAGGGTCGCTATGGGTTGCAATTGAGTCGACTGCACTTAACAACAACAAACTCCCGGAACATTGAAAAGGAACACGATCTGAAAGATGCTCAAACTGTCATTTTGCTATTGTACAAATCAAAGAACATAGAATTCTTCAGGGAAGTTGCTGTTGTTAAGTACCTTCGAGTCCATTCTGATTTATAGGACCCTGTTGAAGGTTTCCAACGAAATGGCTGGTATTAGAAAGCTGGATACACTGTCTTCAGGAGTATGGAGACCTAGGTGGAGGATATGTCTAGAAACAATTGCTTTATTTATTGATGTATTTGTTTAATAAAGGCTTCTATATTTTTATTTTTTTTAGCAATACTATTTGTCTTATCCTTGTATTTCTCCTGTGCATAAAAGACCTGGCCTACTTAATGTTGTGTTATTTTCCTATGTAAAGATGATTAATCTAGTCTACTAGGATATGCACTTTCTGAATAGGGCTTTTGAGATTTTGTGCAAGACTGAAAGAGTAGATTAGCAAACCTGAACTCAAAATGATGCTGATAATATTAATCATCAGTGGCATTTACTGGAGTATGTGCCGGGGAACAGTAATTTTACATGTGCATTAAGTGATTTTAAATTAAACATCCATTTGGATGAACTTTCTTTTTCTCTGAAATATCACTTTATTAGATTAAGATTTTCATTTATTTGATCTGAGAAAGGTTTGCATTAATGTTACCATGTATAAGTGTTAATATATTGTTACTTTTGCTCAAAACATACAAAATAATACTTAGTTCTGGTATTAAACGGTGATGGTCATGGAACTTGGATGCAAACAGAGATCCAAATTCCATTTCATTGATCTCTGAGGTTGAGGTTAAGGACAGGGATGCATAACAGGCAATATATAATTGTGAGGAACATCCCAGGTTTCTGAGGAGAGGGGCAAAGTCATTTTTCCTTTAGGGAGAGATGTCACATGCCGAGGAGATCTGTCGGCTCCAGGAGTTGAATATCTAGCATGCTGCTGAGAGCACCCTTACTGATATTGACATGTGGTCCCGTGCACTGGGGCTGTTTTGTGGAACTGTGTGTATAAGCAGTGATGCTTGCTTAGTGGCACCACATAGTTCAGTAAAATAAGGATCAGCTCTAGGAGAGGGGCTATAATTGCCAACATTTGCGTCTGTGTGGAGAAAAGCATGCATGCAATAGGGAAGAATGGCACAAAAAAGGAAGGTGATAAAGTTAAGCAGTTTTTCTCTGAGCTGATTATCACCACTTTCCTCCCTTTATGCTTTCCTTCCTGATTTTGTATGCACTTTCTGAAAGATCATAGCATAATAATGAAGCCCATGCCTAAAGATGTTCTACAGCTACATACTATGGAGTATCAATGTTGTGGAAAGATAGGTTTTGTTAAGTACTGCTGAATCAGTTCCGACTCATAGCTACCCTATAGGGTTTCTGAGGAAAGGCTGCATCTTGCAGTCCAGTGCATTATCATGCAGCATCACACCAGGACTCAGAAAGATGGGTGAAGTGCTGTTGAGTCAATTCTGGCTCATAACGACCTGTATAAGGTTTCTGAGAAGCAGCTTGTGAGCTTGAACTGCCGGTTTCGCAGTTCAAATGGCTTTGCAGTCTCACGTATTAACCCACAGCGCCACACCAGGACTCCATCAGAAAGATGGGTAGTGACATATGCAATAACTAGGATTTGCACTTTATCATCATTATTATACAGTAAAATGATAAATCCATAAATTAGAATTTTCTTAAAGTATAAATAAATCCTGAGAGATAGTCAGAGCCTTTTTTTAAAGGAGACAAATTTGCAGTGAATGCTGTTTGTGTCACACCAACTATGAAATCTCAGAAAAAAAGTCACACTGCACACTGTCCATTTTTATAATCTATAAAATGGGGACAGGTAAATGACAGCTTTATTAATTATCAGAATTTTTGTAACAATTAAATTGGCTGGTGTGGTGCTGTGGGTTAATGCGTCAGACTACAAAGCCATTTGAACTGCAAGGTCGATGGTTCAAGCTCACCAGCTGCTCCTCAGAAACCCTACATAGGGTCGTTATGGGTCGGAACCAACTCAACGGCACATAATAGCAGCAACAGCAACCACAGTGTGTACAGAAGAACTCCATAAATAGTATAAGCTAATGTGTACTATTACTATTGTAGGTGACTACAGTCTAATGCTATCATGCCCCACTAAATAGAATCAGAAAGCAGTGATACCTCTCCCCTAAGCTTCTGATTAATCTTCATAATGTAGTTCACCATTTTAAACAGTTGTTGTCAAGTTGGTTCTGACTTATGGCGATCCCATGTGCGTCAGAGTAGAGCTGTGCTTTATGGCTTATTTTTTCTGAAGTAAGTCACAGAACCTTTCTTCTGAGGTGTCTCTGGGGAGACTTGAACCTCTAACCTTTGGGCTAGCAGCTGAGCATATTGACCATTTGCACTATCCAGGGATAGTTTACCGAAAGTGTGCTTTAAAACGTCTAGGTAGGATCTGTCTCATCCAATTGTCTGTAAGTGCTAAATACTGTATACAACAATATAAAATATCATTCTAGATTTCCATGGGCTTGCATTCTATACTATTTATGTATTCAGATAATTAGATAAGTCCAATATAAGACTTATACAAGATAGAGTTTAAAAGAATTTCTGTCTATTCCATATAAAATGGTGGATATTATTGTAGCATTTAGTCCAGTGTGGAGGAATTCCAGATGGTCCTTTTATGAACATTCATAGTTCACTAGTGTGTCTCTATACTAATGTAGAATTAGAAACCTATTTTGATGTCTTTATCCAAACTGGATCCTAAAATAAATGTCTCATCTGAGCCACAAACCTATTAGAGTGAAATGTAATGCTATAGACTGCAACTATAATTGTTTGACACATGATCATGGTAAACATGTGAACCTTAAACAAAAACAAAACAAAACAAGACAGATAGTAAAAGTCAAAACAGCTTTGAAGAAAGTACAGCCAGAATGCTCCTTACAAGCAAGGATAGCAAGATTTCATCTCACATACTTTTGACATATTATCAGGAGGAACTAATCCCTAGGGAGGGACATCTTGCTTGGTGAAGCAGAGGGTCAATGAAAAATAGGAAGACATTAAAGGAGACACAGTGGCACAGTGACTGAAACAATGAACTCAAACATAGTAATGATTGTGAGGGTGTTGTAAAACTGGTCAATATGTCATTCTGTTTGGCATACTGTCTCTATGAGGTGGAACTGACTCAATAGCACCTGATAACTACAGCCAACTTAGGCTAAATATTTACTAATGGCTACATGTTGGGCTGGAGTCATGGTGTGGTGCTGTGAGTTAATGCGCCAGACTGCAAAGCCATTTGAACTGCAAGGTCAGCAGTTCAAGCTCATTAACTGCTCCTCAGAAACCCTATACAGGGTCACTACGGGTCAGAATTGACTCAACAGCACTTAACAACAACAACAACACGTTGGGCTGCTAACTGAAAGTTCAGCAGATTGGATCTACCAGTCACCATGTGGGAAAAAGGTGAGGCTTCCTACTCCTGTAAAGATTTACAGCCTCAGAAACTCTACACAAGATCACTATAAGTTGGGTGGGCACAGGATATGAACAGACACTTCACTAAGGAAGAGATCCGGGCAGCCAACAAACATATGAAGAAATGTTCACGATCACTAATCATTAGAGAGATGCAAATCAAAACAACAATGA
>NW_006408626.1:3219467-3231191 GCF_000296735.1 Chrysochloris asiatica
GGGGAGAGTGTAGGGGGCGGGTTTATAGGATATACCCTTTGGTCGATTGATGATGCATGGAAGTGATTGAAACCATGACAATGAAACGATGTATGGTGGAATGAATGTAAAACTAAAGTTCTCCCATGTAAAATATATAATTCACAATAAAACCTGGGGAAAAAAAATTTTAAAGACAAAAAAAAAAAATCTCTATGAGTCGGAATCAACTTGATGGCACACCACCGCCACCATCACCACCAAGGTAGTGTTTTATCCATAGTAAGATAGACATTCATAGTAATCCCATGAGATAGGTAGTTCTGATAATTCTATTTTACAGAAGAAAAATATCAGGCCAAAAGGTTTCATTGATTTTCCCACATCCAAGTTGTGAAGTGGGTGTAAAACAAAAATCATCTGACTCTAGACCCATGGCTTTCATCATTATCCATTTCAGCCTTGTTGCCCGGGCCTTTAGACATTTGAATTCTTTTTCCACATATATAATAACCTGGTTTGAGAGAAAAATGAGACTTTCTGCACCTGTGAATGTTTCCAGTCTCAGAAACCCTTTACAGGGTCACTCTGAGTCAAAACACACTTGGCAGTATGAAACAACAACAATAACAATAGCTTGGTAAATTGTCTCTTCTCCATCTGTATTTCTCCTTTAGCTCCTTCGATAAAACAAAGGAGTTCAAGTGTTAATAAACTAGTTATGCATCATTTCATGATGAAAAGTGCCAACTAGGACAATAACCAAGGGCAAATTAAACATAGCTAAACAACAACAACAAAAATTAGACTGGAAATTTTAGCCTTGAACTATTGATCAAAGAAGACACATTCTGTGCCTTTAATATATTTTGTTTATCCTGAAGTTTCTTTCCCTAAGACAGTTTCATGATGAGATGTGTAGATAAGCCATTTTAAACCAATGGAACTGCAACAGATAAGGATTTGTAAGTAGAAAGTACATTTTTATGAAAACCTTTTCTCTCTTTAGTCCATGAAATTCCATTTGGATCTTGATGATTTATATACAACATAATTTATAATGAAGATACTTGAAAATAATTTACTTAAATATCCCTTTACTATGATGCAGTATAATAACATATTTGAAATACTGAACTCTAGACTCAACCTGCCTGGATTAATATTGCAGATTTGGCACAATTTATGTATTCTTGGTAAATTCACTTAGCCTAAGACCTTGTTTCCTACTTTATAAAATGAAAATAATTGTGTTGTTGTTGTTGTTAAGTGCCATCGAGTTGGTTCCAACCCACAGCGACACTGGATAGGGTTTCTGAGGAGTGGCTGGTGAGCCTGAACCACCAACCTTACAGTTCAAACGGCTTTGCAGTCTGGTCCATTAACCCACAGCACCACCCCAGGACTCCTACTTCAAAATATTTTGTGGATTTAATCAAGTACTTGTAAAGTTCTTAGCAAGGTTTCAGTATCATAATTATCATAACAAATATTGAGTAAATAGTGGTGCTTCAGGATCCTACACTGGACCAAAAGGTTGGTTCGAACCTCAAGGTTGGCTGTTCAAACTCAGCAGCCCCTCTTCAGAAACCTTATACAGGGTCACTATGAGTCGGAACCAATTTGGTACTTAAAAACAACAATGATTATATTGGTCTTGAAATTTGGAAATATCTGGAGTAATGATAAGATGTGGGTGTCATAATCATGCAAATGTTATTTATTGCTATACACTTGTGTTTATTGTTTTAGAGATTATTCATAAAGTAAAAAAGAAAAGAAGTACTGATAAACCATTTGGGAAGAGTGAGAAGCAAGCAGTCCATGAGGAAGATTGGGCAGATTTTGGAGAAATAGAAGGAAAACCAAAAGACTAGGAAAGAGAGTTTGAAGGAAAAAGCAATAAACAGGGTCAAAGAAAATCCATAAGTCTTGTGTGACATCGTTCGCTAATATGTCAGATTGCAAAGTCATTTGAACTGCAAAGTCAAGTTCACCAGCTACTCCTTGGAAATTGTATACAGGGTCGCAATGGGTCAGAATCAACTCAATGGCACTTAATGATCACCAATAAGAAGTAAGATAGGAGAAAGGTGTCCCTTGATTTGGGCAGTTAAATATTTTCTGTACAACTTAATTTAATATATTGTGGGTACAATCAATATTCTAAGTGTCAATGATCAGTGAAACTGAGTCACTTATGGAAGAATGTTGCTGGCAAACAAAGAAGTCAGGGTTTTGTTTTGTTTTTAAGGTAGGGAAAATTAATATGCTGAATGTCAAAGACCCAGAAGTACTTAAGATAGTTTTGCATAATGTAAAAAAGAAAGTGATGTGTAAACCATTGATCTGACAGTAGATTTCAGATTCATTTTTGCTATTCTACAAGTGCATCTTGTAGAGCCATACTCAGAGTCCTGATATGGTGCTGTAAGATAAGCACTGGACAAGTGCCGTTGAGTCGGTTCTGACCCATAGTGATCCTGTACAGGGTTTCTGAGGAGCAGCTGGTAAGCATGATTTACTGACCTTGCAGTTCAAACCAACTTTTCAGTTCAGTGCATTAACCCATAGCATCACACTAGTACTCTGAGAACAATTGGTACTTGCCCTTTAATGTTATATAAACTAGCCCTCATGCAGAAATGACTGAACTAATTCCTCCTTTTAACACATTGTTCATCACAGCCACCTTCACTTGCTGCACATATAGATTTTAAGTCATTGAAAAAAACTTTGAACTTTTTCTTGCAGGCTAAATATTTTTTATTTTATCTGTTTTGACTTATCTGCAAATTTGAATTAAAGACAAAAAAATTAGGAAAGGTTCTGACTCATAACCTGAGGAATGTTTGCATTCCTCTAGTTCTAAAGATGAAAACAATTTGGTGTAAGCATCTTCTGAATGAAACAGCCCTAGATTTTTGAAGTTGCACTTCCTATAATGAGATCTAAGTCAAATCCATGCATTTCTTTTTGTCTTTTCATTTTTATTCAGAGTCATTATAAGGATGAAAAGGAGCCCTGGTAGCATAGTGGATTACCAGCTGGACTGCTAACCACAAGGTCAGCAGTTCAAATCTACTAGTCACTTCACTGGAGAAAGAAGGGGCTTTCTGCTCTAGTAAGGATTTTATATAGCCTCAGAAACCCTATACAGGATCACTACGATGGAATGACACAATGACACAGAAACACCACTCCCATCAAGATAAAAGAAGTCCTGGTATGGCGATGTAAAATAAGCACTGAACTGCAAGGTAGAATAAGCACTGGACTAGCCACTCCTTGAAAAGCCTACAAGGGTGCTCTGAGTTCCGACTCAACCACACTTACCAACAATAATAAGGATTAAATGAGACAATACATGGTAACTGATTAGAAAAGACTCCAACACATATTAAACAGTCAATAAATGTCAGCCACTTTTATTGTAATAGTTTCATTAGCATGGCTAGTATTGCTGAATGCTATGGAGTCAATTTTGACTCACAGCGACCCAATATGAACTGCCCAATAGGATTTTCTTGTGTCATAATCTTTATAGAAGGAGTCCTGGTGTGACACTTTGGACTAATGCGCTGGACTGCAAGGTGGGTTTGAACAGCAAGGTCTGTGGTTCAAACTCATCGGATGCTCTTTGGAAACCCTACGCAGGATCATGATGGGTCGGAAACGACTCTACGACACTAAACAATCTTTATAGAAACAGATCTCCAGGTCTTTCTTCCTCTGAATCTCTGGATGGCTTCAAACCACCAATTTTTCATTAGCAGTTAAGCACTTATCAATTGCATCACTAGGGCTTCTCTAGTATTGTTGTTAAGTGCCATCGAGTTGGTTTCAACTCATAGTGACCCAGTATAGGGCTCCTGAGGAGCAACTGATGAGTTTGAACCACTGACTTCGTGGTTCAAACTGAACTTGGAGCCCTGCACTTATCCAACGCATCACAGCAGAAGTCCATTACTATGACTCGCGGAAACATTGATAGAAAAGTTCAGTCTCTAAGAAAAGATACTAGGCAAATTGTATCTGTCTAAAATATAGACGCTCTAGTTCAGGAGCTCTGGTTGCATAGTAGTTATGAGTCGGACTGCTAACCGCAAAGTCAGCAGTTCAAAACTACTAGTGGTTTCGCGGGAGAAAGATGAGGCATTCTGCTCCCATAAAGATTTACAGCCTCAGAAACCCTCTGCAGGGTCACTATGAGTCAGAACCGACTCCATGGTACTTAACAACAACAATATATAGTTATATAACCTTGGAACTTGGAGGTTGTAGAATCTGAAAATCACTTGGCTGAGATCTTAAAGATCTGGATGGCATCATAGCCAATAAATATCAGCTACATTGGGGATGTCAGGGATTAAGTATGAAATGAGGAGATCAGACTAAAAACTATAGGAATCCAGAGGAGGCAGAGAATATCATGAACCAGAGTAGGCATTTTCTAAGCATGTTGTTGTTAAGTGTTGTCAAGTCGGTTCTGACTCATAGAACCCTTATAGAGTTTCCAAGGAGCGGCTGCTGAATTTAAACTACCGACCTTGGAGTTCAACTGATTTTACAGTCCAGTGCTTATCCTACAGCACCACACCAGAACCAAAGGCACAAAAATGGTAAAACATAGTTTTATTGTTTGACTAGCATGGAGGTTTTGTTGGAGAGTTGTTATTTGAAAAGGAAAGTTCAGACAGTACTAGGTAGAATGTAATTATAAGAGAATTATCTCAAAATAAACGGAATATATTCAGATCATTTTACCTATTTGGAAAACAATGCCATTATGTAACCAGAATTTCAATACCATCTTTGTCTTTGTTGTTCTTGTTGGGTGTCATTGAGTTGATTCATACTGAATTTAGATAACACAGTAGAACTGCTTCAGAAGGTTTTCTAAGCTGTAATATTTATGGAGGGGAGCACAGTGGCTTGACTTCTAATCACAGAGTCGGTTGTTGGAGTCCACCATCTGCTCCTTGGAAGAAAGATGAGGCTTTCTGCTCCTGCAAAGATTTACAGCCTCAGAAACCTTATAGAAGGTTGCTATGAGTAGGAGCTGATTTTATGACACTAACTACAAGTACTACTAAGCTTCATGGAAGCACATTCCCAGATCTTTCTCTGACTGAACTGCTATCGGGTTGAGCAGCCAACTTTTAGGTTGGCATCCAGCACTTAACCATTGCACTTTACTATTATTAAAATATATTTTGTAAAGATGCCATTGAAGGCATGTTAATTTCTCCTCATCAACAAACTGCAATGCTAACATTCAAAAGAGATCCAATTGTTCTTTCCCATGACACTATAATCAGCTTTGCTTATCTTCTAAGTACAATGGATGGCCCTTAACCCAGTCCCATATAATGCCTCTAGTTTGTCATAACCTTATTTAAGGATCCTACTCCCTCTACATAAGTATTAGTCCTCCTATAGTGTTGTAGGATAATGCACTGGACATCAAGGTCGGTTTGAACCACAAGGTCCGTGGTTCAAGCCCACCATCCACTGCTTGAAAACACTATACAAGGTCACTATGAGTCAGAACAGATTCAATGACACTTAACAACAGCAACATACAAAAGTAGGAGTCCAGATATGGTGTTATCAGATAAGCACTGGACAGTTAACCACAAAGTTATCAGTTTAAACCCACCAGCTGCTCCTTGGAAACCCTATACAGGGTCTCTAAGAGTTGAAACAAACTCCACAACACTTAACAACAAAAATAACATACATAAACAATTTGTAATCCCAACAGAATAGGAAATAACTTTAATATCCATTGCTATGGAAATGAAGATAAATTATGATATATTCAAAGAATAGAGAATTGTTAGCATAGTGGGTTACAAATCAGACGGCTAAACAAAATGGGAGAAAGGTTACATTTCTGGTCCCGTAAAGGTTTGCAGCCTCCGAAACCTTACACAGTGTTGTTATGTGTTGGAACTGACTTCAGGCACACCACCACCACCACAACTGTCAACTTTTAAATTAGCTCTAAATGATTTAAACAGTATAATGTTGAGAGGAAAATGGAAAGATGCCAACTGATGTCTAACATAACATTTGTATAAATATTACAATTTGCAAAAAGCAATATAATATTCTATTTGTGGATATATATGAACATATGAATATTGCTTAATAAAAGCATTAAAGCATAGATTAGAAAAATATAGATCAAACAACTTCTTAATAATCTTTGACTCAAGGGAGGGAAGGTGAAAATTGGGATTAGGGAAGAGGTTAAAGGCAACTTTAATCTTAACTAAAAAGTGAAAAAGATCAACATTTATTTATCCAGAAAGGGTTCACATGCAGTTTCTTATATTTTTCTCTGTGCTCTTTTATATATATATATATAATCTTTTCCAGAACAAAAAGCAATGATAATCCTGGTGTGGCACTGTCATATAATGCACTGGACCACAAGGTCAGTTTGAACTGCAAGGCAGGCAGTACAAATTCAGCAGCTGCTCCTCAGAAAACCTATAATCTATGAGTCACAACTAACTCAAATACTATTAACAATAATAGTATAGCCTAAAATCCCATCCTTTTCACCTCCAAAGATCCCTTTTGTTATTCTTAACCTCTCATAGTAGTCTTCATTCTTTGAAGAATTTTGTACAGTAAGTTGTATTTATTTAGTATAATTCACTGCCTTACTTTTAAAAAATACAAATGAAACAAAAACATATGATCCAGTAAGGAAGGGTGAGAGTGATTTGCAATCTAGCAGAGCTGTGCTTTGTAAAGTGAAGAGTAAGCAAAAGAGATGAAGAGCCTTAATAAAATGGATTGACATAGTGACTGTGGAAATTTCTGAACACTGTTATTAATATCACATGCAAGTAAATTTTGATGAAGAGAATTCAAAAACAGTTGCAGCAGTACATTGACAGGAAGTGGTCAGAAATTCAAGCTTGATTCAGAAGAGGACATTGAACAAAAGATACCTTTAGTGATGTCAGATGGATCTTGGATTGTGTGGATCATAACAAAGTATGGATAATATTTCAAAGAATGGGAATTCCAGAACACTTCATTGTGCTCATGTGGAACCTGTACATAGACCAAGAGTCTACTTTTTAAGAAAAACAAGGCACTACTGAATGGGTTTAACTCAAGAAAGGTGTACATCAGGATTGTATCCTTCCATCATATATATTCAGTCTGTCTGTTGAGCAAATAATCCAAGATGCTGGATTATATGAAGAATGAGGTACCAGGATTGAAGGAAGACTCAATCATAACCTGCAACATGGAAATGATGCAAACTTTCTGAAAGTGGAGAGGACTTGAAGCTCTTATGGATGAAGATCAAAGACTATGTTGTTCAGTGTGGATTATAGCTTAATGAAAAGCAAAAAACAAAATCCTCATAACTGGACCAATAAACAACATCATGATAAATGGAGAAACTACTGATAAATTCAAGGATTTCATTTTACTAGGATCCAGTCAACATCCATGGAAGTAGCGGTCAAGAAATCGAGTGACAAATTACATCGGGCAAATCTATCACAAAAGACCTCTTTAAAGTGTTAACCATCAAGGATATCACTTTGATGGACTAACGTGGGTCTGACCCAAGTCATGGTCTTTTCAATCTCCTCAAACACATTTGAAAACTGAACAATGAGTAAGAAAGACTAGAGAAGAATGGATCCATTTGAATTATGGTGTTGGTGAAGAATATTGGCTATACCATGGACTGTCAGAAGAACAAACAGACCTGTCTTGGAAGTAGCACAGCCATAATGCTCTTTAGAAAGGAGGATGACAAGATGACTTTTGTACTTGGACATACTATCAGGAGGGACCAGACCCTGGAAAAAGGCATTATTATTATTATTATTATTAATCACTATTGGAAAAAGGACATTGTTATTTGTACAGTAGAAGGTCAGAAAAAAAGAGGCAGACTCATCCATCTTGTTGAAATGTGAAAAATGAAATATGGGTCACATGGAGTGGTTGCAACAATACAGCCAAACATATCAACTTTTGTGAGGATGATGCAGCACTTGACATTGTTTGATTCTGTTGTACATAGGGCTGCTATGAGTTGGAACTGGTTAGACAATACCTAGCAGTGATAACAAAGAGCTTTGCTTGGTACAGTAGGGAGACAACAATAAAGGGGAAGCCCCTCCATGAGCGGGACTGACATATTGGCCACAACAGTGGGTCCACTTATAGGAACAAGTGTGAGGTTGGTGCTGGATCTGGCAGTATTTTGTTTTGTTCTACCTATTGGGTAGAACACTGTGGGTCAGAATTGTTTGGACAACACCTGACAACAACAGAGCTTTGGCCTCTGAAGGTTTAAACATTCATGGAGGTGCATGACATAGGGACTGTTGTCTGGCCCAGATTTGTGCTTATATTGAATGTCATAAGGCTGATGAATGTCCTGCATGTGATGAGTGCACAGCTAGGGCAGACTGGGTGACTGCCCAGCCGTTGGTCTCAAGGCAGCATTACTATACTCGGCTCTTTACTAACCATTTGATGATTCATGAAAAGGGATTCCAAACTTTATTTTTTTTTCACAAATCCATCCATCTTCAAGGTGAATGTATTATCCTGGCTATGTAGTTTAGTTTTTTTGAGGAGGGCAGAGTGAGGATTTCTGTTATTAATCCTGGCTTATAATTGAAAATTTAATTACAGGTACGCATGTATTTTTCAGTTACATGACATTTCACAAAAGATATAAGTTGTTGTAATATATATTTGAATTGAAAGGTCATAAAGATGCTGGTATCATCTTGAGAATACCAAAGGTGGAATATAACTTCAGACAAAGCAAAGAATCTTGACATTTAAGTTAGCCTATACACTTTCCTATAGTCCTGGTGTGGTGCTGTGGGTTAATGTGCCAGACCGCAAAGCCATTTAAACTGCAAGGTCGGCAGTTCAAGCTCACCAGCTACTCCTTGGAAACCCTATACAGGGTCGCTATGGGTCGGAATCGACTCAACAGCACTTGACAACAACATACACTTTCCTTAGAGTCCTGGTGTGGTGTTGTAGGATAAAGCACTGAACAAGGTCAGTTTGACACAAGGTTGGCAGTTCAACCCCTCTAGCTGCTCCTCAGAAACCCTATACAGAGTCTCCATGAGTTGGAACCAACTTGATAGCACTTAACAACAACAACAATATAATCTCCTGGTGTAGCATTGTAGCATAAGCAGTGGACCACAGGGCTAGTTTAAACTGCAATGCCGGCTGTTCAAACTCACCAGCTAGTTCTCAGAAACTCTAAACAGGGTCTCTATGTGTTGAAACTGACTTGATGGAACTTAACAACAACATACAAATTCCCTTATGGGCAAATATGTGATTCCTATTATAATTTTTGAAACATTTAAAGTGACCTGAAATTTTCCATTAATATCTGAGTATGCCTAGAAGATACCAAGTTGGGTACAATAGTCCTCATAAGGATTTAATTAATGTTTTTGGATCAATTAAATGATTACCTTTTATCTGTAGAAAAGTTCAATCACTGCAGAAGCATGAATATTTCTTCATTTAGTCCAAATCTAGGAATTAAATAGAAAGGCAATAAATCATAAAAAGACAAATGTTGGCACAAGAAAAATGGAATATGGTCACATGGATGTGCACAAAAGATATGAAAGAAAGGCAGAATGATGGTAACAGATGCCTAGGGGTGGGATATAAATTATTGTGAAAGTGTAGGAATTTGGGGAAAGTACTGAAATCACAGAGTGAAACTACACATGTAAAGAAATATCTGGAAGGCGGAGGCCATAATTTCTCACTGAAATTCCAAACTGCAGACAACCATTAATAATTTGAATTTTCAGGTCACCTTAATTTATTCACCATTCTATTACTGGTACATATTTGGCAATGCACAGAAGATCCACCATTAATGCTCTAGCTTAGAGGACAGCACACTTATTCTAGTATCTGGAATACTGTGTCAGATTTCAGTGGTAATTTGAGGCAAATCAGTGACTCCATAGGATAAGCACTGGACTGCAAACCACAAGTTCCCAGTGCAAGCCCATAAGCCACTCAGCAAGAGAAAGATGAGGTTTTCTGCTGCTGCAAGGATTTACAGCCTTGGAAACCCTATACAGGGTTGCTATGAGTTGGAACTAACTCAACAACACTTAACAACAGCAACCACAAACACCTAAGCCAGGTATTGCCTTACTTTAGAAAAATGACATAATGCATTCAGAAGAAGGATGAGGGATGGGGACCCTCTTAGTTTCCAAATTCTCTCAAGACTGCTTTAATAGTCCTTATTTCCAAATTAGATTGATATCTCATGTGTGTGTATTATTCCAGAAGGCTGGAATAGAAATCTGTCTAATAATGACAACTCATTTAGCAGAATGACAGTTGTTTGATGCTTATAGGGAACGAAACAAGTATTGCCAGATGCACACCTCACCCTCTTTTTAACAGCCTTGCTGCAAAGGATCTTTGGTATAATGAGCATTAGAATAAAATGTGAGCTATGAATGAAGGAATATATTTTACCAACAAATAAAAACCTTCAAAAGCATGAAAGAGCAGAAGGAAACTCTGAGAAATAGTAGTATAATGCATTACCCGGGTCTGCTAGGTGAATTGATTGCTACAACATTCAATGCTGTGAGTTATTTACACAGTATCCATTTAGGGCCATAGATATCACAACATCAATCCTTATTTACATTCATTAAATAATTCATAGGACCAGTTGTCATGGGAAAGATAGCTGTTTTAGGCTGCCCATCTAGGTGCAAACACACTCATACATACAATAGCATGCCTATGATTTACAATTTAGATAGCAATAAGTCTGGATTCTGAATCGCTTTATGTAAATGTTAATAATAATAAAAACAAAAGAAAGTAAAAATGGATTCCCTAATACCATTTTGGCTACCACACTTGGTTGATTTTCTTTGATGAGATTTCAGAGACTACTTTGACTTCCTTTTTTCTTTTTTTCAGAACCATGAAAATAGGAATGGAGATGAAAGGATAGTGATTACTGACCTTTCTGCTGCTCAACTCATTGAAGTGATTTGATCTGTAAACAGAATCCCTTTTCGTCTAGCTACTTGAGAGATAACTACTGTGAGTCTTTTTTAAAATGTGGAAAGGAAATATTTTATTCAAATTTCATATTTCAAGAGTGATTTGCTCAGGAACTACATTTTGGTAAACATTGTTAGTTTTTGTTTTTTTTTAATAGTCCTCAGATTCCACTATGCAGAATAAAAAAAAATGTGAAACCCCATACTGAGACAGTACATTAAAAAATCAAAATAATTCAATACTCTGTCAAAACGTCATCCTTTGTCACTGTTTGAATGATAGGCTAATATTGTGTATCCTTGTGCCAGAAGTTGCCTGAGATAAAAAGTCTGAGGACTCGTCTTTGGGCTGCTGATTTCTTGGTATACTCTGCCCTCTCAAAGACCTGAGAAAGTTATGTTACTATAGTGTATATAGAGTGTAAGGCTGCCTTGTCTTCTTTATTTCAGAACAAGATGCATATATATATATATATATGATGGATTGGCCAAGTGGTAGCATCGATGGACTCAAGCGTGGCAATAGTAGTGAGGTTGGCCCAGGATCGGGTAGTGTTTCATTTTGCTGTGCATAAGATTGCTATGTGTCAACACTGACTCAGTGGCACCTAACAACAACAACAACTATATATAACAACAACTATATATATATATA
>NW_006408626.1:3231291-3232697 GCF_000296735.1 Chrysochloris asiatica
AGTTTGTCATACTGTCATGACTTGTGAGTTGCTGTGATTCTAAAAGCTATGCCACCAGTATTTTAAATACCAACAGGGTTACCCATGCTGGACAGGTTTCAGATGAACTTCCAGATGAAGACACACTAGGAAGAAAGAGTGATGAACTATTTCTGAATATTTAGTCACTGAAAACTTTATAAATAGCAGAGAAACACTGTCAGATACAGTGTCAGAAAATGAGTCCCTCAGGTTGGAAGACACTCAAAATGTGACTGAGAAAAGCTGCCTCCTCAAAGTAGAGTTGACCGTGATGATGCAAATGGAGTAAAGCCCATGGAGAGAAAGACTGCGGGACCTGCATTTGCTGATGGGGCACAACCCAAAATGAAGAGAAACAGCTGTAAACATCCACTGAAAATCGGAACATGGAATGTACGAAGTATGAATCTTAGAAAATTGGAAGTTGTCAAAAATGAAATGGAACGCATAAACATCAATATCTTAGGCATTAGTGAGCTGAAATGGACTGGTATTGGCCATTTTGAATCTGACAACCACATAGTTTACTATGCTAGGAATGACATATTGAAGTGGAATGGTGTTGCATTTGCCAAATGAACATATCTATATCAGTCATGAGCTACAATGTTGTCTGTGATAGGATAATATCCATGCACCTACAGGGAAGCCCAAGGAGCTCTGGTAGCGTAGTGGTTACTAATCGAGCTGCGAACCTCAGGGTCAGCAGTACAAAACTACCAGCTTTTCCGTGGGAGAAAGATGAGGCTTTCTGCTCCCGTAAAGATTTACAGCCTCGGAAACCCTGTACAGAGCCCCTATGAGTCAGAACCGACTCCACAGCACATAACAACAATAACAACAGGGAAGCCCAGTTAATACCACTATTATTCAAATTTATGCACCAACCACTAAAGCCAGTGAGGATGAAATTCAAGAATTCTACCAACTACTTCAATCTGAAATTGATCAAACATGCAATCAAGATGTATTGATCATTATTGGTGATTGGAATGTAAAGGTTGGGAGCAAAGAGGAAGGACCAGCAGTTGGAAAATATGGCCTTAGTGATACAAATGTTACTGGAGAATGCATGATAGAATTCTGCAAAACCAATGATTTGTTCATTTCAAACACCTTCTTTAGACAGCATAAGAGATGACTATACACATGGACCTCACCAGATGGAACACATAGAAATCAAATTGACTACATTTGCCAAGAGAGACAATGGAAAAGCTCCATATCAGCAGTGAAAACAAGGCCAGGGGCCCACTGTGGAAAAGACCGTCAATCAGTCATATAAAAATTCAAACTGAAGCTGAAGAAAATGAAAACAAGTCCATGAGAGCCAAAATATGACCTTGAATATATCCCACCTGAATTTAGAGATCATCTGAAGAACA
>NW_006408626.1:3232797-3233374 GCF_000296735.1 Chrysochloris asiatica
CTAAGACTCAACGGAAATACGCGCTCTGATTGGTGACTACACGCATCGCCGATAGGGAGAAGTGGGGTAAAAGCAGCAAGCTAAGCCCTACAATGTTCAGTGAGCTTCTGTGGACCTGGATGGGGACCTGGTTGGCCAGCAGAGTGGGGAGACCTGGGGACTCTTGGGCCCAGAGTCAGTGGCGTGGCCACAGAGGACTAGAGTGGAGAGTGAAGCTACTAGCTGATAGGAAGAGAGGGTATATGCACAAGAACACCCACACCTGCATATGGTACCCACGTGACCTGGCCCCGATGAATGGATGATCAGAACTCAACCAGGAGAAGAAAGAAGAGATTAAAAAAAAAAAAAGTGACCTGATACAATTTGATGAACTTGACCTATACCTATGGATTCAGTAACCTAAAAGAGGGAACAAATACTTACAGCAAGAAACATTACCACCCCCTCCACACACAGAGTAGACAGAGATGGGCAACTTGGACATTGGATACCCAAATTGGGGGGTGGGGGGGACTACAAAGGCAAGAAGTGACTGGCTTACAAGCTTTCAAGAGGGAACCTAGAGCTAGGGGGC
>NW_006408626.1:3237224-3273192 GCF_000296735.1 Chrysochloris asiatica
TTGTTTAAAACAAATAAGGTAAACACTGGATTGCTAACCATACAGTCAGTAGTTCAAATCCACCAGTCACTCACTGAGAAAGATAAGACTATCCTGCTCCCATAAAGATTTACAGTCTCATAAACTCTATCAACAGGATCAACTCAAAGGCAGTGGGTTTGGGTCTGGGTTTTGGTTTTATTAATAATCTAGAGGCATTTGTAATCAAGTTCATTCCAACTCATGGCAACTCCATGTGTGTCAGAGCAGAACTGTGTTCCACACGGATTTTAAATGGATGATTTTCCGAAGTACATCACCAGGCGTTTCTTCTAAAAAGCCTTTAGGTGTACTTAACTACCAACCTTTTGGTGAGCAGCCAATTACGTTAACTATTTTGCACTACCAAAGCACTCCTGTGAACACTCTAGAATCCCTCTTTTTGCAAACCACCCAGGATATCTTCCTGATTTCTCTGTCCTGGTAGGAGATCTTTCCGAATAGGAGGCAAGCTCATTCCATTAAGGTGAAGAAAGTATTGTTAAAGAAAGATAACTCTTTAATGCTGGCAGGAAGTAAGTGTTCTGACTCTTTACTCAAAGTGAAATTGATTTAATTGCATAATCTCTACTGTTTTCTTAAGGCTACTTAGAAGATCACAGGAGCTCTACCGGGTGGCTTTTGAGCCCCAAATGCCTGGCCATATGACAAGAATGGAGTCGATGGTGGTATAAGTGGTTAACTCTCTAGACTGCTAACTGGAAGGCTGGATGTTGAAGTCCACCAGAGGAACCTTGGAAGAAAGCCCTGGCAATCTACTTAGAACAATCATTTAAAGACCTATGAAGCATAGTTCTATTCTGAAACACATGGAATCACAGAGTGAGGCTCAACTTGTCTGCAACTTGTATTTTAATGAGGAGTTGTTGGGTGCCAATGAATCAGTCCTGACTCATAGCACCCCAGTATAGGATTTCCAAGAGTAGCTGGTGGGTTTGAACTGCTGACCTTTCAATGATCAGTTCAGTGTTTACCCTACAGCACCCTTAATGAGGAGAGTAGGTCTGTAAAGATAACTTGCAAGGTGCCCGTTTTGCCACAGTGTAATTTCTTCCTTATTTGAAAGGGATTTCCCAGGCCCTTTCCACTTTCTGTTGTTTTTGTTGTTGCTAAGTGCCATGAAGTTGGTTCTGACTCACAGCGACCACGACCATGTGTAGGGTCTCTGAGGAGTGACTGGTGGGTTTGGACAAGCAGTCTACTTGAGGTTTCTCCTACAGCGCCACACTTTCCTCCTTGTTATTGCTGCTGTTAAGTGCTGTGGAGTCAGTTCTGAATCATGGCAACTTTGTATAGGTTGTCCAAGGAGACACTGGTGGACTTGAATCGCTAACCTTGAGGCTAGCTGTCCAGTTTTTATCCTATAGTGCCACATCAGGACTATTCAATGTTTAGATTTATATTCCAATATCACTTTTGTCTAGGGATCTTTACCAGTACCCAAACCAGATTAAGTTTATGTGTGTGTGTTACATTCTTAAGAGAATCTTGTGATCTTTCTTTACTTAAAAAAAAATTTAACTTTATTATAATTGGCCCATGTGTTTATTTGTGTGATCATTTGAGAAGAGGAGGAATTACCTCTATTTTCACTCACTGTTATCTCTGATACAAAGCATAGTTCCTGGCACCTAAGTAAATATATAGAAAAATATTGTTGAAGGAATATATAAACTGGCAAAAGACCTGGTTTAAAACATTACTGAAACTGTCAGTAATCTTAGATGTTGTCACACATGTACACACAACAGCAATACAACTTTACCCTTAATACCTCAGAAATAGAAATCTTGATTTTACATGAAAAATAATTATTGATGCTTTATTGAACATTTAAAAATAAGATGTAAGGGTAAATACTTCTCTAAACAATTCCAGTAAGGTCACTTTTAGTTGTTGACAAAATACACGTTTTAAAACTACTCAGAATTACATTGGCTGCCTCTTCCTACTCATTATACAAGTCCTTAACTAGCTCTTCAATTTACACTGGAAGGGAAAACACTGGCAGGGAGAAGTTTGCATAATGGAAAGTGCTCTGACAACCAACCAGCTGTGCCAAGATTCAATTTTACTTAATTATTGTCAACACCCACATCAAGTGTGCTCAGTGGAGAGGGAGGGGTGCCAGGTGAGGAAATATGGGACTGTGTCTGGGGGCATATAAGGTGACTTAGCTCTCAAAGAATCTATTACTAGCATGGCAACAAACGTAATTCCCACAGCTACCCTGGAATTCCTCTAAAGGCAATTGTCATTTTCTGACACACACCTACAACTTCTAGCCAAACCTACCACAATGGAGTCGTTCTGAGTCCCAGGATTTCAGAGACTGTAAATCTTTCTGGAAGCAGATAGCCCTATCTTTCACAGAGAAGCTTGTCAATTTGAACTGCTAATCTTGTGGTTAGTAATCCAATGCCAATCCCACAGTTCCACCAGGACTATAACTCTAGTCACACTGGATTTCTTATCTTATTCACAACATAGCAGGTCTTCCGCAACCCTGAGATTTGCACACACTCATCTCCCATCCTGCTTTCAATTCACCTTTTAGCTAAGACGTGAATCTACTTTTCAAGGCATTAATGTACTTAGTGCTGCTTGACACATTCTTTTTGGTACATATTCTGCTTTATTCTTCAACCTCACTGTCACTGGATAACTGCATTTTTGTTTTGATTTTTTTTTTTAATTAAAAAATAGCCCTTTTCTAAGTCCTCTTATATGTTACTGTCTCTATATTTCTTCTCCTCTGAAGCTCACCATTCTGTTTATATTCTTGGCACTGACCCCAACTGTCTTCCCTTTGAAAGAAATTATGTTCAAAGTTCTCTCCCTCTCTTTAGAACCTTCCATCTTTCTTTGTTGCTTACATTTAAAACCTCATTTCTCTATGCAATGGGAAAAAAAGAGAAACAAGCAAACTCCTTTACTGATTCTGCTATACTTTTAAGTATTGGCTTACCAAAACATAGTTTATGACCACACACTCCTTCTGCCTCTACTTCTATCATTAAGTTAGGACCAGTCTTTCCAATGTCATTACAATGTTCTTTAATCAGGTGTGAAAAATTCTCCTTAGTCCCCTTCTTCCTTGACATGTCAGTGTCATTTGATTGTATTGACAACCTCAGCCTTTCCCAAACTTCCCTTTTTCCTCTTTTCCTCACTGATCTAGCATGGTTCCAACTTCTCTTGTTCTTAGTCTTTCCATCACTGTTTCCTCTTTTACCTTCAGTTTCCCAACGATGGCTAGTCTCTAAACATCATCTCTTGACCGATCCTCTCTTCATATGTTTAATTTTTAACTCTTCTGTCCTCTGTTTCTTTACTTAAATTGTTATTTAAGAAATTGATTGATTCCAAACACAAATATTTTAACAAACTCTCCCCATAAAGCTTCAGTCCCTTAAGTTCACATATCCCACAAGAAATCTATTCAAAAAAGGTTCTCAAAATGGAGAATTTAGCAAAACCAAACTTCTAACTTTTATCCTTAAATATGATACCTTTGCAACCAATGTCACAGAACGATCTGTGTGTATGAGCTATTGACTTGGAAAATGAATTTGCTAGGTAAATTTTAACCTAAAGCACAATCAAAAGTTTTTTTTTTTTTTTAATCTCTCCTTTTTCATCATCCTCATTTTTGTCATCCTTTGCTTCTACTGGACCTGAAGGAAGTCATTACAATTTATATGTAAATGTAGTTTCCTTCTAGCTTCAGGTTTTATCTCCCACCACTTCCTAGATTGTGTATTGCCTTTCTTTAAATTCTTTTTTGCACTGAATAACTACACTTTACATTTGATTTCTAGATACATATAGAAACCGTTATATTATAAGTAGGCTATTGACTAACAGATTGTTCAACTACCTAAATCCAGAATAACATTTTTAAATGTACCTTCAGTACTAACTGCACTTTTACTGTTTGTTTGTTTTTTTAATTTAAATTATTTTGTATAAGAATGATCATAATGTTTAGCACACATCAAAAACAGCAAGCAGGACTGCCATTAGGCTAAGTAACAGAGAGAGGAATATTGATAATCCCATGGCATAGACTATGCATAGATTATGGAAGTTTATAGCTTTCCTTGGGAAAGAAGTTTTGATAAAATTTTATTTTCTAATGGAACTGTACAGTTTACTTATTTATTGTATTGTTTTCTATTATTTCATGGATATTATTCTCCCTAATGTCTCCATCTGGATAGAAATTATGATGTTTACCAGTTTGGCTAGCATTGCTGGCTTCTTAGTAAGAGAAGACAAAAAACAAAACAAAACAATCATAACTCTATTGACTAATTTGTATTTTTAAAACTTTAGACAGTGGGAACAATAGGAAGAAACTCAAGACATCTTAAGTAAAGATTTGGTGAAGGGGCGCTTCTCTGTCTCAGTATGATTGGAAACTGTACCTGTCAGTTTTGTCTGTTTTTGGAGGAGAAGCCAAGTGGCACACTTCTTTTATTTTTATGAGCCATAACTAATTTCCTTCAGTCAGAATAATCTTTGACGTAAAATGAATTAAATATGTACATCTATAATTTATAGTTATCTAACACCATGACAAAAAGTGGTAAGTCATGAAAAAAATTTACCCATAATTCCACTACCCTGTCTGTTATCAATTCTCAGTCCTTTTTCACCTGCATGTGCTCTGCATGCCTAGGATTCATGTAGGTGTTGTTTCATTTTCTGCTATTTTAAAAAGAGCGCTACGCCATGAGTATTTTCCCCACATGGGCTTTATAGTGCTTATGCCTCTCTGGTATGTTTTTTTTTTTTTTTTAAGAACAGGATCTAAGTAATGAGCTGGATATAGTCTAGGGACTCAGACCCGAAGGCTTTTTCTCTTTTTTGGTACTAGGCCAGCTTCCCATTAACTCTATCTAGCTTCTAGTTCACTGTGTCACCCACGATTGCATGATATTGGTTCTAAGATAGTTAATCTAAAGGGAATAATTAAGTTTCATTGCCTTGAGAGTTAAAAAAAAAATTAGAATTGGCTCTACATGAGAGATTTTCCCTAGTGTAATGTAGACTGAGAAAATAGGGTAATGTTTCCACATGAGAAATAAATGCTCAGGCAATCTAAACATCTTCATGCTGAGAAGGAAATATCCAGCCATTTCGACATTTAGAAATGTGATCTTTTCCTTCTGACATTTCTGTCATATTCAGCCATCATCTTGGGCTGTCAGCACCTGCCTCATTACTTACACATCATGTTTGATCTGTGTTACTGCATCAGAAGCTCTAACTTTCTGTTAGTTTAAATACATTAAAATTAACAAGAAATAAGTCTGGGTTACCTACTGACTTGCTTTCCTTTGTAGGAGTGGGGAACCTTTATTCTGCCGAAATGTATGACATCATTCCCTGGCCATACAAAACTGTCAACTTAAAAATTAACCTGTTATATTTGGTCAAACATTCAATTAGCTTACCCCTAATGTGATGGCTGCACCAAATGATTTCAAGGCCCTTATCAGCCAGAGTGCTCCTCAGAGGCCAAGATGGCCAAACTTCATCTCTCATACTTTGGACATATTGTCAGGAGGGGCCAGTCGCTGGAGAAGGATATCATGTTTGGTAAAGTGGAGGGTCAGAGAAAAAGAGGAAGACCCCCAACGAGATGGGCTGGCCAAATGGCAGCCTTGATGGACTCAAGTGTGGCAACAGTAGTGATTTTGACCCAGGATTGGGCAGTGTTTCGTTCTGCTGTGCATAAGGTCGCTGTGTGTCGGTACCGACTTGATGGCACCTAACAACAACAACATATGGTCCATAAGCTGAATGTTCCCTCCCCTGATTTAATGCAATGCCGATTATATTCTCCTGTTTTCTTCTTCTGTGCCACATATAACAGTATGTTAAACTACATTGTACTTCTTATTTGGAACTGTGTTAAAAGAAATTTTGTTTTAATTGTTAGTCATATTATTTTCATCATCATCATAATTTTTAAATTTATCTTCCTGTTTATTTTTAATGAGCAGCTTCTAATTGTACCTGAGGATATCAACCTTCGGTATTTACAAACATCCCTTCATTCCATTCCTCCATCTATCCATTCACTGAGAGAGTTGTTATAGATGGAATTGTTTCCTCTTAAAAGATTTATTGAGTCCTTACCTCTGTGTCTGTGATGTGACATTGTTTGAGGACTTTCTTTGAAGATCGGATCAGTTAAGCCCCAATTCTAATTCCTTCTGAATTAGTTTTATAAAAAGAAAAAAACAGATATGGAGCTAGGTTTGCACACAGTGGGGGAAGATAGATACCATGTGGTGATTCATCTAAAGCAAAGACCACCAAAAGCTGCTGGAGGAAACAAAAAAATCTTCCCTTACAGCCTTTGGAAAGAGATAGTCCTGCTGACACCTTGAATTTAGACTCCTTGCTTTCCCTATGTTTTTTCTGACCTTGTTTTCCTTAATTTTTTTTTTTTTTCATCTGCATATGGTGGCAAATAATTACTTCATCTCACACTTCTAATCCTTTCTGCAGAAAGCCTTTGATGTTTCTTCATAAGTATTTTCTAAACAGTACTTAAATACAAATTTATGCCTTCTAAAAAGTTATTTTGTTCTAATAATGACTGATTAATTGCCTGGCTCTTATCTGCCAATTTACTACAGTCTAAATTAGACAATACTGGATTGGGGCCATGTAAATATTGTTAGTGATATTCCCATTTGCTCTTCTCTGGATCACTGTTTGTGGCCAGTTTCCTGATGATTGCTTTCATGCTATATTTTATAGGAAAAATATGTTTCTTCACAAAAGTATTTTGAATATTGAACCAACTATTTTTTGCCATCATTACTAAATATATTTCCTTGAAGATGCCATCATTAATAATTATCTCCTCATACTAGCCATTCAAACTCTTTCCAAATGATCCATACCTATGCAATCAACTGAGAACAAAAATAATAGGACCTGAAAAAACAGGATTCTGTGTAAGGCAAAGACTTGTCAGAGAAGGAAAAATAAAATATTTTCCACTAAAACAACTGATAAAAAAGTAGTCGAAGGCAGAAAACTTGTGAGACCTGGAAAAACAATTTCTATGGGTTGGAATCAACACAACAGCACTTAACAACAACAACCATCTAGTTCGGACTTTCACAGGTTTCGTGGTATGAAAAACTCTACTTTTTAGAATTTGTTTGGAGAACTTCCGAGCCAACAAGTAATTCTTGCAATAGGGAAATTTATTTGGAAAATAAGTGTAATCAGTCCAGATTTTCTTGAATTTTCTGATATCTGAGGCGTTACATTTCTCAGAAAAATCCTTCCCCACCCTATTCCCTTAAAGCCAGCAGTGATATAATTCATACATATTTAATGATTGCATAACTCTGTTTTGCTTTAAAAGGGTTTTTTTTTGTTTTTGTTTTTTTTTGGTATTTTATGATATAATCTCCAATTTTGTACCATTGGAAATGAGTTTGATTTAATACAGTTTGACATTCAGCCACTTATCACAAGTATTTAGATCATACTAACTAATTTCTTTCTACTGCATAAATTTGTACTTCATATTTTATGAAAACACATATTTCCACACCCTATCCTACTAATTCAAGAGCGTTGGTAGCATAGTGGCTACAAATTGGGCTGTGAGTCTTAAGTTCAGCAGTTTGAAACTACCAGCCTCTCCGCAGGAGAAAGATGAGGCTTTCTGCTCCCGTAAAGATTTACAGCTTCGAATATCCTGTACAGGGTCGCTCTGGGTCAGAACCGACTCTAAGGCACTTAACAACAACAACAATGCTACTAATTCAAAGGTGACTATCTGATTTTGGTTTAGTAGTCTGAAGTTACCTGGTGATTTGTCTATAGTCTCTCCCTTGGTCTTTGTGTATTATACAAATAAATCATAAACACTTTCTTATCTTAAAAGATTTCAAACAATACACATGCATGTATAGTAAAATACATCTTTTCCCTTACCCTTTTTCAAACTCTAAATAGTTTAGTTAGTGCATGTTTTACAAATTCTTTTAAAAACATGTTTCATTAGTACATATGTATATGTGTGAGTGTTTTTAACATACTCATAGTAAACTACATGCACTGTCATATGGCTTGTTTTTTCTTTACTTAAAAATATTCAACAATATAGGTCTTCTTTTTAATGGCTACATATATATTTTTATCTTCTTTCTTATTAGTGATTATTATGATGCCTAAATGAATATCCATGATTGTTAATGTTGAGTAGAGAAATATGACTATATCTACATTTATTAGATATTGTTAAATTTATTGACACATGCTTATTAATGTTGTTGTTAAGTGCCATCAAGTTGGCACTTATGGTGATGCTGCATGGGGTTTCCAAAGAGCAGCTGGTGGGTTTGAACTGCTGGCCTTGTGATTAGCAGTCCGGTTCTTATCCTAAAGTGCCATACCAGGAGTAGCGTATTAATACTATTGGTCATGTTCCTATGTCTTTAATTATTTCTAGCCTACATTTCCAAATTTGTGGGTTTCCCAGCTTCTTCTTAATGTTAACATTTTTTTTTCACATAACTCAGCACTGTTTTTAGTAATACAAGTTTATGATTATGATATTTTTGTGATGGAATTGTGTTTTTCATATTTTCTCTTATTCATATTAATTGTTGTTGTTGTTGTTGTTAAGTGCCGTCGAGTCAGTTCCGACCCATAGCGACCCTGTACAGGGTTTCCGAGGGTGTAAATCTTTACGGGAGTAGAAAGCCTCATCTTTCTCCCGCAGAGCGGCTGGTAGTTTCGAACCGCTGACCTTAAGATTCGCAGCCCGATTCGTAACCACTACACTACCAGTAATAGTTCCCTAAAATTCTATTTTGTCTAATGTTAGTATTTTTATACCATTTTTGTTCTTCATGAATCTCATTTGAGCAAAACTGGAGTAATAATAATCTCTAGTTCCTAAAGAGTCATGGTGTGACATTGTAGGATAAACAACTCAACTGCAAACTGCAAGATCAGAAGTTCAAATCCACCAGCCACTCCTCAGAAACCCTATACTGAGTCACTATAAGTCAGAACTGACTTGACAACACACAACAGCAACAACAGCATAGTTCTTAAAACACTGTCCTCATTGACCTATACACGACCTTTAAAATTCTTCATTTATGTAATTATACTTCATTATATTTTAATTACGATGAACAATCAGTAATTTGTGTATGCACAGGTAGCATTATCTTTGAAGTCTCAAGGTATAAGATCTTATGATATGTTTTATTATTGTTGATAGTAAACCAAACAGTCTTTTTGAAACCTTCGAACATTTTGGACTGACATATTTTGCCATATCTGATTAGTTCATTATTGATTTTTACCTATTAATGTAACTGAAAAGATCATTTCAGCAATAAATGTGACAGCTCTCTTATTTCATTTTTGTTTGCTTGTGCTTTTTAAAATTACTTTTAACTCCATATTTCTTTGCAGAAATATTTGAAAGTCATTGGACATTTTCAATGGAATTGTTGTTGATGTTAAGTGTTGTAGAATTGGTACAGACAAAGAGCGATGTTATATACAATAGACTGAAACAATGCACAAATTTCTTGTCTTAAGTCTTTAAATTGTTTTTCTGTTTTCGATCTCATTAATTTCTGATCTTTATTTTTGCAAATACGGCATCATCAATCTCATTGAAAATCTCTTCCTTTTCACCAACCCTTTACTTTTCTAACCATAATGTCTTTCTCCATGGACCAGTAGGGATTATTCTTGCTAAAATGCATAACATACTTAATAAATCCACAACTAAAAATATAAAAGAACAAAGGAATAAGGGCACCACTGTCAAATCTTTGGGTTGAGGAAATTTTTACTAACTGCTGTTGTTAGGTGTCATCAAGTCATTTCCAACTCATAGAACAACAGAATGAAATACTGCCTGGTCCTGTACCACCCTCACAATTACTGCTATGCTTGAATCCAGTGCTGATGCCACTGTGCTAATCCATCTCATTAGAAGTCTCCCTTTTACACTGACCTTCCACTTTACCAAGGATGATGTTCTTCATCAGGGACTTGTGCCTCCTGATGATATGTCCAAAGCATGAGAGACAAAGTTTTGTCATCTTATGCTATTTTCTTATCTCCAGCACACTGAATCAGCTATGACAACAGTTCTCAAAGTGTGGTCTGAGGACTTCTGGAAGCCCTCAAAGACCCCTTCAGGAGATCCATGAAATTAAAATAATCCCCATTCTGAGTCTAAGATTTTTATTTTTATTTTCATTTTCACTGTGTTGACATTTGCACACATCACACTGGGACTGGCATCTTATCGTAACTTAAGGTCATGACAATCAACTGCACTAGTAGACAATGAATTCTTCATTGTCATGCAGTTATAAACAAAGACAAAACAAAACGTTAGGTTTCCTTATAAATATCTTGGATGCAGCAATACAAATTATGAATTTTATTAAACCTGCATTTTTTAGTATTCTGCCAAAATGGGAAGTATACATAAAATATTTCTGCGACCTACAATGGTAGCCCCTATTGTGTAATTGTTGAGAGACATAGTAGCCATTTTTCTTCGCGAAATGTGGTGCTTACTCAAAAGAAATTATAGCTAGTCAGACTTGGATATTTGTCAGGCATTTTCTTGACAAAGAATGAAGTGAGCTTGTCACTTCAAAGAAAACAACTAACAGTATTTGTAGTTAATGAGAAAATTTCATGTTACAATCAGAATTTTTAAAAAAAAAAGGCATATCTACCACCATAAACATGGCAGCTTCTCAATAATTAAAGCCGGCTGACTGTATAATTTGCAAGGTTCCGTGTAAAATGACAATATGGATTCCTCATTCAAAAAGTAGGGAAAAAGTGTCATTAAAGACATTTAAAATAATCTATGGTCTGTCTCTCTTGATTTCTCAAGTCGGTTCTTACACATAGCAACCTTGAATAGGTTTTGAAGGAGTGCCTTAGGGATTTGAACCTCTAACCAAAAACTAAACCAGACTCATTGTCATTGATTCAATTATGATTCAGGGTTAACCTGTAGAGTGTATCCAAGACTGCAAACATTTCAGGGAGCAAGCCTCATCTTTGTTCTATAGAGCAACTGCTGCATTTGACCTGACATCTTTGCTGTTAGCAGCCCAGGCTAACCTACAATGCCACCAGAACTAGTCATAGTTTTTTTTTTATTTAATATTGTCCTATTTTTTTTTTTTTTTTCAAATTTTGTTGCTACTCTTGTTTGTTGTTGTTGTTGTTGTTAAGTGTTGTCAAGTCGATTCCGACCCAAAGCGACCCTGAATAGGGTATCATAGGAGCAGAGTGCCATACCAGGCTACTCTCGTTAGGGACCATCAAATCAGTTCTGACTCAGCTACCCTATGCACAATAGAACAAAACACTGCCCAGTCCTGCACAATCCTCACAATTGTTTTTATGACTGAGCCCACTGCTGCTACCACTGTGTCAATCCATCACCTAGGGAGTTTTCCTCTTTTATGCTGACCTAACACTTTACTGGGAGTCCTGGTTTGATGCTGTGGGTTAATATGCTGGACTACTAAAGTCATTTGAACTGCAAGGTCGGCTGTTCAAGCTAACCAGCTGCTCCTATGAAACCCTATATAGGATCACTATGGGTTGGAACTGATGTAAAGGCACTTAACAACAACACTTTACTGAGTATGATATCCTTGTCCAGGATCTGGTATCTCCTGATACCATGTCAGAAGTATGAGACAGGAAGTCTTGGTATCCTGACTTCTAAGGAGCATTCTGTATTTCTTCCAATACAGATTGTAATCATTGCAGTGAAACAATGAGTCTAAAACCAATGTTCTCCTGTGTAAACTATCACTCAATTCACAATAAAAACTTAAAAACAACAACAACAAAAATACTACCTGGTCTAGTGCCAACTTTGCAATCGTTGTTACGCTTGAGCCCATTGCTATTGCCACTGTGCCAATCCATCTCGTTGGGAGGTCTTCCTCATTTTTGCTGAACCTCCACTTTACCAAGCATGATGCCCTTCTCTTGAGACTGGTCCCTCTTGATAATACGTCTGAAGCATGAGACGAAGTCTGGCTATCCTGGCTTCTAAGGAACATTCTGGCTGTACTTCTTCCAATACAGATTGGTTTGTTCTTCTGGCAGTCCATGGTACTTTTAATATTCTTCTCCAACACCATAATTCAAATGCATGGATTATTTTTAAGGTCTTCCTTATTCATTTTCCAACTTTCACATGCACAATACCATGGCTTGAGGCAAAAGTACTTTAATCCTCAAACTGTTATCTTTGCTATTTTAACACTTTAAAGAAGTCTTGTGCTGCAGATTTGCCTAATGCAGTTTGACCTTGATTTTTTGACTGTAACTTCCATAAGTGTTGATTGTGGATCCCAGCAAAAATAAAGTCTTTGATAACTTCTATCTTTTCTCAATTTATCATGTTATTTACTGGTCCAATTGTGAGGATGTTTTGTTCTTTTTTTACCTCGAGACACGATCCATACTGAAGATTATAGTATTTGATCGCCATTAGTAAATATTATAAGTCCTCTTAAATTTCAGTAATCAAGGTTGTATTGTAGGCTGTAAATGAATCTTCCTCCAATCCCGATGCCATGTTTTTCTTCATATAACCCAGCTTCTTAGATTATTTGCTAAGAATGCAGATTGAATAATATGGTGAAAAGATAAAACCCTGGCACACACCATTCTTGATTTTAAACCATTCAGTATTCCCTTGTTCCTTTCTAACAACTGTCTCTTGGTCTAAGTACAAGTTCCTCATTAGCACAATTAAGTGTGCTGGGATGCCCAGTTTTTGCAATGTTGCTGTTGTTATTAAGTGCTGTCAAGTCGACTCCAACTCATAGTGACTTGCTTAGGGTTTTTGAGCAGTGGCTTGTGGGTTTGAACCTCCAACTTTGCAGTTCAAACAGTCCTAGTGGTCCAATGATTATCCTATAGTGCCATATCATGTTATAGTTTGTTATAATCTACACAGCCCTGGTGTGGCACTGTGGGATAAAGCACGCAACCCAAAGTTAATTTGAACCACAAGGTCTGTGGTTCAGACTCAGCAGCCACTCCTTGGAAATGCTAAATAGGGTCACTATGAGTTGTACCCACTCAACGGCACTTAACAGTAACAACAAACAACACAGTAGAACGTTTTGCATAGTCAATAAAGCACAAGCAAATATCTTTCTTGTATCATCTGCTTTAACTGTAGATACATTTAACATTAGCCATGATATTCCTAGTTGCATGTCCTCTTTTGAATCGAGGTTGGATTTCTGGAAGGTCTCTGTTGATGTATTGCTGCAACCATTTATTAATGATCTTCAGCAAAATTTTACTTTCATGTGATATTAATGGTGTTGCTTGATGATGTCTGCATCCCATTGGGTCACCTCTTTTGGGGATAGGCAAAAATATGAATCACTTTCATTTAGAAGGCCAGGTAGCTACATTCCAAATTTCTTGACAATGATGAATGAGTGCCTCCAATGCTCCACCACTGTGTTGAGAGATTTCAATTTGTATTTTGTCAAGGCCTGGGGTCACACTCTTCCCCAATACCTTCAGTGTCTTAGTACTCAAATTGACATCTTTGCTCTTTAACACTTTAAAGAGGTGTTGTGTTGCAGATTTGCCTATTGCAATACATCTTTTGATTTCTTGACTGCTACTTTCATGAGTGTTTACTGTGGATCCAAACAAAATGAACAACTTCAATCAATAACATCTTCAATGTTTTCTCCATTAATCTTAATGTTGTTTATCGGTCAAGTGGTGAGGATTTTTGTTTTCTTTACATTGTGGTGCATTCCATACTGAAGGCTGTAGTTTTGGATATTAATCAGTAAGCATTTGAAGTCCTTTTCACTTCCAGAAATCAAGTTGTATCACCTGCATATTACAGGTTGTTAATGAATATTTCTCCAATCCTACTGCCACATTCTTTGTCTAATCCAGATTCTTGCATTGTTTGCTCAGCATACAGATATAATAAATTTGGTGGAAATATACCCCCTGCTGTACACCTTTCCTGATTTTAAACCATTTAGTATTGTCTGCTTCTGTTCTAATGACTGCTCTTGGTCTATGTACAAGTTCCTCATGAGTACAATTAAGGGTTCTGGGATGTCCATTCTTTACAATGCTGTCGATAGTTTATTATGATTTACACAGTTGAAAACATTTATGTAGTCAATAAATCACAAGGAAACAACTTTCTAGTATTCTCTGCTTTTGGCCAAGATGCATTTGAATCAGGTCCATACCTTCTGAATTTGGCTTGAATTTCTGACTGCTCCTGTGGTTGTACTGCTGCATTTTAAAATCATCTTCATTAAAACTTTTTCTCATGTGACACTAATGATACTGTTCTATGGTTTTCACATTCCACTGGGCCATCTTTCTTTAGAATGGGTGAAAACATGGATCTCTTCCAGTTAGTTGGTCTGTTAGCTATCTTCCAATTTTCTTGGCATAGATGTGTGAGTGCCTTTAATGCTGCATCAGTTTGTTGAAACATTCCAATTTTTATTCTAATTCCTAGAGTCTTCTTTTGCATCAGCACCTACAGTGCAAGCCTGCAACTCTTCCCTGAATATCATGAGTTCTTAATTATATGGTATAGATTGCATAAATAAGCAGAATCCAAGTACTTTCAATTCTGCTAAGTGTAATTTTAAAAATTACCAAAAGTGCAAAATAATTTCAGTGTTTGCACTGAAATTTTTCTCCAAAAATATATTTATTTCTTTAAAATATTCTATTTGTGCTAGAATACAGTGGGCTTATATTACTACTCTTACTAGAATTTGTAAAATAAATATTTATTTATTTATTTATTAATCTGGAGTGTAGCAGATAGCAATAGATTTTAAAGTTGTAAAGAAAAACTCTTTGGATTTCTCAGTGAGTTTTAGGAATGTTAGTGAGTACTGAAGGAGCCCTGGTAGTATAGTGGATTATGAGCTGAGCTATTAGCCACAAGGTCAGTAGTTCAGATTTATTTGTTGCGATGCAGGAGAAAGTAGAGTCTTTCTGGTCCCATAAAGATTTACAGTCTTGGAAACGCTATACAAGGTTGTTATGAGTTGGAATTAACTTGATTGCACACAACCACCAACAACAACAATGGGGAAGATATTAAAGATACCATGGACTGCCAGAAGAACAAACAAATCTGTATAGGATCAAGTACAACCAGAATGTTCCTTAGAAGCCAAGATGGCCAGACTTTGTCTCTCATACTTTGGACATGCTATCAGAAGGGAACAGTCCATGGAGAAGGACATCATATTTGGTAAAGTGGAGTGTCAGTGAAAAAGAGGAAGACTCCCAACAAGATTGACTGGCACAGTGGCAGCAACGAAGGGCTCGAGTGCAGCAGCAAATTTGAGGATGGCACAGGAGAAGGAGGTGTTTCATTCTTTAGTGCACAGGGTAGCTATGAGTTGGCACCACTTCAATGGCACTTAATAAAAAAAATTGTAACAGAATCAATTGTTAGCCAAAAATTGACTAAATACTAACAATCATTAAAATGGTAAGAAGCATTAGTAAAAACACAGTAGTGTATTTAATGATCAAAATGATAATAAAAAGAAACACTAGAATTAGAGCTGCTTATAGTCATGATTTCAGATACATATAATAAAAATAGAAACATATGCCAGAGTAATAGATTTGTATTTGATTTCTTTCCATTTTGCTGAACATTGCTATTGCTTTTATAGGTTAAAACAAACACATAAGGAAGCAAACTAAAAAACAAGAAACATTTCAAGGGAATTATAACATAATGCACTGCCCTTGGAATTGAGGTTTAGGTTGGAATGCTGGCAATCTCATTTATAGCTGTGTGATTGCAGATAAGTAACTTAATTTTGTATATCTTAGTTTTATCATAGATTCCATTGTCCCTTCAGAGTTCTAAGATTAATTAAGATGATGTATGTGAAAGTGTCCTCCTAAAGTCCCTGAGACATAGTTGGTATTCAGAACATTTGAGTTGAATCTGAAATGAAGGATATGTTTTTCTCCTCCTAGGGTTTTTAAGATGTAAAAAAGAAACAGCTTGCCAAAAGGCTTAACATATTATCCTAGAGAAGATAATACACTATGGGAATTTTGTTCAATACATGTACTTATTACCATCAACACACTGTGCTTGTATGCTTGAATGAATTTAAGTAGAAAATCCATTTTTAGCTCTAAAGATGATTTACTACCAACAATGATAAGCTGAGTGCAGGTGTATAGATAGTTACAGAAAAGATGTTTGGATTTATCAAAAAAAAAAAAAAAAAACCCAATTATTATGCAATGACTTTCTGTAAGAGGACTTTCTCTTTCAAATACTTTACATATTCTGTGTTAAACAAATAGCTTAAAAAGGGTTGTAAATTCTTTAATGGCATTTGCTTCCAAGACTTTATGGAAATCTATTGTATGGAATCACTATTATATGCTTACAGACCACATACTGACTGGTATAATGAAAATAGTGTCAGAGTAAAATCTGCGAGTACTGCTCTCTGATGTGTTCAGCTCTCCTCTTCACCTATACAATACAAAAGATCTAGGCTTCTGCTGTGGCATTTTAGAATGAGCATTGAACTGCTAAAGGAGCTCTGGTAGCATAGTGGTTACGAATTGGGCTGTGAACCACAAGGTCAGCAGTTTGAAACTACCAGCGGTTCCGCAGGAGAAAAATGAGGCTTTCTGCTCCCGTAAAGATTTACAGCCTCAGAAACCCTGTACAGGGTAACTATGAGTCAGAACTGACACCACGGCACATCACCACCACCACTACCACCACTGGACTGTTAACCACAAGGTCAATGGTTCAACTCCACCAGTTATTCCTCAAAAACCCTAAAGAAGTTGCAATTAGTTGGAGTCAGAACTGACTTGACAACACTTAACAACAACAAAGATTGCTTGCAGTTTTCAAATTCTCTAATTTTATAATTCTGTCTATCTAGTTTGAATAGTCATTATACATTTCTTGACATACAAAAAAACAAAAACAATTGTTGTCAAGTCAATTCTAACTTGTCATGATCTTAGTTAGGGTTTCAGAGTAAAAACTGTGCTCCACAGGGTTTTCAATGGTTGTGACTGTTCAAAAGCATATTGCCAACCAAGTCTTTCTTCCAAGGAATCTTTGCATAGATTTGAACAGATAGCCTTTCAATTAGGAGCCAAGAAATAAACCATCTGAACTACCCAGGAACTCATTGGCATATACTAGTATTTTCAATAGCCTCCTTATCCATTGTCCAATATGTGAAAATTGGACAATGGATAAGGAAGACCACAGAAGAGTAGATGCATTTGAATTATGGTGTTGAAGGAGAAAAGTAAAAGTACCACAGACTGCCAAAAGAACAAACCAATCTGTGTTGGAAGAAGTACAGCCAGAATGCTCCTTAGAAGCCAGGGTGGGTTGGCACAGTGGCAATAACAACGGGCTCAAGCGTAGCAACGATTGTATAGTTGGCAGTAGACCAGGCAGTGTTTTCATTGTTGTTTAAGTGTTTTTTGTGAATTGAGTGATAGTTTACATGGGAGAACATTGGTTTTAGACTCATCGTTTCATTGCAATGATTACAACCTCCTGTATGCATCATCATTCAGCAGTATTTTGCTTCTATTCCCTCTCTTTTTTTTTGTTTTGGATGTACACAAAAACACTCTGGAATATATAATCATTTAAACCTAGGGCACATTCTCTTGGCTGCCAGCACAAATCCTTTCTCTTTCCATGAGTCTAGAGTCCTCAGCTGCTCTGTCTCTCCATGTCATCATCTCTACCTTCATCTCTGGTGTTGCTGCTTCTCTGGATAGAAGGACCAGGTGGTGTTTTGTTTTGTTATGTATAACATTACTATGAGTCAATGCCAACTTTATGGCACCTAATAACAACAAAGATACTTAGGTTGTTGTTCTTAAGTGTGGCCGATTTAGTTGTGACTCAAAGAGACCCTATATAGAGTTTCCAAAGACTCAGTTTGTGCGTTTGAATCCTGAACTTGTAGTTAGCAATCCAGTGCTTATTCTACAGCACCACACCAGAACTCCAGGTACTTAATAAGATGTAATTATCACATTATTTTTAGTCAAGAGTGTGTCTACAAATACTAAAGGCATCTGAAGTAAGCTCTATTACAAAGGCTGCTTAATTTCCTAACTATGGTTCTTCTGCAGGCTAACTTCCCTTCTTGTTTATTTAATTTTGGAGAAAATAACTACTTAACTACTATATGGAGGGCGTATACTATTACAGCATAGTCATTAAACCAACTTTCTAAAGTACTTAACATATATTATTGTATTTAAAACTCAAAGATGTTTCCTATATAAATACGTTTTAATAAACAAGGAAACTGATACAAAGAGTTTATGAAACTTTCCCCAAGGCCACATAATTACTTAGTAAAACTAGGATGCTAAATCAGGTCGACCTGTGTCCAAAGACTGAACTCTTAACTAATATACTGGATTGCTTTATAGAGACCCTGTGGTGGTGGTAGTATGCTGTGGAGTAGGTTCTGACTCATAGTGACCCTGTATAAGGTTTCCAAGGCTGTAAAAGTTTATGGGAGCCGAAAGCCTCTTCTTTCTCTTGCATAAGGCTGGTAGTATCGAACTGCTGACCTTGAGGATAGCAGCCTGACTTGTAACCACTACTAGAACTCCTTAAGAAGATCCTGTAGCGTAGGGGATTTACAAGCTATATTGCTAATATCAAGGTCAGCCATTAGAATTCAGCTGTTTTGCGAGTGTAAGATGAGGCTTTCTGTTCCCAAAAAGATTTGCAGCCTTGGAATTGCTAGACAGGGTCACTATGAGTTAGAACCCACTTGATGACACACAACCACCACCATATTGCTTTGTGAGAGCAACTCAGCTAATGAGTGCTACCCCAAATGCCCCTCTTATTTACACCCATACATTCATAGATATATGTTTGTTGTTGTTATTGTTATGTGCCGTGGAGTCAGTTCCGACTCATAGCGACCCTGTACAGGGTTTCTGAGGCTGTAAATCTTTACGCGAGCAGAAAGCCTCATCTTTCTCACGCGGAACAGCTGGTAGTTTCGAACTGCTGACCGTGAAATTAGCAGCCCGATTCGTAACCACTACGCTAAAATGTAGGTAACCTCTTTTTTTTTTAAATTGATATAAAAATATCTGTGCTAGCTTTGGAGCCCTGGTGACTCAGTCATTAAACACTAGTCTGCTACCAGAAAGTCAGTTGTTGGAACCTATCATCAGTTGTGCCAGACAAAGTCGTGGCAATCTGCTTCTCTACAGATTTACAGCTTTGGAAATTCCATGGAGCAGTTCTATAGGATTGCTGTGAGTTGTAATTAACTCAGTGACAATAGTTCTTTATGTGTGTGTGTTTTGCTTTATTTCAAGATCCTATGTTTGCCAACTGAAAAACAAAACAAAAAAACTAGAGAAAGAAAAGGGATTAGCTTTATGTCAATTTTCCCAAAGGCACCAGAATTGGAACAGCTATATTAAAATGAAAAATTGGAGTAAAGTTGAATAAGAGAGTAAAGACAACAAAAATGTGATTGAGAAGTATGTCCACTGAATTACTAGACAGGATGGTGCAGGAAGAAGAAGAAACGTTTCCACTAATGATAACTGATAGTTGGCAAAGATATTTTTGAAATAAGATAACCTATTCTCCACATGTCAAGTGACAGAACCAAATCCAAATTTGAACAGAAAACTGTAGCTGTGATGGAGTGCACTAGTTTGAACGTCACAGGCTAAGCTCTGTCAACTGATGTTTCCTTCGATGGAGGCAAGATATTACTGTAACGGCACATTTATCACTTTCCAAACTAGATGTCAGAGATCTTAAAGTACTCCAGAAGGAAAAGTCTCATCTTTCATATTGGGAAAGAGATAAAGCACACAGTAGAAAATTTAATTCTCTTGAGGAATTTTCCCAGAGGATTTGACAGAACATATCATTTCTTATGTGGTTTTACCTAAGTATACTTCACAAAACTTTTAGCTTTTGGATTCAATTAAAACCATAATTTGGGGGACTAAGTGCATTTAACAGTAAAACATATTGTACTGTGGGGCACTCAGCTGAAGTTCAATTGCAGAGAAGATATCATTCAGCACAGTGTTTAATTAAGACAAAGATAATTGTGTGATTCAACTCAATAAGATGGAGGGCTGTGAAGATAAAGTCACAGCTATGAATTCAGTTTATATGTTTAACAGTTATTTTGGTGGCCATAAGCTATATGCTAAACTCCATTTATCTCCTCCAGTTACAAGTTAAGGAGCGCTTGTGCCATAAGGAATAAAGTGTTAGGGTACTAGTAGAAAGGTCAGTGGTTAGAACCAACTAATCATTTCTTAGGGAAAATAGGATAGTCTGTTTCCATAAAGATTTGGTTTTAGAACCCCAAGGAAGCACTTAGACTCTGTCCTACTAGGTTTCTAAGTCATTTGAACTGCAAGGTCAGTGGTTCAAGCTCACCAGCTGTTCCTCAGAAACCCTATACAAGGTTGCTATGGGTAGGAAGTCACTCAATGGCACTTAACCACAACAACATCTAGATTTCTATGAGTTAGATTCATCTCAGTGAGTCAATTCCAAGTTTGGGATCTACTCCTCTGATCACTGGGATAAGTGATGTTGGTGTGCTGTCGAGTCAATTCAGACTCATTGCAAACCTGTAAGAGTTTCAGAGGCTGAAAATCTTTCCTGGAGCAGAAAGCCTCATCTTTCTTCCATGGAGTACATGGTGGACTCAAACTGCTGACCTTGTGGTAAGCAGCCCAATGGGTACCCACTAAGCTACCAACTTGGGTAAGTAGCCAGGCTTATTACCACCCCCCTGAGGAGATGAGTTCCCTTTCTTTACATAGTGACAATTGAGACATGACCATAATTTTGTTTTAATCATACTTTCTTTTACTTATATGTTACATTGCTATGTGAAACTTTATTATTTAGTATTTGTTAGAATAAAATGGGAAGTTGTACTAGTTATCTATATGCCTAACAGATTATTCCAAATCTTAGAGTTTTGAAGCAATGAACATTTGCTGGTGCAGAAATAGTGTGGGTTAGAAATCTGAAAATGGCTGAGTAGGGCAATTCTGGCTCAGGATCATAGATAAGATCCTAATCAGTGTTAACCATGTCTGCAGTAATTTAAAAGCACAGCTGCCAACGAATCCACTCCTGAGTTCACATTTGTGGCTTTTACCTAGTTTCAGATTCACCTCCAAATTCATTCACTGCATAGCTGCTGGCTTCTCCAAGAGTGAGGCACGCAAAAGAACAACAATGTGCCCCAAAGATGAAAGTCACAGTTTCTTTTAAAAAACTAATCTCACAAGTATTCTTTCATCATATTTATTCTGAGCAAATAATCAATTAAGGTGGAGTATATTAAGAAGTATGTGTTATTAGGCTTGAAAAAAGACTCATTAACAACAAATGATATGCAGATGATATAACCTTGTTTGCTGGAAGTGAAGAGGACTTAAAATATTGATGAAGATCAAAGACTACAGCATTCGGTAAAGATTGCACCTCAATGTAAAGAAAACAAAAATCCTCACAAGTAGACCAATAAATAACATCAAGATAAATGGAGAAAAGTGTGAAGTTACCAAAGACTTCATTTTGCTGGAGTTAGCCATCAACACTCATGGAAGCAGAAGTCAAGATATCAAACAATGTATTGCATTAGGCAAATCTGCTACAGAATACCTCTTTAAAATGTTCAGGAACAAAGATATCAATTTGAGGACTGAGGTGCTCCTGACCCAAGTCATGGTATTTTCAATAGCCTCATATACAAGTGAAAGTTGGACAATGCATAAAGAAGACGACAGAAGAACTGATGCATTCGAGATATGGGGTTGGAGACGGATATTAAAAGTACCACGGATTGCCAGAAGAACAAACAAATCTATGTTGGAAGAAGTACAGCCTGAATGATCCCTAGAAGCCAGGATGGTGAGACTTCATCTCTCATACTTCAGATATATTATCAGGAGGTATCAGTCCCTGGAGAAAGACATCATGCTTGGTCAAGAAGAGGTTCAGCAAAAAAGAGGAAGACCCTGAACAAGATGGACTGCACAGTGGTCAAGTTTACAACAATTGTGAGGATGGTACAGGACTGGGCAATGTTTTGTTCTGTTGTGCATAGCGTCTCTATGAATCAGAGCTTATCAAGAGCACCTGACAACAACAATTTTCAAGTGACATCCCATCACTTCTGTCATGTCCTGTTCATTAGAAATGAGTCAATAAATCTAGTGCACACTCAAGAATATGGGAACGCATAAGGGGAAGAAAAAACAGAAGATAAGGATCACTGAGGACCATCTTAAATGAAAGTTATTTAGTAAATGTTATTTGTTTATTAAGAAAATATATTTTTAAATTTAATGCCTAGGAGAAAAAAATGAAAAGCCTTTGAGGGTGTAAAGGTTGGGCTAATCATTTTGCCCTCTAATCAAACTAGCACATCTTATTTCCAGAAAATAATTTAAAATTCATGCTCATTGTGTGTCATCAGAGATCATGATGGTCAAAATATGAAGAACGTTGTTTTTAATAGATCATGAAAAATTTCAACTAACTTGTGTATTTTATTTTAATCTGAAAACTCGTATAAGTATTTATCCTAAATTATTCACAGGTTAAGAAGTAAATCATACTAAACAATAACAATAGATGACCTAGTAATTAACAACAGAATGTGCACAGTAATATTTCTTGAAAAATGTTTCCTTGAAAATATTTTTATAAATTGAAAAGCAATAAAATATGGAAGTAAGCTTATAAAGAAAAGAAAAAAGTGAACCAAAACAATATAATGATAAATGTAGAAATTAATAAAAAAGTACAATGGACATTTGCTGGCTTTCTTTAGAAAATACAGTAGTCACTTATCTAAAAGAAAAAAAATTAAGCAAATTTAGTAATAGCTTATTTATAGGAATATTTTTTGTAAAAATGTGATGCAGTGGTGAAGTCATAGTACATCTAGATAAAAAAGTACTATAGTAAAAAAAGGAGCTCTGGTAGCATAGTGGTTATGAATCGGGCTGTGAACCACAAGGTCAGCAGTTTGAAACTACCAGCGATTCCGCAGGAGAAAGATGAGGTATCTGCTCCCGTAAAGATTTACAGCCTCAGAAACCCTGTTCAGGGTCACTATGGGTCGGAACTGACTCGACAGCACTTAATAACAACAACAGTATTAAAAAACAATGCTTTTGAAAAATAATCTTTTTGTGAGACTTAGAGAATGATAATGGAATATACATCAAATTAATAATAATAGTATTGTTATTATGTGCTGTTAAGTGAAGTTCTGACTGACAGAGAACTTGCATAGGGATTCTGAGGTTGTACATCTTTGTGGCAGCAAATAGCTTCATCTGGTATACTTTAATAGACAACTTTGTACTTCACAGTTCAGTGCTTATCTTACAGAGCCATTGCATTCCCATGCAAAATTGTGAAGAATTACATAAACTAGATCATATATCTAGAGTAAGCAATACTTACTGATTTCTTGGCATTTGGAAATTATCAATTGAATCATAATTCATGAACAAAATATTTCGTTGTTTTCTTATAGTATATATTTTCAAAAGTTATATAGCATTAGATTTCCATTTCCAGTAATAGAAAACTAGGTACATCTTTCCAAACCTCTCCTCAAAATTAAATAGCTGTGTATAAAGTTTGATTGAAAGCAAATGAAGAGTAGTCAGACTACAATAAATGGAGAAATTGGGGCCCAGGGAAATAAAACTGGACTTGAGTCGTATTTCATTTGGGAGCAGATTCTAGGTCCACAGGGACAGCTGAGACACTGAATAAATGCCATATGATAGCATTAAAGGGTTAGGGAAATGGGATTAGGAGGTTTTGGCCTTCCTATCAACATTCTGATAAACCTTCCATACATTGAGACGGAGCCCCAAAGGGCTACGTTAAACAGTACAGTGAACCAGAAGAAAATAGTTTTTGGAGGACTATAGTTCTGTTTTTTTTGTTGTTGTTTGTTTTTTGACATATTTAAATATAAAGTTTATTATAAAAGAAACATATATAAACCCTAAAACTATGGTCCTTAGTCACCCTTCAGGTATTGATATGAACTCACTCCCACCATTCATCTTCAGTCAACGTTGTTACATGCTGTTGAGTCAGTTTCAACTCCTAGCAACCCTATATAGGGTTTCTAAGGAGTGGCTAGTGAGCCTGAACCACCTACCTTGCAGTTCAAACAACCTTGCCGTCCAGCACATTAACCCACAGAGCCACACCAAGGACTCCAGTCAAACAATAGACAGGTCTATAAGGAGAACAGTAACAATAGTGAGCTTCCCAGACCTTAGAGTAATCAACCATTTGAGATCAAAAGGGAAGCATTTACACAAGGACAAAGTTGAGAAGGGTTAAAAAGGAAGAATGGAATGGCAAGCACAGAAAAAGTGGGCTAAGTGATGTTACACTGTGGGGATTGCAATCAATGACATGAAACAAACTGTGCATGGACTGTTGAATGGAAAGCTGAATTCCTCTGCAAGACTTCACCCAATTTATACAGTTTTTTTCTTAATACATACCACATGGCCACCTAAGGTGCAATTATTGTTCTCTCCTCATGCAGAGTAGAGTGAAGAAATTTAGACACATAGAAATGATTATTCCAAAGACCTAATGAAGCACTGGAACCCCAACCTCCATGATCTGAGAAGAGAACTAGGTGGTACCCTGCTACCACTGACAATCACTGTGAAAGGGATCACAATAGGAAGGCCTAGACTGAGTGGGAGAAAAAGGTGGAACAGAACTCAATCATTAAAAATCAGGCTTACTGGTCTAACACTGGTGGAATCCCAAAGACTGGCCCTTGGTCACACTTCACACCACTTCTGTGGCTCAACTTTCAGCAAAACAAGGAGGTGTTATTGGTACCTTTATAAGTCTAGACTAACCAACTATATGTGGTCAAAAGGCAGCATTGCCCGAGAAAGCTTAGGAGTCCTGGTGTGGTGCTATACGATAAGCACTGGACTGCTAACTGCATGGTCAGCAATTCAAACCCACCAGTCACTCCTCAGAAACTCCACAGGGTCACTATGAGTGGAAACAGACTCCACCACACCCAACAAGAACCAAGTTCAGAAGGCAGCAAGAAACAGGTAAGGACAAATAGAAACAGATATAGGAAGAATGCTGCTGAATTATGGGGATTGCAATCAATGTCATGAATCAAAATGTGTAGGAAATGTTGCTCTGTAAACTTAAGTCCTAATCTAAGAAAAACATTAAAAAGCTATATATACCATTTAAAAATACAGAATGATTGCTATGTGCCACTGAGTCGGTTCTGACTCATAGCGACCCTGTATTTAAGATTTAAAAATTCAAAATGGTATAACATGATAAGAAAAAATCCTAATACTAACCTTTAAGTGTTATAAGTTTCTTTGAAATACTGAAATTTAATAAACATTCTAACAAATTACAAACTTTGTTTCCTCTCTATTGGTTTGGTTTATAGTGGTGAGATACATTAAAAAAGTATATATCAACTTTGTTACAGAGAAGGGTTGGAACTTATTTTGTAATAAATTATGGTAGATTTCCAAAAGCACATTTTTTTCACATTTAATACTCTCCATTAAAATACTGTCCAAGTACAAATGAACTCTACCCATCTCAATCACCAAAATTTTATAGTCTTATCTTGCAAATACAGCACAAATGTAACTAAACAGTTGATAAACATGTAAAGATACAGCACACATAAGGTCCACAAAGTACTGCTGTGTAACATATCTACCATCAGGTTGATCAAGCCAGTTGTTATATTTGACAGCAAGAAAAAAAATAACTGGTTTCTGTTGATAGCTGTGATTAAACAAAGACTGGCTCTCTTTTTTTTTTTTTTCAGCTTCAGGGACTAGAGAGTCTGAATGCTTTTTAGTTGTAGTAGGTGACTGGTAAGTTTCCAAGAATATGGTACTAGAGTCCCTTTAAATAGAAATTTGGCAAAATTCAGAATGAGATCACCAATTAAAAAACTACTAAGAAAAATGAGGCTAGTAGCAACTATCCAGACACAAAAGGCTAAATTGGCCATTCTCCGAGATACGGCTTCTATATTTGTCTGAACTATGTAAAGACATATGAAGAGGCTAATACCTATCAATAGAAGCCAACACAATACTTTGATCCAATCTTTGATATGTGATCTGTTTTTAAACAGATATGACCCTGTTTGTACACCAGCCATATATATTGCCAAGTACCTGAAAACAGAGATGATCCCTTTTCAGTTGGCATTTAATAAATCAACCCTTGTACCTCTACCATCAGCGCCAAACAAAAGTAACCTCTTTAGTGGGGTAAAGTCAAGAGCTAGCTGGTACAATGTACTAATGCTGATGGCCACAATCCAAGATTTATTTAAGGGGAAAATAATCAAAAGCAGTGATGTTATCAATTTCACAATTGCTATGGTAAAAAAAAAGTTCCAATGAACTCCATATTCAGTTAAATGTTCCTGATAGCCTATGCATTTTATAATGGCTAGTCGCCCTATTCCTAGGAAAACTAATGGCCAGACAGAGTACAATGACTATGTAAATTGATAAAATCCGAATCCCTGCATGTTAGATTTTCTTTTAACCTCTGTACAACCCATTGCAGACCCACAAACAAAGCCTCCTACTCCCAAATCCATTGTTCCTGTCCCATAGAGCTCCGTTTTGGCAAATTGTCTGGGAAAAAGTGGGAAGTCCACAGCCAACATAGCAATAGCACTAAGTACACTGTTAATTACCCGGAAACAGGTGATGACTGGAATGTACTCTGCTTCTAGACGGATTTTCAAGAATTTTCCATAGATATTCTGCACAGGCACTCTAGCATAGCAGGTTCTCCTGCAGTATATTTGATAGGACAGTCCTGTCCCAAAGATAAATACAGTGAACTGCTCAAGGAGGAGGAATGAAGACAAGATAGTGAACGAGGCCACCAGGGGAACTCCATCAGGACAACAAAGTCAATGAAGAATTGAATTCTCCAGGTATATGAAGAACAGATGTGTTGGACAAGAACAGTCAGCAGCCCCCTGCACAGGACACAGGCGGCGGGCAAGCACAGGCTCTGGATGATTTCCAGGGCAGTGGTTCCATTGAGATTCCTGACAAAATCTTCCTTCATCTGCTTGTGAGCCATTTATTTTTCTTCCTTTCCACTTTGCCGGCAGGGGGCGGTCCAGGTGGATGGGAGGGTCCCTGCTGACAGGGTGGTCCTGGAGCCTTTTCCTCTTCTGGACTACGGGGACCCGGGCCGGGCCGACTGGGGTCATGTTCACCTTTCTGGGAAGGACATAGTCTTCCCATGTCAGGTGCTTCCGGAGCGGCATCCCAGCTTTGGGCATGGCGGGTACCTTGCCCTGACAGGGAGTCCCCGATTCCGGCCAGGTCCCCCAGCTCCCCTCCTAGTCAGCCCCTATAGTTCTGTTTTGCACTTGTTACCTTTGAGTTTTACCAGGTACCATAAGCCAAAAGAACGAAATTCTTGGGCAAAATAACATAATCCATGCATTCAAACTATTTTTACAAACAATTTTGAAAATGCAATATTAAAAACTCAAAATATTAGTTATACAAGATTTAAAACATAACATGAATGACAACTATTACTAGCAAGGACAATAATTGAAACAAATCTACTGGGACTCCAGATATTGAAGTAAAGAAACAAAATTTGAAATAAGTATGGTTATCATAAATACCAAGATTAGGTACACAATCAATACAATTAACAACAGAATAGTGAAAGAGATATAGCAAGTTAAATAACAGGTTAGAAGTAAGATGAGGAGGGAGGAAAAAGAATAGAAAATACAAGAGACAAAAGAAAACACAGTTTATAGAATATACTATTTAAAATAAAAAGGAGAGAGATGATGGGTCAGAAACAATATTTGAAAGGATAAAAATTGAGAATTTTCTAAAATTGAAGAAAGACGCATACTACAGATTTTAGAAATCATATAAATCTGAATGAAAAAGTTTTAAAAGAAGATCACATCTAGATTCATTATAATAAAACTGATGGGAAACATAATCAATGAGAAAATCTTAATTATCAGCTAGAAGATAAACATAGATTTTTTTCAAAGGATTGGAACAATAACTGCATTTTCAACAGACTAAAAAGAAAATGAAGAGTTGGGGTGGCAGCAGAAGTAGCAGTATCCTCTCTTCCTTTTCTTCTTTTCCTCTTATTGCTCTTCTTCCTCCTGTTCCTTCTTCTCCCCATACCCTGGTCAGTGATTGACAGCAGACACGACCATGGGTGTACCCAGTGTCTGGGCCCAGACACATAGAAAGATGGCTGTAGAGATTTCACTAAAAGAGTAAGTAAAAAGGGAGCCCACAGAATGGAAAGAAATCTTTGTCAATGACATATTGGACAAGGGACTAGTTTCTAAAATCTATAGAGACTACAACACCTCTGCTAAAAACAGACAAAAATTTAAAATGGGTACAGGACATGAACAGACACTTCACCAAGGAAGACATTTGAGCAGCCAACAAACGTATGAAGAAATGTTCACATTCATTAGCCATTGTTGTTGTTAAGTGCTGTGGAATAAATTCTGACCCATAGCAATCCTGTATAGGGTTTCCAATGAGCAGCTGGTGAGCATAAACCACTGACCTTGCAGTCTGACACATTAGCTCAGAGCGTCACACCAGGACTCCCATTAGAGAGATACAAATCAAAACAACAATGAGATATCATCTCACACAAGCAGTAAAAGTGAAGTTCAAAAAAGCAGAGAACAATAAATGCTGGCAAAGATGTGGAGAGATTGGGACCCTCCTACAGTGCTGATAGAGCATAACTCATAATGAAGAGAAAGAGCTGTAAGCTTCCATTAATAATCAGAACATGGAATGTACGAAATACAATCTAGGAAAATTGGAAATTGTCAAAAATGAAATGGAACACATAAACATCAATATCTTAGGCATTAGTAAGCTGAAATGGACTAGTATTGGCCATTTTGAATATGACAACCACATGTTTTACTATGCCAAAAATCACAAATTGAAGAGGAATGGGGTTGCATTTATTGTCAAAAAGAACATATCAAGATAAGTCATGAGGCACAAAGCTGTCTGTGATAGGATAATATCCATGTTCCTACAGCGTAGACCAGTTAATACCACTTGATTCAAATTTATGCACCAACCACTACGGCCAGTGAAGATGAAATAGAACAACTCTACCAACATCTTCAATCTGAAATTGAACAAACATGCAATCAAGATGTATTGATCATTACTGATGATTGAAGTGCAAATGTTGGAAACAAAGAGGAAGACTCAGTAGTTGGAAAACTGGCCTTGGTGATAAAACTGATGCTGAAGATCACATGATAGAATTCTGCAAAACCATTGATTAGTTAATTTCAAATACCTTTTTTAGACAGCATAACAAAAAATTATACACATGGACCTTACCAGATGGAATACACATAAATCAAATTGACTACATCTGTTGAAAAAGACGGTGGAAAAGCTCCATATCATCAGTCAAAACGAGGCTAGGGAGAGATTGTGGGAAAGACCATCAATTGCTTATATGCAAATTCAGACTGAAGCTGAAGAAAATGAAAACAAGTCCACGAGATCCAAAATATGGCCTTGAAATATACCACTTGAATTTAGAGATCACCTGATCTGAAGAACAGATTTGACACATTAAACACTAAAGACCGAAGACCAGAAGAGTTGTGGGATGATATCAAGAACATACATGAAGAAAGCAAATAGTCATTAAAAAGATAAGAAAGAAGGAAAAGACTAAAATGGATGTCAGAAGAGATGCTGAAACTTGCTCTCCAGCATAGAGATGATAAAGCAAATGGAAGAAATGAGGAGGTCCTAGAGCTGAACAGAAAATTTCAAAGATCAGTTCGAGAAGATAAAGCCAGATATTATAATAAAATGTGCAAAGATCTGGAATCAGAAAACCAAACAGGAAGAACACGCTCAACATTTCTCAAGTGGAGGGAACTGAAGAAAATTTTCAAGCCTCAACTTTCACTATTGAAGGATTCTCTGGGCAAATTATTGAATGATGCAGAAAGCATCAAAAGAAGATGGAAGTAATACAGAGTTACTCTACCAAAAGGAAATGGTTGATGTTCAAGAGGTAGCATATAATAAAGAGCCAATGATACTGAAGGAAGAAGTAAGTCCAAGGAGAAATTGATGGAGTAAAAACTGAAATCTTTCAAGAAAGTGAAGCAGCACAATAGGCACTCACTCATCTATGCCAAGAAATTTGGAAGACAACTATCTGGCTAACTGATTGAAAGAGATCTGTATTTGTGTTCATTCCAAAGAGAGGTGACACAATGGAATGCGGAAATCATCAGACAATATCTTTGATATCTCATGTGAGTAAAGTTTTACTAAAGGCAATACAGAAACAGCTGCAAGCATACACTGACAGAAAACTTTCTGAGGTTCAAGCAGATTCTGAAGAGGATGTGGAATGAGGGATATCATTGCTGATGTCTGATGGCTCTTGGCTGAAAGCACAGAATACCAGAAAGATGTTTAGCTGTACTTTATTGACTACGCAAAGGCTTTCAATTGTGTGGATTATGACAAACTATGGACAACATTGCAAAGAATGTGTATTACGGAACACTTAATTGTTGTCATTAGAAATCTGTACATGGACCAAGAGGCAGTTGTTTGAAAAGAACATGGGAACACTGAATGATTTAAAATTAAGAAAGGTGTGCAACAGGGTTGTATTCTTTCAACCTGTATGCTGAGCAAATAATCTGAGAACGTGGCATTTTTTATGATATGCAGAGTATACAACCTTGCTTGCTGAAAGTGAAGAGGACTTTTAATATTTACTGATGAAGATCAAAGAACACAGCCTTTGGTATGGATTGTGTCTCAGTGTAAAGAAAACAAAAATCCTCACCACTGGACCAATAAGCAACATTCTTATCAATGTAGAAAAGATTGAAGTTTTCAAGGACTTCATACTTGACTCAACCATCATCACTCGTGGAAGCAAAGGTTGAGAAATCAAACGATACAGGTTGAATAAGTATTGTGAAACAATACAACCCTATTGCACACCTTTCTTAATTTTAAACCATTCAGTGTTCCCATGTTCTGTTCAAACAAATGCCTCTTGTAGACTCACCCAAAGTATCAACATCAACAAGTTCATTTTGTTGTTGCTGTTAGGTACCATTGAGTCAGTACCAACCCATAGCGACCTTATGCACAGCAGAATGATCCTGGGCCAACCTCACTACTGTTGCCATGCTTGACTCCATCAATGCTGCCACTTGGCCAATCCAGCTCATTGGGGGTCTTCCTCTTTTTCTCTGACCCTCTACCTTACCAAACATGATGTCCTTCTCCAGTGACTGCTCTCTCCTGACAATATGTCTGAAGTATGAGAGGGGAAGTTTGGCCATCTTGGTCTCCAAGGCACACTCTGTCTGGACTTCTTCCAAAACGGATCTATTGGTTCTTTTGGCAGCCCATGGCACTTTCAGTATTCTCCTCCAACACCATAACTCAAAGGCATCAATTCTTCTATGGTCTTCCTTATTCACTGTCCAGCTTTCACATGCATATGAGGCTATTGAAAATACCATGGCTTGGGTCAGGCACACCTTAGTCCTCAAGTTGACATCTTTGCAACAATTGTGAGGTTGGCCCAGGACTGGGCAGTGTTTCATTCTGTTGTGCATAGTGTCACTATGAGTCAGTACTGACATGATAGCACCTAACAACAACAACAACAACACATGAATAGATATATACACACCAATGTTCATAGCAGCACTATTCCCAATAGCAAAAATTTGGAGACAGCCCAAGTGTGTGTACATCATGGAAAAATGGATAAACAAACTTTGGTACTTACACACAATGGAATATTATGCTACCATGAAGAATAACAGTGAAGCTGCAAGCCATCTCATAATATTGATGAAACTAGAGAACATTTTGCTGAGTGAATTAGTCAGTTACAAAAGGACAAATATTGCATAAGACTATTGTAAAGCTTAAGGAAAGATACCCATACTAAAAGCAAAAAAAAAAAAAATTATAATAATAATGTTGTTTACCAGAGATGGGAGACAGGGGATGGCAGAGAACTGGGTGGGGGATAGACACATCATAGTTCAGGTGTTGGGGAGGGCAATACAAAAGAAGGACGAGGGGGATGGAAAAACAAGGTACACAGGGGAAAATTTAGGAAGTTTTGCATGGGCTATATGGGACAGAGTTAAATAGTGATGTATGCTTAAACTTAGAACAATAGAGCTCTTTGATACAAGGATCAAGGCGTAGTCTGAATGAGTAAAAAAGGAGAAATAATGTTAAGATGCTTGACTGTTTTATCAATGTTGATTTCCTTTGCCTGCTATTGTAAAATAGACACTTGAGTGGGATAGAACGTAATATCAGGAAACATGATTATATAAAATTTGTAAGCTTGTCTGCAGCCTATGACTGATTGATGTTGTTATTAAGTGCCTTCGAGTCGATTCTGACCCATAGCAACCCTGTATAGGGTTTCCAAGGAGCAGCTAGTGAGCTTGAACTGCCAACCTTGTAGTTTAAATGGCTTTGCAGTCTGGCATATAACCCACAGTGCCACACCAGGACTCTTGGAATACCTTAAAAGGGTGCTAGAACTTGCACAGTGAAATAGGCTTCTTGCGAAGTCTTTGTAGCGTATAAGACCTTAGGTGGAATCCTGATCCCCATCCAGATCCATTTGATGTGTGACATATCCACTTGAAAGGACAAGCAGGCCAGCCTGGAGCAGCTAGAGGAACAAAAGATATCTCTTGAAAGCAAGATCAGCAGGAAAAATCAGAAACATAAACAGCAGTCTAATTGGCTACTACAAGAACAAGCAAGTTGTTCTCTGGGGACCCATCAAGGCAAACAATCAAGTCCTTTCAGGAGAAACCCCCATCCAAGACTGAAACTCAAAGGGAACACATGAGCAGGCATGTAAACTTGCTGGTGACCACATTGGTCTATTGGTGAGTGGAAGATGGGGAAAGGCAGCAATGAAGAAATGGGATGAGTTCAACCATGTTCCATAAACTCCTGTTGACTAAATATGGGAGAAAGAAGAGGAAAGCCTCTTTGGTTCGAAGTGTGGTGAGATCTGGGTTCTCCTGGGCCCATGGACAAGGATATAGTCATGAAGGGCTACAGCTGAGAGTGAAGTGTCCTGCTGATATGAAGTGAGGGGAAACACACAAGAATGCCCAAACTTGCAGATAGTACACATTTGACCTAGCTTCGATGGCTGGATGATCTGAACTAAACTAGAGGAAGCTAAAAAAATTCTGATAAAGCAAACAAGTATAAACTGCCACAAATTGAAGAACTTGACTTATACTTACGGATGTAGTAGCTCAAAATACAAACTGAAAGGGAAAAAGTCTTCATATTCCCATCTCCTCTGTACATAGGGTTGACAGAAATGGGCTACTTAGACACTAGGTACCTAAAAAGGGTGCTATAAAAGCAAGAAGTGACTGGCTTACAAGTTTTCAAGAGGGAGTTTAGTGTCAGAGTGTACAGGGGAAGGTAAAATCCCCACTGAATAGTTTTCATCTTGTCTAGATGGGTCTGGTGAATAATTCAATAGTGAATATTTGTTATCATGACTAATTGCGATCGTCACAACTGTAAAGGCTTCCACCTTTACAGAAGTTTTATAACTAAAGGGGGAAGTAGTTAATCTTACAGTCCAGGAACAGAGGACCCTAGGACCATCAAGGGAGAAGAGCATGAGCAGAATGTGGAACCCTATCCAGAGAAGCAGCAATGCCAGAGATAGAGGCAGAGATGATGACATGGAGAGAGAGAGCAGCTGTGGACTCTTGACCCATGGAAAAAAAAAAGCTGTTTTCTGGTATCCAGGAGACAGGCTTGCAGAACGTATTTTTTGATTGTTTAAATGATTATTATATATTCCTGAGTATTTTGCGTGCATCCAAAACAAAACAAAAACAACGACAACAACAACCCAGAGGGAATAGAAGCAAAGGCTTTTGAATGATGATGCATGGAGGGGATTGTAATCTTTACATTGAAACAAAATATGATGGGATGAATATAAAACCAAAGTTCTTCCATGTAAACTATCACTCAGTTCACATTAAAAACTTTAAAAACAGAAAAAGAAAGGAAAAGAAAATGAATGCTGGAAGACAGGGAAGCTATCTTCAAAGTGCCCAAAGGAAATTACAGCTAATCTAGACTCTAAATTTATTTAAAGTATTCAAAATTAAAAGGAAAATGAAAATATTTTCAGGCAATAAGAGAATTATAATCATATCAGTACTGAACAATTTTCTTTAGACAGAAGGAATATAATTTCAGAAAGAAGTTTAGAAACATAAGAAGGAATGCAGTAACTCAAAAAAGTGTAAATATCAAAGTAAATGTAATTTAATGAAATAATGAAAGCATATTGAGGTTTAAAAACATAGAAAATTAAAATATATGATTCAGTGGCATATAGTTCAGGAGGTAGATATATCATACTAAATGTTCCTAAGTTCTTCTCTCTAAGAAGACAGTATAATTAAAGAGACTTTTGCAGTCAGGCTTGGAAGAGCAGATGTCTAACACAGATTCTTTCATGAATAAAATTCATAAATGCTAGAAAAATACACACGAAAAACAACTAACTGAGGTCTCTGGAGATTAAACAATGGAAAGTAAATTTTAGAATGAATTAGAATCTTAGAGAAAGTAATTAGCATGGAGTGAGTTCTTTGGGTTTTTTTTGGATTTGCCCTGACAGTGGTCACAGTTTTGTCCTTGGCAAGGCAGAATCAACAAGCTATTGAAAGACACTCCACCATTCATCTGGGCAGAGGCTCTTACAAAGGAACACCAGATAACCAGGGACAACAGAGACTGATAGAAATGCCCTAGAACACAGTCATCCAAAGAAGGGGAACTCCCTGTCTTGTGTCTCTGACACCTGAACCAGGATGCATAGCTCACATTTAAAGATTACAAAAGCAATTTAATATCTGAGCCATCACCTACCACAGACATGAAAGCTGACAGCATGCGTCTTAACAAGTGACTTGCCTGCTTTAACAAAAACAGCATCATTCATTAAAATTATATACCATAATACAGAGTCTGCACAACATATTCAAGTTTAACAAACCATAAAGAGGATTTAAAAGAGAAAACAAAAGAAAAACTGTAGTATGTTATCAAATAATTAAGTTGTTGCTGTGAAGTGCCGTTAAGTAGGTTCTGACCTATTGTTGTTGTTGTTGTTTTCAGGTGCCATGAAGTCAGAAACAACTCATAGCGACCCCATGTACAGCAGAACGAAATAATGTCTGATCCTGGGCCAACCTCACTACCACTGCCACACTTGATGCCATTATTGATGCCACCTGGCCGATCCATCTTGTTGGGGGTCTTCCTTTCTTTCTCTGACCCTCCACCTTACCTAGGATGACATCCTTCTCCAGCGATTGTTCCCTCCTGACAATATGTCAAAGTATGAGAGACAAAGCTTAGCCATCCTGGCCTCCAATGAGCACTCTGACTGCACCTCTTCCAAAACAGATCTATTGGTTCTTTTGGTAGTCCATGGCACTTTCAGTATTCTCCTCCAACGCCACTACTCAAAGGCATCAATTCTTCTACAATCTTCCTTATTCACTGTCCAGCTTTCGCATCCATATGAGGTTATTGAAAATACCATGGCTTGGGTCAGGCGTAC
>NW_006408626.1:3274373-3285026 GCF_000296735.1 Chrysochloris asiatica
GTTCTCCCCTTTTGGTTTTCTAACTCCAAATCTTTGCATATTTTATTATAGTATTTGGTTTTATCTTCTCGAGCTGATCTTTGAAATTTTCTGTTCAGCTCTTGGAACTCTTCAATTCTTCCATTTGTTAGGGTTTCCGAGGAGCAGCTGGTGAGCTTGAACCACCGACCTTGCAGTTCAAATGGCTTTGCAGTCAGACACATTAACCCACAGCACCACACCAAGACTAAAGACCAAGAGAAAATCTTGATAGCAGTCTGAAAATACCTATAACACATTTTTGTTTTTGTTAAGTGCCATTGAGTCAGTTCTGACCCATAGCAACACTGTATAGGGTTTCCAAGGAGCGGCTGGTGAGCTTGAACTTCCTACCTTGCAGTTCAAACCAACTTTGTAGTCCAGCGCATTAACCTACAGTGCCAGACCAGGACTCCATAGCACATGACATACTGGGAAACAATGACTAATGATTTCTTATTGGAAACAATGGAAGCTAAAAGATAATAAACAATAGCTTTATAAAGAAATTTGTCAGTCCAGAATTGAGAAAAATAACTTTCAGTCCAGTATTGAGAAAAATACTTTCTATCATAAAAGTGAATGAAGACTCTTTAAGCCTTTTTTTTTTTTTCAAAAGAAGAAGACACTAAGTATATTTGTGTCATTGAACTCACACTAAAAATACTCATAAATGTGAGAAAAAGTTTTCAGGCTGAAGGAACATTTTATCAAAGGAAAACTTAGATCTTCAGGAATGAATAATGAGCTTCCAAAATGATAAGTATATGGCTGAGTATAAAGTAAAAAAAAAACAAAAAAAACAACTTCCTTAATATCTTTAAATTAGATGTGATTACTTAAAGCAAAAATGATAACATTGCCTTGTGGAATTTATCATGTATATAAATATAAGTATAACATCTATAACATACAGAATGGTAGAGGGCAGGTGAAAAATGAACAATGTATCAATCATTTTACCACCTCACTCTCACAAACTGAGACAAAAGTGCTATTGGTGTTAAGTGTCATCAAGTCAATTCTGCACAACAGAACAATATACTTCCCTGTTCTTCATCATCCTCACAATTGTTATATTTCAGATCATTGTGGATGCTACTGTCTCACTGAGGGATTTCCTCTTAATCACTGACCCTCCAACTTACCAAGTATGATATCCTTCTCCAGGGACTGGTCCTTCCTGAAAATGTTCCATGGGTCGGAACCAACTCACAGCACTTAACAACAACAACATGGATCTCTTCTTTATGAGTTGGCCAGGTAGCTGTCTTCCAAATGTCTTGGTATAGATGAGTGAGTGCTTCCAGTGCCACATCAGTTTGTTGAAATGTTTTAATTTGTATTCCCTCAATTCTTGGAGTCTTGTTCTTTGCCAATGCCTTTAGTGCACCTCAGACTTCCCTTCAATATCATTGGCTGTTGATTATATACTACCTCTTGAAACAGTTGAACACAAACCATTGCTTTTTGGTACAGTAACTTTGTATATTCCTTCCATCTTCTTTTGATGCTTTCTGCATCATTCAATATTTTATCCATCAAATACTTCAATATTGCAAATTGAGGCTTGAATTTTTTTCCCCAGTTCCCTTAGCTAGAGAAATGCTGAGTATGATCTTTCCTTTTGGTTTTCTAACTCCAGTTCTTTGCACATTACATTATAATATTTTACTTTATCTTCTCGAGTTTCCCTTTGAAATTTTCTATTCATCTCTTTTACCTCTTCATTTCTTCCATTTGCTTTAGCATCTCTACATTGGAGAGCAAGTTTCAGAGTCTCCTCTGACATCCATTTTTATCTTTTCCTTGCTTCTTGTTTTCTTAATGACCTTTTGCTTTCTTCCTGGATGATGTTCTTGATGTCATCCCACAACTCTACTGGTCTTCTGTCATTACTGTCTTATGCATCAAATCTGTTCCTGAGATAGTCTCTAAATTTAAATGGGATATTTTCAAGATCATGTTTCAGTTTTTGTGGAGTAGTTTCAATTTTTTTCAGCTTCAGCCTGAACTTATAAATGAGCAACTGATGGTCTGTTCCACAGTTTTCCCTGGGCCTTGGTTTGACTGATGATATGGATATTTTCCACTGTCTCTTTCTACTGCTGTAGTCAATTTGATTCCTATATATTCATCCTGGTGAGTTCCATGTGTCTAGTCACTTTTTATGCTGTTGAAGAAAGGTATTTGCACTAAATAAGTCATTGTTCTTGCAATTTTCTCTTTAAATTAGGAAGTTAATGTAACTGGAAGAAGTAATGAAGTAAAGAGTTTAACTAAAAATTTCAAAGGCAGCTCAAGAAAACCAAGTAAAGTATTATAATGAAATGTGCAAAGACCTGGAGTTAAAAAAAACAAATTGGAAGAGCATGCTCAACATTTCTGAAGTTGAAATAACTGAAGAAAAAATTCAAGCCTAGATTTGCAATATTGAGGTACTCCTGGTGTGGCAGTTTAGGGTTAGTACTGAACTGTGAACTACAAGGTCAGCAGTTCAAATGTACCAACTACTCCTTAGATTCCCTACACAGGGTCTCTAGGAGTCAGAGCTGATTCAACAACATTTAACAACAACAATGGGCAAAGTATTACATGATGCAGGAAGCATCAAAAGAAAATGGAAGGAATAACCAGAGTCACTGTACAAAAAAGAATTGGACTATGTTCAACCATTTTGAGAGGTAGCATATGATCAAGAACCAAATCTGTTGCATAAGACCTCTTTAAAGTGTTGAAGAACAACATGCATATGAAAATTGGATAGTGAATAAAGACCAATGAATAATTGATACATTTGAGATATGGCATTGGAGAAAAATATTAAAAGTACTATGTACCACCAAAGAACAAACAAATCTGTGTTGGAAGACGTACAGCCAGTTTGCTCATTTCTCATATTTCAGACCTACTATCAAGAAGGAACCATTTCTGGAGGGCCAGTGAAAAAGAGGAAGACCCTAAACAAGATGAGTAATTAATGATCTGTTCCACAGTCGGGCTTTGGCCTTGTTTTGACTGATGATACTGAATTTCTCCATCATCTCTTCTGACATATGTAGTCAATTTGATTGCTATATATTCCACGTGGTGATGTCCATGTATAAAATCACCTTTTATGTTGTTGAAGAGTTGAAGAAAGGTATTTGTAATGAATAAGCCAATGGTCTAGTAATTTTCTATCCTATGATTTCCAGCATAATTTCTATCAACAATGGCTTATTTTTCAACTACTAATACATTTTCTTTGTTTCAAACTTTCTCATTGCAATCTCCAGAAATTATCAATACATCTTGATTGCATGCTTGATCAATTTTAGAATGAAGTTTGTAGAATTCTTCAATTTCATCATCTTTGGCACTAGTGGTAGATGTGTACATTTTAATAATAGTCACATTAGCTGGTCTTATAGGCATATGGATATTATCTATCACAGACAGAATTGTACTTTAAAATAGATCTTGAAATGCTTTTTGCTTTTTTTGATAATGAACACACCACCATTCCTCTTCAATTTGTCATTTCCAGCACAGCAAACTATATGACTGTCAGATTCAAAATGGCCAATACCAGTTCATTTCAGTTCACTAAGGACTAGAATTTTGATCTTGGTACTTCCAATTTTCCTAGACTCATGCTCAGTATATCCTACATTCCCAACTATTAATGGATATTTGCAGCTATTCTGAGTTGTGTTCCATTAGCAAATGAAGGTCCCAAAAGTGTTGTTCAATTAATTTCATTATAATCACCTCTACTTGGAGGGATTTTCTACTTGCTTTTGAGTTTAGAGAAGCTTAAGCAAATGGGAGTAATGAGGAAGTAAACGAGCTAAATGAATGTTTCAAAGGTCAGCTAGAGAAGAAAAAAGTAAAGTATTATAATGAAAAGTACAAAGATCTGGAGTTAGAAAACCCAAGGGAAGAACTTGCTCAACATTTCTCAAGCTGAAAGAACTGAAGGAAAAATTCAAGCCTCAACCTGAAATACTGAGGGGGTCTAGGGATAAAATATTGAATAATGCAGAGAACATGAAATGAAGATAGAAGGAATATGCAGAGTCACTGAACTCAAAAGAAATGGTTGATGTTCAACCATTTCAAGAGATAGCATGTGATCAAGAATTAATGGTACTGAAGGAAGAAGTTCAAGCTGTACAGAGGCATTAGTAAATAACAAGGCTCCAGGAATTGATGGAATACAAATTGCTATCTTTCAACAAACTAATGCAGCACTGGAGGCCTCACTCATCTGTGCCAAAAAAAACTGAAAGACAGCTACCTGGTCAGCTGATTGGAAGAGTTCCATATTTATGTCCATTGCAAAGGTGACCCAAAATAATGTGGAAATCATTGACCAATATCATTAAAAGAAAATTAAAAATAGACTGAAGCAATCATTTGAAAAGAACAAGGGAATAATGTATGCTTTGCAAAAAAAAAAAAAAAAAAAGGTATGCATCAGGATCATATTCTTTCACCCAACTCTTGGAGACAGTTCTTCCCAGTGTAACCATAGCTAACAATGAGAAAGTAGAGTGTACCCAAATTTGTAAAACATGGATGAAGCAAAACAATAACCCAGATGGGAAAAATTACAGGTCAATACCTTGCTAGACACTTAACTTCCCTCTTAGAACAAGACAACCTGCACATTGCATAGCAAGTGAATTTCTTGATTGATGTTGTTGGAAGCACTGAAAGATGGTGGCTGACTGTTCTAATTTGACTGAGTGTCATTTCTCACAGTCCTGGCAATAATTCAATATGTTGCATCCCACTCCTGGAAGATTTCACTACATCTCTTCTGATTCTCCCATTGCAAGACTTCAACTGTAATTTTTTTTTTTTCTTTTTCTGATTATTGTTCCACTTCACCTAATTTTTACAAATTAGCGTCAGTTCTAATTTTGCTCTTTTGGCCATGACTGAATTCATTTGAAATGGTTTGGAACTCTGTTGCTCTCAATCTATATGCTAGCACATTATTCAAGAATCTGGGTTTTATTAAGAAAAAGGCAGCATCAATCAAACTGGAAGAAGATTCATTAATAATCTTCAATATACAGATGAATGAACCTGTTTGATGAAAGTGGAGAGTACTTGAAACACTAGCTGTTGAAAAAAAAAAAAGAAAAAGAAAAAAAAAAAAAACCAACTTACAGTCTTCACTGTGAATTACACCTCAACATTAAGAGGACAAAAGGTCTCACAACTGAAACAATAAGCTACATCATGGCAGAGAAAAGACTGATGTTCTGAAGGATTTCATTTTACTTGGCTCTATAATCAATGCTCATGAAAGCAGCAGTCACAAAATCAAATGTCAAATTGCATTGAGCAAATTTGGGGCAAAAACCTCTTGAACGTATTAAAAAGCAAAAGGGCCACTTTCAGGACTAAGCTTGATCCAAGCCATGATATTTTCAATCATCCTATACGCACATGGAAGCTTGGCAATAATGGGGAACATGGAAGAAAAATTGATACATTTGAATTATAGGGGGTGGCAAAAAAATGCTGAATGTACCATGGACTATCAGAAGAATAAGCAAATCTGTATTTAACAAAGTAGAGCCAGAATGCTCCTTAGATGTGAGGATGGCAAGACTTTATCTGCTACTTTGAACATGTTAAAAGGAGACACCAGCTTATGGAAAAGGACATCATGCTTGGTAAAATAGAGGGTCAGTGAAAAAGCTCCTCAATGAGATGGCTTGACATAGTTGTTGCAGCAATGAGCTCCAATGTAGCAAGGATTGTGAGGCTGGAGCAGGACTAGGCAGTGTTTCATTCTGTTGGGCATAGGAACTCTATGATTACAAACCGGTTGTACAACATTTAAGAAGAACAAAACCGTATGGCAATTGCAATGCAATAAAAAAGAAAAAAAAAAAAAGTCGATTATGCCTCATAGAGACCCTGTATAGGGTTTCTGAGGGGCAGCTGGTAGGTTTGAACTATATTTTGTGGTTAGTAGTCAGGTGCTTACCATACAGTGCCACACCAAGTCTCCAATGATAGAAGAGAGAAAATTGTTAATCGGATTGAGGATATCTACAAAAGCAAATATTAAATAACTAAGTTTGGAAACAAGGCAAGGAAATCTGCTCAGGCAGAGCGGCAGCATCAATGGGCTCAAACATGGCAACAATTGTGCGGTTGGTACAGGACCAGGTGGTGTTTTACTCTGTTGTACATAGGGTTACTATGAGTTGGTACCGACTCAGTGGTACCTAACAACAACAGGTTTGAACCATTTCAACAAGACAAGAAAGTAAATTTGCAGAGTAGGAAGTACTGAATAAAACTGTTTCTTTTTACAGATAATATGTTTCTGTAGAAAATCCTTTGCTGTTGTTGTTAAATGCCATCAAGTCAGTTCTGACCGATAGCGACCCTGTACTGTATAAGGTTTCCAAGGAGTGGCTGGTGAGCTTGAACCACTGACCTTGCGGTTCAAACCAATTTTGCAGTCCAGTGCATTAACCCACAACGCCACACCAGAAAGTCCTTAGGAATCTATAAAACAACAACTAGAACTTATAAATGAATTTAGCAAAGTCATTGGATATAAGGGTAATACGCAAAAGACAAATTTTAATTCACTGAAAACAACACTGAAAATAAAATTTAGAAATTTGAAATAATCCCATAAAATCATGAAATTCTTAGGAATGCTTTTAAACAAAATACTCATACATGACAAGACCTTTCTCATTACTAACTATAGAATATTTCTGACAGAAACTATAAAAGAACTAAACAGAGATTAAAAGTAATAAAGAACATGATATTATTACTAAGTGCCATCGAGTCAGTTCTGACCCTATACAGGATTTTCAAGAAGCAGTTGGTGGGTTTGAACTGCCAACCTTGAGGTTCAAACTGACCTATGGTCCAGTGCTTATCCTACAGCACTACACCAGGACTTCAAATACATTGGGTGTCAGACCAAAAAAAGTACAATGTCTATCAGACCAGAAACATAAACTATTTTTATTTTCCTTTTAACATAAAATCAGAAAAATTGGAAAAATTTCTGAAAATTTAATACAAGCACTGTATCAATGTTACTCTTCCAATTTTGACAACTTGCTCAGTGATCATATAATAGAATATCCACATTTTTATTAAAGAAATACCAACATATTTATGGGTAAATATACATTTTGTCTCAACAGCTTAGAAAATAAGGAAAGAAAGTTAATATTTGGATAATTGGGTGCAGCTATAAAAAACTGGCTCTGGTAGCGTAGTGGTTACAAATCGGGCTGCTAACCTCAAGGTCGGCAGTTCGAAACTACCAGCTGTTCCATAGGAGAAAGATAGGCTTTTTGCTCCCGTAAAGATTTTCAGGCTTGGAAATCCTGTGCAGGGTCACTACGAGTCGGAACCGACTCCACGGTACTTAACAACAACGGCAAATAAAAAACTAATGTAATATGTGGTAACTTTTCTGCACATTTTAGAGTATTACTAAATAAAGCATTTAAAAACAGATACCAAAGAAAAACAACATCACCATAGGCAATTTCATCTACTATAAACTTAATGCCATTGAGCTGACTCTGACTCAAACCACTACCTTACAGGAGCAAACAGCCTGATTTTTCTCCTGTGGAGCTGCTGGTGGTTTTGAACTGTCAACCTGGTAGTTAGCAGTCTAGTGCTCATTCTGTTTTTGTTAAGTGACAATGAGTCAATTCCAACTCATAACAGCCCTGTGTAGGTTTTCTGATGAGTGGCTTGTGGGTTTCAACTGCCAATCTTTCCGTTAGCAGTATGGTGCTTATCCTACCAGTGCTTATCCTACAGCACCAATGTTTAAAGGAACTCTGGTGACGCTACAGAATAAGTTCTGCATTGCTTATCATAAGGTTGGCAATTCAAACCTACTAGCTGCTCCAAAATACTACAGCATTGGAAACCCTATACAGGGTCCCTGTGAGTTGGAAGTTGACTTGAAGGCAGTGTCATGGGTATAGTATACTTACGATAACTTTCTATGATAAAGATCACTGAAGACAGTACATTTAAAAATAATTAGGTAGGGAAACTTGCCCTATCTGATATTATGAAGTCACAGCAGTTAAGTCTATACAGTTTTTGAGTATTTATAAAAAATTAAATAATGGAGCAGAATAGAGAAACTAGAAGTATGCCATGAAAGAGGTAAAATGTAGTACAACTGTGAAAGGATGGATCGTACAAAGAATGAAACTTGGAATAATGCTTTACTCACCCAGTAAAATAATTGTTCTTCTACCTCCAACATTAAAAACAGATTTCTAGTTAGATGAAAGCATGGAATGTGGAAAACACAGTCTGAAATTACAAAAGAAAATATTTTTGATTGAAGATAGAGAAATAGTCCTTAAATATTAGATTGAAAAACTTTACAAATGGGAAAGGGCAATAAACTCAACTATATTAAACTTTAAACATTTGTGCATCAAAACATACCCTCAAAATTTCATTATAAAACTACCACTCGGGAAAAGACATTTTATTTAAGTACTTAGGATATCTTAATAAATATTAAAAACTTATTACTGAAAGTAGTTTTCCTGGAAAAGAAATAACCACACTATAGAAAACTAAGTAAAAGATATGAGGAGGCAGTTCAACTAAGAAAATGTAGTAGTTAAGAAAAAATATATATAAAATAATCTGCATAATCTCATATGTAATTTTGAATATGAAATTGAAACCACAAAATTATAACAGAAGCATGATCTATGAAAGAAAAAGAAAAAAAATTGGCTTGGTCAAAACGATAAGCTTCTGTTCTTCTAAAGGCTTTACTACAAAGACAAGTCAAGGATGGAGAAAATGCCTTTTACCTGTATTATAAATTAGATTGTGTCCCCCCAAAGTTTGTGTTGAAATTCTGACCTCTATATTTGTGGTATCGAGGTCCTGGTGTGGTGCTACTGTAGGATAAGCACTGGACTGAAAGGTCCTTTGAACAGCAGGGTCGGCGGTTCAAACTCACCAGCCCCTCCTTGGAAACCCTATACAGTGCCGCTATGAGTCTTAACCAACTTGACAGCACTTAACAAATACCTGTGGGTATAAACTCACTTAGTGGAGTTCTGGTAGCGTAGTGGTTACGAATCGGGCTGCTAACCTGAAGGTTGGCAGTTCGAAACTACCAATGGTTCCATGGGAGAAAAATGCGGTTTTATGCTCCCATAAAGATTTACAGCCTTGGAAACTCTGTGCAGAGTCACTATGAGTCGGAACCGACTCCACGGTACTTAACAACAACAACAATAAACTCATTTGGGAATATGATTTGCATATTAGGTTAATGAGGTCATATCAGGCAGATGTGTCCTAAACCTAATCATTTCTGAGTTATAAAAACAGATTAGATGAAAAAAGAGACACGGGAGGAACACAGATGCTAACCAATGACAGTGGACCAGTGAATGAACAGGTCCAGTGAGGAACTCCTAGAAATAACATCTACTAAAACCTGAAACAGGCTACAAAATCCTGAATTTGGACTTTTAGCCTCTGGTAGCGTAGTGGTTACGAATCGGGCTGCAAACCTCAGGGTCAGCAGTTTGAAACTACCAGCTGTTCTGCAGGATAAAGATCAGGCTTTCTGTTCCCGGAAAGATTTACAACCTCAGAAACCCTGTATAGGGTCACTATGAGTCAGAACCGACTCCACGACACATAACAAACAGAAAGAAAATAAATTTCTATCCTTTTGTAGCCACCCACCATGGTGTTTCTGTTACAGTGCGTGCTGCGCTGCGTGCATGCCCTGTAGTCTGTTTCTACTCATAGTGAGTTCCCGAAGCTGCAAATTTTTGCCAGAGCAGGAAGCCTCATCTTGTTCCCTTGGCAAGGCTGGGGGATTCAAGCTGCTAACCTTGAACCCAATGCATAACCCAGTTCATAACCAGGCACTAAGAAATGGAAACAACCCTTTACAAAGCATGTTGGTGTTGTTGTTAAGTTCCTTGGAGTCAGTTCTTACTAATAACAACACTGTATAGGGTTTCTGAGAAGCAGCTAGTGGGTTTGAACTGCCGACCTTGTGGATAAGCAGAGTAAAAAACAATATTGAGGACATTATACTCCCCTTTCTTCACTACAGTTGATGAGGTTCTTTCTCTGTATCTTCTTTCCACTATATTTTATTGCCAGAGACTTAAGTCAGGAATGAGATACCCTATGACTAGATGTCATTGCTATCAAATTAATCACATTGCAGATCAGTAGAACTTACCTTTAAGAAGACTGCCTAGAGAACAAACAAGATGGCAGATGGCGTGGAAGTGCAGTAAGGAGCCCGTCAGCAACAACACAAAATACAGGACCAAGCAGGCTCAGGTGATGATCCCAGAACTCTGAACCACATATAAAGGCATATTTAAAAAGGTTGGAAGGCTTACAGCTAGGGGAATTTGTAGCAGAAGCAAGAAATCCTTTGCTTTCTAATTCAAGACGCTCAGCTGCTCCAGGAGCCACCATCTTGGGTGAGACCAAGCCGGGGAAGGATCGGAGTGGCCACAGATGCCTGGCAGAACCGCTGAGATAAAGGTGTGGACATTCTTTTCTTTTGGTATCTGTTCATTGGTCCCTTGCTGTCTGCGCACCTCCATTCTGTTGACT
>NW_006408626.1:3286531-3339886 GCF_000296735.1 Chrysochloris asiatica
CTTCCTCTTTTTCTCTGATCTTCCACCTTACCCAGCATGACATCCCTCTCCAGTGACTGTTCTCTCTGGACAATGTGTCCAAAGTATGAGAACTCAGATCAGTAGTTATTCTAAATACTAGCAGAGAAGGAAAGAGTCTTCACATCAAGTATCAATGCTATCCCCTCTGTACACAGGGTAGATAGGGACAGGCAGGTTAGACATTGGCTACCTAAAATGAGGGGGCAATAAAGGCACGAAGTGACTGGCTTACAAGGTTTCAAGAGGGAGTTTAGTTTAAGAGTATGGGGGGAAAGAAAGAGTCCCCACTGGATAGCTGTCATCTTGTCTAGATGGGTCTGGTGAAAAGAGATGGGGATAATATTCGTAAGATTCAATAGTGAATAATTGTTATTGCAACTGTCACAATTGTAAAGGTAGAAGTTTTGTAACAAAAACATAGGAGTGGTTAATCTTACAGTCCAGAAATAGAAGACCCTAGGACCATCAAGAGAGGAATGCACAAGCAGAATGCGGGACCTTATCCAGAGAAGTAGCAGCACCAGAGATGGAGGCAGAGATGGGGGCATGGAGAGAGGGAGCAGCTGAGGACTCTAGATTTATGGACTAAGAAGAGAAGGACTAAGAGCTGGTGGCCAGGAGGCAGACTTTCAGAATGTGCCCTTTGGAGATGTAAATTATTATATATGCCTGAGTGGTTGTTTTGTTCGTTCGTTTGTTTTTTTAAAAAAGCTAAAATGTATAGAGAGAAATACTGTTAATTGATGGTACATGGAGGGGATTATAATCATTGTAATGAAACAAGGTGTATGATTTGTTGAATGTAAAACTGATGATATGCCCTGTCAACTTTTACTCAATCCACAATAAAAACCTTAAATAAATAAAAAAAAAATAAAATAAATGAAAAAAAAGACTGCCTAAAAGTACTTTAAATAATTTAAAATATTTTAAGTTTCCTGTGTAGAATAAAAAGTAGCCAGAAACAGTGACATATGCTTTATCTCTGAGAAGTGAATAATATAGCAACAATAAATAAGAGTAAATCTAGAGGCATGGACTCCAGCCATAGATCAATCTCTAATAGTCCCAAGGAAATGCAAAATGCTATGCTACAGGACATGAGTGGGATCCTAATTCGTTTAAATTGAAACATTGTTTAGAAAAGCAAGTTATATATACATAATATATCATAGAAAGATCCAAAATCATATCTGTTTGGTTTTTTTTTTTTCTTTTCACATGTACTATCATTGGTTAATTAACAAAATATAAAGTTCTGAGATTTTGAAATAAATGGTATAGAAGCTATGTTACAGGCATTTTGAAATTGTACCAACTATGTGATCAGATGGAACTTTATGTATCTTGACACCTAGGAAACACATAATTCTATTTTAAACTTTTTCTCATCCTCAGCACTTTTATGAGAGCACTAGACTGCTATGCTCTTGGCAATTTTAATTTTGTGATCAGAAAACTTAACTGCTTTAACCACATACTTCAAAGTATGGTTGAGGAAGAAAAGTGACCCAATTCAAAAAAAGGTGCCTCTCTTTCTATAGTCACTGTGGCACTCCCATTTTGACAGTGCCTAAAAGTTATTGTTTAGTTTCCAGATTTGTGTGACTGTTTTTTGTTTGTTTGTTTGTTTTTTTACTTTATCGAAAAGGAACCATCCTGCAAAGGTTTCCTGGACTCCTGTTTGCACAAGGCACCAGACAGATGAAAATTGATTGCTTAAGCTTCCCAATCTTTAGGTTAGCATCATACTCTTATTTAGATAACACTCATGGCTTTCAGGTGTCAAAGGCTTCATTGTGCTTGGATCAGCCATCAACACTCACAGAAGCAATAGTCAAGAAATCAAACAATATATTGCATTAGGCAAATATGTTGAGCAAGACCTCTTTAAATTGATGAAGAGCAAAGATATCAGTTTGAGAACTAAGATGCAACTGCCCTAAGCCATTGTATTTTCAGTTGTTTCATATGTATGTGAGAGTTGGACAATGATTAAGGAAGACCATAGAAGAATTGAATCATTTAAGTTATGGTGTAGGAAGAGAATATTAAAAGTACCAGGGACTGCCAGAAGTAGAAACAAATCTGAGAAGTACAGTCAGATTGCTTCTTAGAATCCAGGATGGCCAGAATTTGTCTCTCATATTTCAGACATATTATCAGGAGATACCAGTCTCTGGAGAAAGAAATCATGCTTGGTAGAGTGGAGAGTCCACAAAAAAAGCAAGACCCCGAACAAGATGGATTGGCACAATTGCAGTAGCAATGAACTTACGCATAGCAATGATTGTGAGGTTGGCAACGGACCGTGCAGTGTTTCCTTCTGTTGTCCATATGGTCGCTATGAGTAGGTATCAACTCAACAGTATCTAACAACAAATGCAACATGACTGAGAGAGACCCAGATAATCTTGGACATAAAGCATGGAAACCTTATAAAATCTTTTCAGAGGTCATAGTCTCTACTCCAAAACTGAGAATGAGAACGTATCCTTCTACCACTACAAACCACTTTCATCCCCTACAAATGGATGATTTTTTACATGGGCTCAATTTCTGTTAAAGGCAAAACCCATAGTTATATTAAGGCATTAGATGTTTAAGCTCATGCTTCTGAATCATTGTTGTTGTTAAGTGCCGTCGAGTCGGTTCCGACCCATAGCAACTCTGAACAGGGATTCTGAAGCTGTAAATCTTTACGGGAGCAGAAAGCCTCATCTTTTTTTTTTTTTTTTTCTCCTGCGGAGAAGCTGGTAGTTTTGAACTGCTGAGCTTGCGGTTCACAGCCTGATTTGTAACCGCTATGCTACCAGAGCTCCTTTCTGTAACATTGGCACTCTTGAAAACTCTATGTAGCAATTCTACTCTGAACAAGGGATCACTGTGAAATCAGAATCATTTGACAATAACTAACAAAAACAACATCTTAAAATGGTGAGCTCACATATCAAGAAACATGAAAAACGTGGATGCTGATATTTATTGGGCTTGACATCTTCTCTCACTTAGATGTCATGATTCCCAAAACAAATATCACTATTCTTGTTTCAAAGCAGGGAAACTGGGTTCAAAGATGTGAAGCTACTTGCACAAGTACACACTAAAATCAATCTGATCAGGTTTTCTTATACACATGAAGATAGCTTGCAGACTTCTTAAGTATTTTTGGACCTATTCTATTTGGGAAACATTTCCATAAGAATCTTCACCTTGTTGCTGATCTTTAAAAGATTAGCACTGTTGGTCTTCTGGAGTCACTGAGAGTTTACCCCAGCAATTGCTCTCTCTCCTGTAGAACTTTGACAGTAGAGGAAGGATCTGGCTTGAAGAAATTTAAGTGGGTCAGAGCTGCATCCTTTCAATAGGTTAATGTTGCCAATAACATCAGTGTGATGCACCAATTTGTCCACTGCTTGTTTCAGCTACTCAGAGGCTTTCAGCTTAATCCATAAGCAGTGGTCAGTGGATTATTCTGTTTAATTGGTTCTGTAGACTACATTCTTGAAGGAGCAGCAAATATTGTTTGGGTCTAATGTGAAAAGAAACAAAATAGTACAACTGCTGCAAAACGGGGATACAATAATTTCCTTTCTACCTTTCTGAAATATTGAGAGAAATTAATGAGACTGTCCCCATACACAGTTAAACTCCTTAGAAGAAATCTGTTGTATATACACCAAATCTTTTCTTTCCTACTTAGTTACTGCTGCCACTTCTGGGAATTGTACAGGATTTAAGCCTAGGGTTCTGGCTCTGACTCCTGGCTTTGCCTATAATTACTTATGAGACTTTGGGTCAGTCATTTAACCTTTCTGGGATATGTTTCTACATCTTTACGATTAATATTATAATACTGACCTCATAGGGAAATTTTGAGAATGAAATGAGTGAAAACACATGAAAAAATATGTTGTGAGATATAGACAAGTAAACCAAGTAGCCGTTTTATGCTCATATTTCACTGGAAATTGAATGCCACATTTATATAACAGTATACCAATAGATCCCAGTTGCTTATCTCAGTTGAAACTTAATGTCACAGATGCTCTTTGAAAAGTGGACATTGGGTCTGTTTACACATTTGTTCATTCCAAAATAGTCAGTGAAGCTTTGTTAGTTGCTCTTATAATGAAGTATGGATAATGAAATGTGCATCATAACTTTCTGTTTTATGAGGCTCACAGTAACACAACATGCCCTTATTCTGACCTTTGTGATTAGATGCAGTTTTACAAATAGCCCACGCTTGAACTGATCAGTTCCCTCTGCATACTTGTTGTTGTTGTTAGGTGCCATCGAGTTGGTACCGATTTACAGCAACCTTATGCACAGCAGAATGAAACACTGTCTGATCCTGGGCCAACCTCACTACTGTTGCCACGCTTGAGTCCGTCGATGCTGCCACTTGGCCAATCCATCTTGTTGGGGGTCTTCCTCGTTTTCTCTGACCCTCCCACTTTACCAAACATGATATCCTTTTCCAGCAACTGGTCCCTCCTGACAATATGTCCCAAGTATGAGGGACGAAGTTTGGCCATCTTGGCCTCCAAGGAGCACTCTGGCTGCACTTCTTCCAAAATAGATCTATTGGTTTTTTTAAATATATTTTTTTTTCAATATTCTCCTCCAACACCATAACTCAAATGCATCAATTCTTCTATGGTCTTCCTTATTTACTGTCCAGCTTTCACATGCATATGAGGTTATTGAAAATACCATGGCTTGGGTCAGGCACACCTTAGTCTTTAAGCTGACATCTTTGCTCTACTTCCTTAGTCTTTGCCTATTTCTCACTTGAGCTTTAATTCTCTTTTCTAAATGTATACCCACATTGCAAGGAATACAAATGAGTATGAAAGAATTTTTTGTTTTAGTTTTGGAAAAAGTAAAAAGAGCAACTACAGCTGAAGTGTACTGATTTTTTTTTTTTTAATGCAAACAGCCAAGTTTGTTGTTGGATTGATTTTTATAGTGTTTTCAATCGTTTTCTCAAAGTGGTTCCTAAGAGGTTTTTCCTACATCCCGTCTTTCCCAGATTCCTTCAAGGTCTTTGAATCGTGAGTCTGAAAGTCATATATTTTCTTGATAAAGGGTTGTTTTTTTTTTTTGTTTTTTTTCTCTGTTTTATTTTAGAAATATATGGATGTTTCTGAAATGATCCTGACAAATTTCAGAGCTGGGAGATAAAGTTCAGAGGTCAGGAAAGGTGTTTTTTGTTTTTGTACTCTGGCTTGAGCTTACTAAGAACATGCCATGTATTTACTGTTCCGAGGCTGAGCAGCATGGCTCTGCTTCTACGCATGTTGTCGCTTCTGATGTTCCACAAACAGGATCTAAGTAGGGCAACTGAGTGATACAGGGTAGTGTCTAATCTTAGAGTCGAAGGATTTTAGATTTGCAGTTTTAGTTTCCAGTATTAGGCTTATCACACCACATACCAAAAAAAGAAAGAAAGAAAAAATATATATAAAGATGCAGTTTGTTTTTAATGCCATTTCTCTGAGGGCATCTGAAATTTTAGTAAAAGTGCCTATTCATGCGTTATAATTAGAGAGCCCAACAAGATGACTTAGGAAATGTGAGACTAGATTTAACTAACACATCGATCTGTATGAGGCACAGACCTTGTATTAATTCCTTAAATTATTTATCTATTTACTTCATTCAATCATTCACTTTTTAAGTGCTAATTCTTCTCAGTGTAATGTTCCTTGCAGCTACTTCACTCTATTAGAGTTGGCACTTGAAATAAAGGTATTTGCCACAACTTTCTTAGGTGTTGGATTCCTGGTGTGGTGCTGTGGGTTAATGTGATAGGCTGTAAAGTTGGTTTGAGCCACAAGGTTGTTAGTTCAAGCTCACCAATTACTCCTTTAAAAGCCTACACAACGTTGCCATGGATCTGAACCAAATTTCATGGCACCCAACAACAACTCTTAGGTGTTAATGGCAATAATGGCTAATGGTTATTGAGCCACTGTGCTAAGCATTTCCCATGGTTCATCTTACTTAAAGGAGCCGTGGGAGTGCAGTAGGATAAGCATGGGACTGTTAACTGACAAGATGACAGTTCAAACCATGCTGGAGAAAGATGAACCTGTCAGCACCTGGAAAGATTTATAGCCCAAGAAAACCTATGGAGCAGTTTTAATCTGTCCTAATCCTCTTGTAGAGTCCTGGTGTGGTACTGTGAGTAAAAGCGCCAGACTGCAAAGCTGTTTGAACTGCAAGGTTGGTGGTTCAAGCTCACCAGCTGCTCTATGGAAACCTTATACAGGATTTCTATGGGTAGGAATCAACTCAACAGCACACAACAACAACAACAGCAATCCTCTTGTGGTACTGTGGGTTACTGTTCTGAATTGAAAAATTAGTTTCAACTGCAAGGTCAGCAGTGCAAGCTCACCAGCAACTCCTTGGAAACCCTATACAGGGTTGCTATGGGTTGGAACTGACTCAACAGTACTTAACAACAACAACAACATAGGATTGCTATGAATCTGAATTGACTTGTGGGCAGTATGTTTATATTTCTGGTTTGGTGATACAATGGTTAAGTACTTGGCTGCCAAACAAAAGGTTGGTGGTCCAAACTCACCAGTTTTTCTTCAAGAAAAAAAAATTAGGCAATTTTCTTCTATAAAGATTGCAGTCTTGAAAACCCTATGGGACAATTATATTCTGTCTAAAAGAGTCACTATGATTCATAATCAACTTGATGGCAATGGTTTTGTTTTCTATTCTCAATTAATCCTCATTGTTGTTGTTATATGCTGTCAAGTCAGTACCGACCCATAGCAACCATGTATAGGGTTTCTGAGAAGCAGCTAGTGAGATTGAACCACTGACTTTGTGGTTTAAACAGACTTTGAAGTCCAGCACATTAACCCACAATTCCAAACCAGGGTTCCATAATACATGAGGATTCTAATCCTCATAACAACCTCATAAAATAGATGTTATCATTATCTCATCTTTCACATGATAAAAATTTGCAAGAGCAATGATTTATTCTCTATAAATATCTTTTCAACAACATAAATAGAGATTATACATGTGGACATCTCCAGTGGAATACATAGGAATCAAACTGACTATGTATGTAGGAAGAGACAATGGAGAAGCTCAATAACATCAGACCATAGAAGAAGTGATGCTTTTGAGTTATGGTGTTAGAGGAGAATATTGAAGTGCCATGGGCTGCCAAAAGAACCAATAGATCTGTTTTGGAAGAAGTGCTGGCAGAGTGCTCCTTGGAGGCCAATATGGCCAAACTTCATCTCTCATACTTCGGACATAGTGTCAGGAGGGACCAGTCGCTGGAGAAAGATATCATGTTTGGTAAGGTGGAGGGTCAGATAAAAAGAGGAAGACTTCAGGAATTGACTGTAGAACAGACCACCAATTGTTCATATGCAAATTCAGATTGAAGCTGAAGAAAATGAAAATAAATCCATGAGAGAAACAAATACTATCTTGAGTATATACCAACTGAGTTTAAAGAATCTCAAGGACAAACATGATGAATCACACAATAAAGAATCAAAACCAGAAGTTGTATGGAATGACATCAAGAACATCATCCATGAAAAAAGCAAAAGGTCATTACAAAGGTAAGTAAGGAAGAAAATATCAAAATGGATCTCAAAAGAGACTCCAATATTTGCCTTTCAACATAGAGATACTAAATCTGGAAGGAAAGAGAAAGTCAAAGAGTTGAACAGAAAATTCAAAGGCAGCTTCAGAAGACATTGCAAAGTATTAGAAGGAAATGTGCAAAGACCTTGAGTTAGAAAAATCAAAAAGGAAGAGCAAGACCACTCAACACTAAAAGAACTGAAGAAAAAATTCAAACCTCGTGTTGTAACATTGAAGAATTCTATGGGAAGAATATTGAATGACACATTCAAAGATCATGGAAGGATTACAGAGTAACTGTGCAAAAAAGAATTGGTCAGTGTTCCACCATTTCAAGAGGCATCATCTGATCAAGAACTATTGTTATTGAAGGAAGAAGTCCAAGACTCACCGAAGGCATTGGCAAAGAACAAGTTTCCAGGAATTGACTGAATTGAAATGTTTCAACAAACTGTTACAGCACTGTGGGTGCTCCCTTGTCTGTGCCAAGAAATGTGGAAGACATCTACCTGACCAACCAATTGGAAGAGATCCAGATTTGTTCCCATTCCAAAGAAAGGTGCCACAAAAGAATGCAGAAATCATTGATTAATATCATTAAGATCACATGCAAGCAAAATTTGCTGAAAATAGTTTAAAATTTTTTTAACAGAATTACAATTTTTTAAATGTATTTTATTTTTAATTTCTCCCTTCTCACAGCCAGTTTTAAAAAATAAAATAATAAAACCATTGACACAATACAGAAATCTAAATAAAAAAAAAAAAAATACCAGCAGAGTGCAAAGAAGGTCACAGCCTGTGTTTGGGTTTAACTTACACATTTACAGCGTGGGGGGTGCAGGTATGGTGGGGTGCAGGTGTGGTTTCAGGAGCACCATTACAAAATATACCAAGATGAAACTTGATTTTTCAATTTCCTAGAAGGAACCCCACCTCATTTCCAAATGAGAGCACTAAAGAACGCATATTATTCTGGCTGCTTTTAAGGTATGAAATGTGCTGTACAGGTGTGCAGCTAAAAATATAAAGTATAAATGGCTCTGTCTGGGCATGGCTATGGAGGGCCAGGGCTCAGTTTGGTATCACCACCTGTGACGATGGTGAAGCTGGGATCAGGGAGGACAGGGTTTTGGAGACCTCTTGAAGACCCTCTCCCAGACACCACTGAACCTCACTCAATGGTGAGTAGGGGAATGGGCGGGGGGTGGGCGCAGAGGGCAGTGGAGGAAAAAGAGGAAATACAACTCAGGGTTGGCTCCAGAAGGCACATCAGGGACAGGAATGAGCAAAGCTCTGGGTCCCAGAGACACACATGAACCCCACAGCCAAGCTCTGGTTTCTTCTTTGGGAGAAGAATTTGAAACTTTGTAGGCATGAGGAGAGAGCAGGACAGAGAAGCTCATCTCTAGAGAAATGAGAGAATTTGGGATTCCAATCAATGGATGGGGCTGATACTAAAAGCTGATTCAGAAAGTTGGTTGTTCAGAGATTGAGAACTAGGCAGGGAGAATGGGCACAACAGACAGAATGGGCATAAATATGGCTCTCTTCCAATCAGTAGACCAGATAGTTGTCTTCCAAATTTCTTGGCAGAGATGAGTGAGTGCCTCCTGTGCCACCTCACTTTCTTAAAAGATTTCAATTTTTATTCCATCAATTCCTGGAATTGTTCTTTGCCAATTCCTTCAATGCACCTTGGACTTCCTCCTTCAGAATTATAGGCTCTTGATCATATGCTACCTCTTGAAATGGTTGAACATCAACCATGTCCTTTTGGTAGAGTAACTGTATATTCCACCCATCTTCCTTTGATGGTTTCTGCACCATTCAGTAATTTGCCCAGAGAATCCTTCAATAACAAAAGTTGAGACTTGCATTTTTTCTTCAGTTCCCCTTGATTGATAAATGCTGAGCTGGTTGTTCCTTTTTGGTTTTCTGACTCCAGATCTTTGCACAATTTTGTTGTAATATTTGGCTTTATCTTCTCAAGCTGACTTTTGAAATTTTCTGTTCAGCTCTTTTACCTCCTCATTTTTTTTTTTTTTTTCATTTTCTTTAGCATTTCTACATTGAAGAACAAGTTTCACTGTATCTTTTGACATCAATTTTGAACTTTTCCTTCTTTCTTGTCTTCTTAATGACTTTTTGCTGTCTTCCTGTATGATGTTCTTGACATCATCCCACAACTCTTCTGGTCTTTGGTCTTTAGTGTCTGATGTAGCAAATCATTTCTTCAGATGATCTCTAAATTCAAGTGGGATACATTTAAGGTCATATTTTTGGCTCTCAGACTTTTTTTTCATTTTCTTCAGCTTCAGTTTGAATTTGCATATGAGTAATTAATGGTCTGTTCCATAATCTGCCCCTGTCCTTATTATGACTGATGATATGACGGTTTTCTATCATCTCTTTCTGCAGATGTAGTCAATTTGATTTCTATGTATTCTATCTGATGAGGTCCATGAGTATAGTCATCTCTTATGCTGCCTAAAAAGGTATTTGAAATGAACAAGTCATTGATTTTGCAGAATTCTATCATGCATTCTCCAGCATCATTTCTATCACCAAGGCCATATTTTCCAACTACTGATCCCTCCTCTTTGCTCCCAACCTTTGAATTCAAATCACTACTAATAATCAATACATCTTAACTGCATGTTTAATCAATTTCAGATTGAAGAAGTTGGTAGAATTCTTCTATTTGATCCTCATTGGCTTTAGTGGTTGGTGTGTAAATTTGAATCATAGTGGTATTAACTGGGCCTCCCTGTAGGTGCATGGATATTATCCTATCACAGACAGTGTTGTACCTTATAACTGGTCTGGATATGTTCTTTTTGACAATGAATGCAACACCATTCCTCTTCAATTTGTCATCCTTGCATAGTAAAGCATGTGGTTGTCAGATTCATAATGGCCAATATCAGTTCATTTCATCTCACTAATGCCTAAGATATCAATGTTTATACATTCCATTTCATTTTTGACAATTTCTAATTTTCCTAGATTCATACTTTGTACATTCCAGGTTCTGATTTTTAATGGGTGTTTACACCTGTTGTCTTTTCATTTTGAGTTGTGCCCCATCAGCAAATGAAGGTCCCACAGGCTTTCCTCCCACATGCTTTACTCCATTCACGTCATCATGGTCAACTGTACTTTGAGGAGGCAGCTCTTCCCTAATAGCATTTTGAGTGCCTTCCAACCTTAGGTGCTTATTATCTTGCACTATATCTGACAAGTGTTTCTCTGCTATTCATAAGTGTTCAGTGACAAGATATATGAAAGTAGTTAGTCATTCCCTCCTAATCTGTTTTTGTCTGGAACCTCATCTGAAACATGTCCATCATGGGTAACTCTGCTGTTATTTAAAATACTAGTGGCATAGCTTCCAGAATCATAGCAACTCACAAGCCACCACAGTAGGACAAACTGACAGATTAGTGGTGGTTGATTAGTAGTGATTACAGATCATGAGGAATCTGTAAATAGTTCAAGAGATAGTCATTCAAACAGAACAAGGGAATACCGAGTGGTTTAAAACCAAGAAAGCTGTGTGCCAGGGTTGTATCCTTTCAGTATACTTATTCCATTTGTATGCGGTGTCAATAATCTGAGATGCTAGATTTTATGAAGAATGTAGTATCAGGACTGTAATAAGACTCATTAACAACTTGCAATATGTGAATAACACACCCTTTAAATCCATGAGGACTTGATAAACTTACTGATGAAGATCAGTAACTTTGAGGAGGCAGACTCATTAGATCAGACTCATTAACAACTTGCAATATGTGAATAACACACCCATTAAATCCATGAGGACTTGATAAACTTACTGATGAAGATCAAAGACTACAATCTTCAGTATGATTTGCTCCTAATGTAAAGAAAACAATAATCTTCACAACTAGAAGGTTATAATAAGTAATATCATAATCAACAGATAAAAGACTACAGTTTTCAAAGACTTCATTTTTCTTGGATCCACAAATAATGCTCATTTAAGCTTCAGTCAAGAAATCAAACAACATACTGCATTAGGCAAATCTGCTGCAAAAGACCTCTTTAAGGTGTCAAAGAGAAAAATGTCACTTTGAAGACTTAGGTGCACCTAATATTATCTCATATATATATATACAAATTGGACTATGAATAGGGAAGACCATGGAAGAGTCGATGCATTTGAATTATGGTGTTGGCAATGGATATTGAAAAGACCAGAGACTGCCAGAAGAACAAACAAATCTGTCTTGGAAAAACTGCAGTCAAAATGCTCCTTAGAATCAAGGATAATGAGACTTCTTCTCTCATAATTTGGACATGTAACGAAGGACAAGTCTTGGGAGCAGGACATTGTTCAAGAAAAGTGGAATGTCTGTAAAAAGAGGAAGAGTCCCAATGAGATGGATTGGCACATTGGTAGCAAGAATGTTCTCATATATAAGAACAATTGTGAATATGCCACAGAACTGAGTGGTGTTTTGTTTTTCTGTGCAGATGGTAGCTATGAGTTGGAACTGAGTAGACCGCACCCAACAACAATGACATCATCACTCATCTCATAAATAAGGGCACTGTGGCTGAGGGAGTTTAACATGACCATCATCATGCTGCTGGATAATACTATTGCTGGGATTGAATCCAGGTAGTTTAAGTCTAGAACCCATACCTTAGGAAAGAGTGACTGAGTATTTTTCAGATATTAAAATCTCAACAGGGAAATTATCTTTTTCAAATATAGATGGAAAATATGGTTGGCTTTACGATTTTGAGTTTCACATTTAACCATCACATTCAAAAGATGGATGGTATTGAAAATTTTAAAGGGAATAAAATACCTTTTTCAAAAGTTTTTGGGGAAAATTAAAATGAAACAAACCAGATAGCACATATGGGAGTTCATATAATGAATGATATATATGCTGTTGTTGTTATGTGCTGTGGAGTTGGTTCCGACTCATAGAGACCCTGTACAGGATTTCTGAGGCTGTAAATCTTTACGGGAGCAGAAAGCCTCATCTTTCTCCCACGGAACAGCTGGTAGTTTCGAACTGCTATCCTTGAGGTTTGCAGCCTGATTTGTAACCACTACACTACCAGATTTCCTGATAAATATGTAGTAGGCATTCAATAAATATTGTCTTTCTTGAAGCACAGAAAGGAATGAATGAAGACTTATTTTCTCTACATTTTAACTCTTAGCTTAGAAAGTAACCTCCGTTCTCCTTGTGGCCTGGTTGAGGTTGAGACCAAGTTTTTACAACTCATTGGGATGATGAGAGAGAGCCTGCCTAGTAGATAGATGGTGACATTATAGGCTATCTCTACTGAAAGAGCCCAAGTGACTACTCTAATGATTTCTTTGTTCTTTTGCATAAAAGACTTGAAATTTCTAAAATATGTATTTTTCTAGGTTGAGCAATAATTGGTTCTGTTGTCTGTCCTCCACATTTTAGTATAAATTGAAACTTCTACTCCTGTGTGACAGAGTAGGAATCAGGACTCAACTGCTTGGATCTAGGGGAAATTGGATGGCATTAAAATGGACGTAAGGGACAAATTTTAGGTGGAAGATGGGTTAAGAAAAAAATAAGTCACCCACTTTCTGGTTATTCCCAGAATTTACTTTGCATCCAAAGCTGCCCAGTCTGAGTATAGATTGAATGTCTCCAAAGTATCCATGGAGACACCAATCTGAATGCAAGGGTATGAACTGTTGTGACTGTTTGAGAAAAAAAAAAGAAGAAGAATGAAAAGAATGAATAGAAAACGGCTACAGTTTTACTGAAATCAAATGTGTTTTAGAATTCTGTCTTATTCTAAGCCTAACGTCATTAAAAAACAACAACAAAAAAACAGGCTTGCTTCCTGCTGTCAAGTCTCTGGACCAGCCTTCAGATATGGTGTTGCTGTTAATTGTCACCTAGTTGACTACAACTCACAGGGTTTCTGAGGAACAGCTGGTAGGTTTGAACCACCAACTTTGTGATTTACAGTCCAGTGCTTATCCTACAGCACCACACCAGGAGCAGAAGAAATGACTGCATATTGTTAACCATCTTTTATCTCATTAAAACCATTGGGATAACCTAATCATATGGTGCTGTGGATAATGTGCTAGACTGCAAAGTAAGTTTGAATCACAATGTCGGCGGTTGAAGCACACCAGCCGCTCCTTGTAAACCCTATAGAGGGTCTGTATAGACTCGAAACGACTCAATGGCACATAACAACAGCAACAACTAGTGGCTAGCTTCAAAGTTAACAAGTATAAATTGGTTGTGCAGAAAAGAAAACAAATATTCATAGACATAAATCTTACTTAAATGTTGAAGTAGGCTTAATGAGAGGTATTTACTATTGATGTCAAGGTGGGACTTAAAATCCCATAACATGGATTCAAATGCCATTTTTGCAATCAATTACTTAATATCTCTAAATGATCATTTGTAAAACCTGTTGTGGTAAGTACCATTGAGTTGGTTCCAACTCATAGCGACCCTATATAGGGGTTCCAAAGAGCGGCTGGTGTGCTTGAGCCACCGACCTTGTGGTTCAACTGACCTTTTCATCCACTGGTTATCCTACAGCATCACACCAGGACTCCTTGTAAAACCTAGATACTAATATTAACTTCCTTGCTGGCTGATAAAATTAGATGATTACATGAATATACTTGTAAATCTAAGAAGATTTATTCAGGCCCTTTCAGCAAAATACCAACTGGAATTTTCTGATCTAGGTTGGAAACATCTGGTTTATATGGCCTGGTGGCATCCTGGGATAAGAGGCTTTGTCAGTTACCTGAGTTCAGAAAGCAAATTATTGTTCCAAGTTCCATCTTCAAGTGTCATTTGCACTAAGCACCTAGGAAACTAAATGAGGATGTGCTCATAATACTTCTAATTGTCATTAAGAGTAACCCTTATTGTCCATGTGAATCTCGATGGTTCTTCTAAATTGGATTTCTAGTTGGAAAGGAAGCATTATGCAATGAAGACTCTGAATTGGGAGTCTGGAGACCTGAGTTTGCAAATCATAGAGAGCTTCTCTGGGCCTCCAACTTCTTATAAAATGGGAGGAAAAGAGGAAAGGAAGAAATGGTGGCAAAGAATGAATGTTCTATCATTTCTTAGCTCTAACAATCCACTGCCATCAACTCAATTTCAACTTATAGTGACCCTGTATAGCTCTAAGGGAGTCCTGCTGTGGCACTGTGAGTTAATGTGGTAGACTGCAAAGTTGGTTTGAACTGCAAGGTCAGTGGTTCAAGCTCATCAGCTGCTCCTCGAAAATCCTCTACAGTGTCCCATAGGTCAGAACCAACTTAATGACACTCAACATCAACAACAATAACAAATCTTTAAGGGTACGGACAATCTCATCTTTATTCTGAGGAGTGGCTGGTGGTTTTTAAAAGAACTTCCAGTTAACAGTCCAGTGATTATCCCACAGTGCCACACCAGGACTTGTTTTTAGCTCTAGAAATACCAGTTTTATTCAATGTTGATTCTACTAGATGTTCCCTAAATCCCAATTTATTTATCCTTCTTGATATGTCTAAACATGTGGACATTTTTTTTCTTTCTTTTTTTGCTAGTGTCTCATCTTACTTTGGAGAAAGGACACTGTAAAAAAAAATGTGAAATAGAATGTTTTGCTATTTGTTTTTTGTTGTTGTTATTTTTTTGTTGTACCCATTGAGTAGGGACCGACTCATAGAGACCTTACGTATGACAGAATGAAACACTACCCAGTCCTGTGCCAACCTCACAAGCAGTGCTCTGCTTGAGCCTATTGCCGCTACCATTGTGCCTCCAACTCTTTGGGGTTTCCTTATTTTTCTCTGATCCTCCACTTTGTCAAGCATGATGTCTTTCTCCAGGGACTGGTCCCTCCTGATAATATGTCCAAATAAGCTCATCTTATGCTAGAATATTATGTTGTGGCTAGGACAATATAGAGATGCTCTTCATATCTAGTTCTCCTGACTTTGTATGAAATTTTAAGTATTTGGAAGACTATTTAAAGTAAAAAAAGTAAAATAAATTTAAAGTGTCCCCCTAAATTGTTGTTAAGTGCCATCAAGTCAGTTCCAACTCATATTGACCTTTTATAGGAACATGTGGTATAGGAGCAACTGGTTGATTTGAACTGTTGACCTTGAGGTTGACAGTCCAGTATTTATCCTAAACACCACATCAAGACTATTACCTCTAAGGAAGATTGCAGAGTCCTGGTGAGCCACTGTAGGACAAGCACTAGGCTGCTAACTGTAAGGCCAATGGTTCAATCCCACTAGCTGCTCCTTGGAAACCCTTTTTCATGGTCTTTATCTGAATCAACTCTATGATACTTAATTACAGCAATAAGGATTACTAGAATTTTAAAAAATAAGACTCCATATTCTAACTTGTTATTTTTCTTTGTTGGTGATATTCAACCCTTGTACTCTAGAGGTCAGTGTAATATTAAAAATGGAAGACTAATTTTTTTCTCTCTCTCTTTTTCATAAGATCTTAAAAGCTAAGTCCTTAAAATTGCACCTCACATAAAAAATGAAAAAGAGAAATCTCAAACCAGAGAAACACACTTGCAAAATGACAATAGCCCAAAACAGAAAGTCCAGGGGGAGTTAAATAATGATTGAAGTAGGTAACCGAATTAGGTGTACAAAATATTTCCCCAGTTATATAATCGTGGGAACATCAACATATGACAAGTGGAAGGTGGCAAATAATATAAGAAAATGACAAAAAAAAAAAGAAAGCCACCATAAAGCATCAAGAGAGAGTAGAACAAATACTTAAGGTCATTGTGAGAAGGTCACTTTGCAGATTCTAGAGATGTTTACATGATGCTTAGATAATAGTGGAAAGAGAACAGAGAAATATTTGTCTCTACACCTAAAGAGCCTCCACTTCACAAAAATCTCTTCTCTTCCCACTCCCATTCAAGCCCTACTAACTTCTTTGCTTTCATCTAGAAATCCAAGGTCAAAGCTATGATCTCCTCAGTTCCTCTCAATGTTGTTGTTGTTGTTGTTAAGTGCCTTTGAGTCTGTTCCAACTCAAAATGACCCTGTTTCTGAGAAGCAGCTGGTGAATTTGAACTGTCGGCCTTGCGGTTAAAAAGAACCTTGCTATCAAGTGCATTATCCCATGACACCACACCAGGACTGTACAAACTCATTTCTATCTGTCATTAATTTCAATTCCTTTGCCCCTGTATCATGAGAAAGGATGCCTCAGTTTTGTTCAGATTCAAACCTGGCCAGTGCATATAACTCCATCTCTTTTCTCCTCTAAGATATGCTCCATTAGATTTCTTCAATTCAAATTCAATTAACTTCTTCAATCTAAATCTTTGACTTTTTTTTTCTTTTCTCTTTCCCCTGGCTCATTCTTTTTAACCTACAACCATGTTGAAGGATTGAAGGCTTTTTTCATCCAGAAAAAAAGAAAGAAAAAAAGTCTTCCTTGTCTTTGCATCCTCATTAGGCTTTCCACTATTCATTCAAATTTCTAGTGGGAAAAATCTATAATCTCTTTTAATTCACTTTCCAATCTACTTCCTTCTAATGCTTAGCCTTAGAGTCCTTGTGTGGCATTGTAGGATAAATGTAGGACTGCAAGGTCAGTTTGAATTACAAGGTCAGTGGTTCAAACTAATCAGCTGCTCCTTGGAAAGCCTATACTGAGTCACTGTAAGTCAGAATTGACTTAAAGGCACTTAACAACAATGCTTGACCTCGCCACTCTGAAGCAGGCCTTACTGAATCACTAATGACTTTCTAACTGACTAATCCAATGGGCATTTTTCAATCTTGAATTTATAAGATTTCTCTGCTGCATTTAACACTACATGTTTTATCCTTCCTCTTGAACTTCATCTCTTTTCTTCAGTAACATTTAATTCTTTTTCTTCTACCCATTATGAAGATTAAAGAGCACAGCCTTCGATATGGATTACATCTCACTGTCAAGAAAACAAAAATCCTCACCACTGGACCAATAAACAACATTCTTATCAATGGAGAAAAGATTGAAGTTGTCAAGGACTTCATTCTTCTTGGATCAACTATCAACACTCACGGAAGTAGCAGTCAAGAGATCAGACGACATATTGCACTGGGCAAATCTGCTGCATAGGAACTTTTTAAAGTGTTAAAGAGCAGAGATGTCAGCTTGAGGACTAGGGTGCGCCTGACCCAGGCCATTGTGTTTTCAATAGCCTCATATGGATGCGAAAGCTGGACAGTGAATAAGGAGGATCATAGAAGAATTGATGCCTTTGAGTTGTGGTGTTGGAGGAGAATACTGAAAGTGCCATGGACTACCAAAAGAACCAATAGATCTGTTTTGGAAGAAGTGCAGCCAGAGTGCTCCTTGGAGGCCAGGATGGCTAAGCTTCGTCTCTCCTACTTTGGACATATTGTCTGGAGGAAACAATCGTTGTAGAAGGATGTCATGCTGGGTAGGGTGGAGGGTCAGAGAAGAAGAGGAAGATCCCCAACGAGATGGATCAGCCAGGTGGATTCATGGACTCAGGTGTGACGGCGGTAGTGAGGTTGGCCCAGGATCGAACATTGTTTCGTTCTGCTGTGCATGGGGTCGCTATGAGTCGGTTCCGACTCGGTGGCACCTGACAACAACAACAACATGCTGCTCTGACCCTTTTGGACTATACTTCATTGGCTGGGCTCTTACCTACCAGAATTTTCCAGGTTCTTCTCACATTTAAAAGACTTCCCTGGTTCTTTATCAATTTCACATAAAATTTATACTCTTAGCAGGTATTTCATAATCAGGTGCCTTGTCTAAAATTGTACCTTGAAATTAAAGTATAAATACTTGTAAAATGAATGTATTATCAATAAATGAATATACTTCTAAGATTTATTTAGAGCTGGTTCTAATCTGTTTGAGTATTTTCATGTTTCTTCCAATTTAGACAAAGCATTATAATTTTTGCTTGGGCAAATCAAGACTTTGACTGTTTGACTGATATAAATTACTACAATCATATGCTTTTCAGAAGGAAGGATGGAGACACTTTGGCTTGTTTACTTGAATGTATCATTGTTGTTGTTGTTAAGTGCCATCAAGTCAATTCCAGCACATAGCCACCCTGTATAGGGTTTCCAAGGAGAAGCTGGTGAACTTGAACCACTGACCTTGCAGTTCAAATGACTTTACAGTCTGATGCATTAGCCCACAGTGCCACATCAGGACTCCATGAAGATATCTTTTAGGAAAGACACATTTCTAGAAAGAGGCACCATGTTTTGCAAAGTAGAACATCAGAGGAACGAAGAAAACCTTCAGTTAGATGAATTTATAAAATTATCACAATGGTGGATTCATCATGAAAGTGGGTCAGGATCATGCAAACTTTGTTTTGTTATACATGAGGTCATCATGAGTTGGGGCCATCGCTATAGTAACTAATAACAACAAATCTACCGACTTAATATACAAAATCTTATACTAGTTATTTAGCACATAGACATTATTTTTAGTACTTACTTCTGTAAAAGCATATTTGTATAGTTTGGGTGTGGAATCTACTTTTATGATTATCATAGTCCAAGTATCCTGGATCACATCTATACTTCCTTCCTCAAAATTAAAGGGCTAATATTAATACATTTTCTTGAGCTTTTTACTTGACTGAGTCCTGAAGATGGTTACTAATTTTGTTCCTTTGGCATATTTTTTTAGCGCCTGATCATATAGAAGAGAGGCTATAAATTTTCAACTAAGGGTCTTTATCATAGTGACTCAATTCTTACCTGAAGCACAAAATCAACCACAGACAATATACAAATAAATGAGAGTAATTATATTCCAATAAAAGTAGGTTCTAAGTGGTACAAATGGTTAATGAGTTCAGCTGCTAAACATGAAGGTTGGAGGTTTGAGTCCATCCTGAGGTATCTAAGAAAGTTCTGTTGATCTTCTTGAAAAACCTGAGTCATTGAAAACACTCTGAAGCACAGCTCTACTCTAGTGCACCTAAGATAACCTTGAGTCAAAAGCAGTTCAAAGGCAACTAATCGGGATGAATACTGACATTTGAATTCCACATGATTTTCATATGTCATCAAATATTATTCATCTTTTTCATTGTTTTCTAACCTTGTAAAAACCATACAAACCATTCCTAGGTAGGCTGTACAAAAAAATGGCAGTGGCTAAATGAGTATTGAAATTGAGTAGTCTAGTATCAAATCTAAACTCTAGCAAACTGTAACAAGCTACCGACAAACTTCTAACCTTTCTAAATCTTATGTTCACTTTAAAATGGCACTATAAGCAGTAATAACCCACATGCAATTTTTTAGGTGAGACTTGAAGTTACATATGATTGGTTGGTACAAAATAGGTTCCCACTAGTTGAGAAAGCTGCATAATTTATTTCTTACCTAGAAGTATGGGGGAAAGTGTGGTGGCTCCATCGGTTAAGCACTGGACCTCAAACTACAATGTAGGCAGTTCAACCCTAACAACCTTTGCACTGGAGAAACATGAAGGCTCTGCTCCTACAAAGCTTTACATTTCAGAAGCCCTATACAGGGTCACTAGGAGTCAGAATGAACTTAATGGTATTTACCAACAACAACAATGTAAGTATGGTAATTTCTAGAGACAGAGAATAAATACCCACTTTCATTTTAGTGTAAATTGAAGTAGATCTCTTTAATCTAATTTAACCCACTGTGGGCTTCTTAACATTCTTCTTAACAATCTGAGTATCCCTCAGCATTCTTACACATATATTTTCCACTTCTCATGCTTTGCATCCTATGATGTTCTGTAAGTTCTTTGGGAAACAATCTACTGGGTGATGGGTTATATAAAAGAAAAAAAATAAATAAGAAGGTTCTGGAAAATTCTGATAACATGTTTGGTTTAGAGTAATGGAATGCTCAATAACATCTTTTTTCTCCACTTTGAAATGTTTCTTTTGCATTTGTAGAAAAACTATTCTCTTATCACCGTTTGAAATGTTTTTGATATTATTAAGCTTTGAAATAATTTTATAGAAGCATTTGAACAATCATTTTATCTATAATCAGTGTTCAAGCAAAATCTAATCTCTATTTCTAAACAATTTTATGTGAAACTTATTGGGCACTGACAACTTCAATCCCACCTTAGCTTTGATTTTCTCATCTCTAACTTTCCTGTTTTCCCAAGATCATTACTGTCCTTACAACAGTGATTGCATATAGACAAAAATCTCGTTCAAAGATGGAAACTCACTTGAAGTTTCTTCCTTCAAGTAACAGATACTCTAGTGATTCTATCCAGCAATGGTTGTTATTTGAACTCCTATGTCCTCAATGGTTTTGGAAAACTAAAGTACATGAAAGGGAATAAACAGAAATGTGCTGAAAAGTATGTCTGGTTGAGGCATAGTGACTTTCCCATTGATATTTCGACCTATTCTTAATCCTGAGCATCAGATTCTCATGTTTGTCTGTCTGTGAATTTCTCTAGCTGGAAGTTCAAGTACGGGCTTCCATCATTTTGCCATTGTATATGCCTTTCTTAGACACTGTTCATTACTAACCACCACTATTCCACTCACTGACACACTAATTAGTATATCCAGAGTTGACCTAGAACATTTTTCACATCCCCCTGGCCCTGTCCTTTTCTCTGCTTATCCATTTCCCCTGAATAACACCTAACCAATTCAAAGTTAGTTCAGTTCTTACGCACCTCACACCCCCAAATATGTATTAGATACCTGGTGCTGTTTTGTTATATTGCATGTCCACTGTTGGATACTGGTCTAGCTTTCACACTAGACTGTGAACTGCAGGGTAGTAATGATGCCTTTTATGTCCAAATCCCTAAATCTAAACACAGATCCTGACACAAACCTGGAGGCATAGTATTCTTAGCTTCAGTATTTTTCCTGTGCCCATAAAAATAGTATATTCAGAGACAGAGTTGTGTTAGTGAATCAACCATCCCGTCATCACTGACAGGATAAACCCAAAACAAAACCCACTAACTCATAGAGACCCTATAGGACAGAGAGAACTGCTCCTCAGGGTTTCTGAGACTGTAAGTCTTGACAGGAGCAGACTGCCTCATCTTTCTCCTGCAATCCTTATGGTTAGCAGACCAGTGCTTAACCCACTATGCCACCAGGGTGTGTAGTGACAGTATAGACAGGAAAAAAACATCAATAAACAACCCAAACCAGTTGTGGTCAAATCAATTCAAATTTATGGTGACCCCATGTATGTCAGAGTAGAAGTCTGTTCCTTGGGGTTTTTGTGACCTTTTGGAAGCAGTTTGAGAGGCCTTTCTTCCAAACAACTACTGGGTAAGCTAAAATGTCAAGCTTTTGGCTAATAGTTGTTGTTGTTATTGTTGTTCAGTGCTGTTGAGTCGGTTCCAACCCATAGCGACCCTGTAGAGGATTTCTAAGGAGTGACTGGTGGTGAGCTTGAACCACCAACCTTGCAGTTCAAACTGACTTTACAGTCTTAATCCTTGGCACCTCCCAAGGACTCTTGATGCACAGGCATTGTGAATATTCTGATTGCTTTTACATTGGGTCTGCTCTGATTTTGCCTGCTGTGGAGAAAAAGAAGCAGCAAAATGTTGATGTCTTCTGTTGCCTGTTATTTTTTGTCCCAGGTAGAGAGTACAGGGGTGGATGGGAGAGAGTGGCATCTCTCCTGATGCTGTTTCCCTCCATGGATACCCCCTGCCAAGATTCACTGGCAGCCTTGTGAGATGAAGATTGTATCCTGGAGTCCTGGCCAGCTTCCATCTGGCCAAAGTGTATTTTATCTAAATATTTCCTAGGCGCCTATCTCTGCAGTACTGAAGTGCTCAATTAGATATGGCCTGAGTCTTTGTAGCATATCAGTGTGTGCTGCTGAACAGCTGCTGCATTCCAACAGAGAGTGAAGTCATCTCTATATATAGAGCATGGCAAGCTGTTTGGAACAGTGGCAGACTGAAGCAGGCAAATGCACACCTGAGCTATCAGTCAGTCACTTGCCCAGAGTGACAGAGGGTTTGGAAAAAAAATCTTTATTTTCTAAAGGGGAAAATGGCAAGGGTCTTTTTTCATCTTTTTCTCTATAGCTTACAACCTCTAAGTAGTCTTTTTTTCTGCCAACTATACAAATACCAAAAAAAAAAAAAAAAAAAGGCATTGTCTACAAAAGTGGCTTTATTTTCTTCAGTGATTTTCCCTTAAAATCTATGGTTCCTTTATTGATAAGAAGTTTATCACATATCATCCGGTATCCAGGGCATTATCATGTTTTAAATACCACAGTTGGAAAGAAGTCATTGTGAAAGTACTCAGTTAATGCCTGTCTTCTCTGCTAGACTGTATGCTCCTTGCTCCTGGCTCATGATGCTAGCTGAGTGGAAGAATAAATACATGAATAATGAGTGTGATGGCAATCTATAATTCCTCATAGACCATGATGTGCTCCTTGCCATCAAAAGGCAACAATCATCACTCCTTCCAAAGTGATTTACAAAATATGTGAAAATCTATTTTCTAAATTCTGGATTCAGAGGGATGATAACTACAAGTCCGGTGACTAATAATCTGGTACTGGAATGCTCTCTGGAGGACATCAAGATTTTGTTCTCACTCTCATTTGATTGGGAGTGTATTGCTTGAATTGGGAAACAGTAAAAGGGTTAATAGCAAATGGAACAAAAATGCCTGGCAATATAAACAAGATGGATTTGGCATTGGAAGTTCTGAAGTTTCATCTGGTTGAGCCACTACTTAACTGTGCTTCTTGGAGAGTTCCTAAACCTGGTGGTCCTCAGTTTTGCTATCTATCAAGTGGAGATAATAATTGCCCTACCTCCCTCACAGGGGAGGAGAGATATAAAAAGACTATGCAAGGATAGGTATAAAAAGACTATGCAAATTATACTACAGTTAGATGAAAGGCATGTTCTTTTATTATTGGGATTGTTATCCTTACTATTAATCTAGGACATTGGTAGTTCAGCAGAATTCTCACTGTCTCTGTAAGGGGGGGGGGGGGGGGCTCTGGTGTGACACTGTAGTTAGTACTCGCCTGCTAATTGCAAGGTTAGCAAGTCACACCCCCCAGTTGTTCTAGGAAAACCTGTACCGAGTTTGCTATGAATCAGTACTGACTCAATGGCATCAAACAAAAGCAACAACAAATTTAGGAACTCTGGGTTTAACTCTCAGCCAGGGCACCGCATGCAGTCAGTTACCTGTCTGTCATTGAAGTTTGCATGTTGCTATGATGCTGTACAGGTTTCAGCTTAACTTCCAGACTAGGACACACTACATAGAAAAGCCTGGTGATCCACTTCTGAAAACCCTACAGGTGACAACTGATCATGGGGATGGTGCAAGGCCAGGCAGTGTTGTTTTCTTTCATTATGCATGGGGTCACCATTAGCCAGCGAATTACTTCATGATAGCTAAAAACAGCAATATGCTATCTATCCATCAGCAAAGGTCAGCTAGCCATCTGCCCATTCTCCCTCTGGTCTCCTGAAAACAACAACTCCATCTTTGTTATTATTGCCTTTTGTGACTGTAAATAATGTGCCAATTATGCGGGCAAGTGAGAGAAATATTTGGACAGTGACTTACTGGCCTCCTGATATTGCAAATCACCTGAGCTCCTAGCCACTGTGGCTTAATCCAGCACTCTCAGGCTCTACACCTCAGCATTTCTTGGAATCAGAAGCCACTGAAGGTCAAACAGTGCCCAAATGAGGAACACCAGAAAAGAACATTTCATTTATGGCCATTGCTCTCCTTATCCCACAACCCTGTTATCAGCTATTAAACCAGAACATATCTGTGGAAAGATAAATGACTTCCTGGGGATTTAGACTGTCCTTGTTATCACAACTCAGCTCCCTTAGTGATGAATTTATAAACTGAACTTTGACTCCTGTGAGGCAAGCTAGATACAAACTCTTATCCAGTACTGATTTGTGGGACACGCCTAGTTTTTCATTGATTAACCATTAAACAGAGCCAGAAGGCTATAAACACATGCTACCAGGCATGTGCACCAAGGGACCCAGAGCAAAGAAGACTTCTCAGTATCAGCACCTTCCTTAAACCATGTTGCTGTTGTTCTCAAGTGCTCTCATGTTGGTTCGGACTCATAGTGACCCTGTGCAGAATTTCTGAGGAGCAACTTGTGAGTTTAAACCATTGACCTTGCAGTTCAAACTGGCCTTGTGGTCCAGTGCTTAGTTTACAGTGCCACACCATAGATCATGCAACCCTATTCCCATTGTAGAAAATAATCTGAAATAGGCAAATGCCTTACTAGTGCTCTTGCTTCTTTTTCCGGATTCCCTGATGGGTATAGACAGCAATCCATAAATGATCCCTATCCTCTCTTTTTTTTTTCTTACCCACCTCTGTCTCTTTTCATCCTATATAGGGCCTTCTAAGTCACCTAACTTGATTGGTTGACAGTCAGCTACACACAGGCAGGAGGGAGAGAAATTGAGCTGATTACTTATTAACTGCTGCCTAAATTAAATTGATTTCCATATTGCTTTAAAATTCATAGTTCTCTCTTATGCATCCCCCCTGGGTTTCCATGCTCTCTATATAAAAAGGCAATGTGACAAATTCCTTTGCCAAGACTTGGATGTTGGGAGCTCAGAGTTTTTACTTAATCATGGTGCTAGTTCCTGTCTCTCCTTGGATATGCTATTTTACATTTCAAATATTCCATCTGTAAAGACAGAATGGTAATTCTTACCGATCTTGGAGGGAGTTTGGAGATGATGGATTATTTAGTGTTTTAAAGAGCTTTGAAGACACAGAGTACTAAATAAGTGATATTATTAGGCTTTCTCTGAACTGGCTAAGGACAATAGGAAAAGTTGACGCTAAGGCATTGGTCAGCCGATCTGTTTTGGCATCAGCTCTCCTGAAGTTTCTCTTTCCACAGTACTCACTGAGAGATGTTGTCCTGCAGGTCTGGTTGTAATAAAGTAATAAAAAGATCTGGGTCATTAACTGGGGTTGTTGAAATACTGCAGTTCTTTATTCCTTGTCTTATTATATTTTATGAGAACACAGTTCTAAATTATTATATTAGTAGAGATTCCATTGTATAATAAACATGCCTCAAAAGAACAGTTTTTATTATGAAATGCATGCTGCTTTCTCTTCAAATTTTAACTGGTGGTTGAGGACTGCTGACCAATACAAACATTTGAAAGCAGAGTTTAATCATCTTTGAGGTTTACCACTTCATGATGCTGATTGCTTTCTGAAATTTGGGGCATTCCTTCTCAATTTGGATGTATTATATATAGATCATTTTGTTTGTTAAGCATACATATCTTGATTTTCTATGATAAGCATATTTTAGGATGGATCTTGGCTGAAAGCAGATAATATCAGAAAGATGTTTACCTGTGTTTTATTGACTATGAAATGGCATTAAACTATATTGTATTTGTTATTGTTAAGTGCCATTGAGTTGGTTCTAACTAATAGAATCCCTGTGTACGGTTTCCAAGTAGTTGGTGGGTTGAACCACCAACCTTGTGGTTATCAGTCCACTACTTACCCTACAGCACGCATTATAACAAATTTTAGATAACATTGTGAAGAATGTGAATTCCCAAACCCTTAATAGTATTCATATGGAACCCATAAATAGGCAAAGAAGCAGTCTTTCAAACAAAACAAAACTTGATACTGCTTGATTTAATATCAGAATAGGCAGACATCAGGGTTGTATCCTTTTGTTATAGTTGTTCAGTCTGTATGCTGAACAAATAATCCAAGAAGCTGGATTATATGGAGAAGACTGTGCATCAGAATTGGAAGAAGGGTCATTAACAGTCTGAGTTATGCAGATGGTACAACAGTGCTTGCTAAAAGCAAAAAGGTCTTGAAGCACTTAATAATAAAGATCAACGACTATAGTCTTCATTATGAATTGCATTTCAACATCCAGAAAACAAAAATACTTACAACTGGACCCATGAGAAAACGTCGAAGTGGCCAATACTTTCATTTTACTCAAATCTACAATGAATATCCATCGAAACAGCAGTCAAAAATCAAATGATGTATTACATTGGGAAAATCTGCTGCGAGACACCCCTTTAATCTGCTAAAAACTCAAATATGTTCCCTCAAAAACTGCAGTGAGCCTGACACAAGTCATAGTATTTTCAATCACTTCACATGTTTACAAAAGTTTGCCAATTAATAAGGAAGCTGGTAGAAGAGTCATTGGCAAAGAATACTGAATGCACCATAGACTGCCAGAAGAACAAACAAATCTGTATTGGAAGAAGTATAGTCATTAAGCTTGTCAGAAGCAAGGATTTGGAAACTTCATCTCATGTACTGTAGACATGTTATTAGAAGGGTCTAGTCCTTGGATAAGGACATTATACTACAGAAAGTAGAGGGTCAATGAAAAAGAGAAAGACCACTAACAAGATGCAACAGTGGTTGCAATAATGGACTTGAACAGCAACAATTGCTGAGTTGGAACTGACTCAATGACACCTAACAACATCATCTTGTTGTTGTTGTTTTGTGCCGTGGAGTGGGTTCTGACTCATAGTGACCCTGTACAGGGTTTCCGAGGCCATAAATCTTTACAGGAGCAGGAAGCCTCATCTTTCTCCCGTGGAACAGCTGGTAGTTTCGTACTGCTGACCCTGAGGTTAGCAGCCTGATTTGTAACCACTATGCTACCAGAGCTCTTAGAGTACAGATAAAAATATCTCTATTCCACACATTGTCTGTATCGTTGAAAATTTTATAATGCTGTAGAAAGGCAAACATGTAGCTATAACTAAATTCTAAAGTGTAAGCCAGGTATAGTACAAATGCAAGTAAGAGTAATATTTCAATTTGTCCTTTAAAAGAGGACAATTTTACCAGGTGAAGAAAGAAGAAACAGAAGCATATTCTATGCAGAGGTTGTAACTGAATGTTTTAGACTCACCACTTACTGACAGGAGATGAGAGAGTCATGTATATATTTACATATTGAATTTCACTTAGACATTTTGGAAAAGATTCTTTTACGGTTATTGATTGCATATTAACATCTTTAGCAAGATGTTCTCTTTTTGTGAGAGTGCCCTCTAAGACAAAATCTATTTTGCTTCTCATATGGGTAGAGATAAAAATGATAGCAGTTCTTGTTGGGGACAGCATTTCTCACAATGATCCAGAATGTTTCTCCATTTCTTATTGTGTTGGAGGGGTTCATAAGAAGCCATCTTTACAGCAAATGGCCGCTTCTTAGCAAACACACATTTCTTCCATTAAAAGGTGCTTAGTATAAATACAAAGGAGCTAGGGCAGCGTAGTGGTTACGAATTGGGCGGCGAACCGCAAGGTAAGCAGTTCAAAACTACCAGCTATTCTGCTGGAGAAAGATGAGGCTTTCTGCTCCTGTAAAGATTTACAACCTCAGAAACCCTGTACAGGGTTGCTATGAGTCGGAACCGACTCCATAGCACATAGCCAACCAACCAGTATAAATACAGGTGGTAGAGAGCCATAGAAATCTTAAGAAGCATTTCAGGAGTGGAGGACATGGGGGAATTAATGAGATACCATTACATCATATAATTCTCTCTAGACTTTATTAATGACCAAAATCCAGATAAGTCTTGCAGAGGGAAACTGGGATGTGTTATGGTACTTCAAAGGTTCGTTGTTGCTGTTAGGTGCCATCAAGTCGGAACCAACTCATCATAGTGACCCCTATGCACAACAGAATAAAACACTGCCTGGTCCTGGGCCAACCTCATAATTGTTGCCATGCTTGAGCCCATTGATGCTGCCATTTTGCCAATACGCCCATGGGCTTTACTCCATTGGTGTTGTCATGGTCAATTCTACTTTGAGGAGGCAGCTCTTCCCCAGTCGCATTTTGAGCACCTTCCAACATGAGGGGCTCATTTTCTGACACTATATCTGACAGTGTTTCTCTGCTATTCATAAGGTTTTCAGTGACTAAATATTCGGAAGTAGTTCATCTCTCCTTTTTCTTTGTCTTTGTCTGGAAGCTCATCTGAAACATGGGGTTGTGGTACTTAAAATATAAATCAGTATTTCATTTAATTCTGCTTATTATCATTATACTTACCAGGTATGTCACTAAACATTTTTATATATTATTCCATATCCATGTATTATTTGCAACAACCTAGGTATGATATTGATCTTATAATCTTACAAATTCATAAGAACTGTATATGATATATCTAATTTTCTTATTTCTTATGGTTGTTAGGGATAAGATGGCATTCCTTCCAAAAATGAACAGAATTCCTAGACTTTGTACCTCTAGTTGTAATCCTGTTCAGAAATAGGTTTTCTTCTGTTATTTTAATGAGGACATACTAATGTAGAGTATATTCTAACCCTAATATTCCTGAGTTATAAAAATATCAGAGTAGACACAGAGACACACATACAGAGGAATACAGATGCCATGTGAGGATTGTCGACCATTCAAGGAATGCCAAGAAACCAAAGAATGATCAGGGCTACCAACAAAGAAGGAAGTTGACTTGGCCATGACAAAGACACTAATTTCAACTTTTAGCATCCAGAACTGTGAGAAAATCAATTTCTGTTCTCTAAAGTTACCCTCTTGTGGTGGTTCTGAGAGGACTAAGGCAGTAATATCAATGATAGAGGAGAAAGAAAAAGCTTTTTACTTCTCCAAAGATTTAAAACCTTGGAAACCCTATACAGTGTTGCTATGAGTTGGTACCCACTCAATAACACTTAACAACAGCAACAACAACGTTGATGATAGAGACTTCTCAAAGTGGTGTTATCAGCCTACTTAGCAGTTGAAGTTGATCTTCTCCTATGTTGTTATTGTCCTTGTTAGGTGCCATTGAGTCAGTTCTGACTCATATCTCCTCTATGTACAATAGAATGAAACACTGCCTGGTTTTGCCCCATCCTTACAATCATTATGTTTGAGCCCATTGTTGCAGCCACTGTGTCAATTCATCTCATCAGGGATCTTCCTCGTTTTTTTGCTAACTTTCTCCTTTGCCAAGCATGAGTCCCTCCTGGGACTGGCCCCTCCAGATAACATGTCCACAGTATATAAGGTGAAGTCTCATTATCCTTGTTTCCAACGAGTATTCTGGCTGTACTTATTTCAACAGAGATTTGTTCATTCTTCTTGAAGTCTACAGTATACTCAATAGTCTTTGCTAACACCATAATTCAAGGGCATAACTTCTTCTTTGATCTTCATTATTCATTGTCCAGCTTTCACTTGCACATGAGGTGTTTGAAAATACCATGGCTTAGGTTAAGTACATCTTAGCTCTCAAAATGTCATTTTGCTTTTTAACACTTGTAAAAATGTTTTTTTGTAGCAGATTTTCCCAATGCAATACATCATTTGATTTCTTGACTGCTGTTTTCACAGGCATTGATTGTGGATCCAAGTAAAATGAAATCCTTGAAAGTTTCAGTCTTTTCTCCACTTATGATGTTGCTTATTGGTCCAGTTGTGAGGATTTTTACTTTCTTTATGTTGTGGTGTAATCTATCCTCAGCCACTCCTCAGAAACCCTATTCAGGCTTGCTATGAATTGGAAATGACTCAATGGCACTTAACAACAACAAAAATAATCTGTACTCAGGGCTTTTGTCTTTGATCTTCATCAATAAGTGCCTCAAAGTTGTGTCATCTGCATATGGCAGGCTATTCATAAGCGTTTCTCCAAATCTGATGTCACATGCAGCTCAGATTCTTGGATTATTTGCTTAGCATATAGGTTAAATAAGTATAGTGAAAGTATACAATCCTGACACACACCTTTCCTTGCTTTAAACCATCTAGTGTTCCTTTGCTGTGTTTGAGCATCTGTTTCTCAGTCTATGTACAGGCTCACATGAGTACAATTAAGTGTACTGGAATTCTCATTCTTTACATTATTCATAACTTGCTGTGATCCACACAGTCAAATGTCTCTCTATAGTCAATAAAACTTAAATATCTCTACAGTATTCTGTGCTTTAAGCCAAGATTCAGCCAGCATCAGCAATGATATTCTTTGTTGTATATTGTCTTCTGAGTCCAGTTTAAATTTCTGTCCGTTCCTTGCCCATATAATGCTCCTACTGGTTTTGAACGATCGTCAGAAAAATTTTACTTCCATGTGAAAATGCTACAAAATGGCACCAAACCATTTTTCCAACAACACTCTCTACTTCTCATCTGGATTTGATAATTCATTGCATTGGCCACACAGAACTCAGACACCATAATCACAGTTATGGAGTTTATAAGGAAAGTTAAACAGGTTACAATGCAGGATCAGAAAATGCTCTGGGCACAGATGTTACAGTCAGGACAGGCTCTCTTCAGTCATGTCTACAGGCAGGTCTATCTGCCTGTCCAATGTTCCAGAGTTCTTTTGGGGCTGCTGATAAATGCCCACCGGACACACCACTCCATCATAAGCCTCATCCTGAAGGCACTGGGCTTTAGCTCCATGGGACAGAAAACCTAGCTCCCCCAATAAAGTGCCTGGAGGCAGCCCACTTTACCAGCAAACCCCCTACACAAAGTCACTCATCTTTACTTGCTCTGTGGACTGGGAAGTCCACCACCCTGTCTCATACTCTGACTCTCAGTGCTGTTGTTGCTGCTCTTCTACCACTCTTCTTCCACATTTGATAATATTTGCATTCTGTTGAATCATTTTTCTTTGAAATGGGCACAAATATAGATCCTTTCCAGTAGTTGTCTTCCAAATTTCTTAGCCTAGATACATGAGAACTTTCAGCATTGCATCTGTTTGTTGAAATATCTCAATTGATATTCCACCAATCTGGAGATTTGTGTTTTGCCAATGTTTTCTGTGCAGCTTGGACTTCTTTCAAGACCATTAATTCTTTGTCATATACTACCTTCTGAAATGGTTGCATAAATGGTGACTCTGTGCATTCTTCCTACCTTCTTTTGATGTTTCCCATGGTATTCAATATTTTTATATAGAATCCTTCAGTATTTCTACTTGAGATGTAAATTTTCCTTCAGTTCTTCTTGAGAAATGTCAAGCATTTTCTTCCTGTTTGGTTTTGTAACTCCAGGCATGTTTACATTTTATTATAATACTTTACTTTGTTTTCTCAAGCTGCCTTTTGAAATCCACTATGTAGAAGCACAGAATTCTTGATTTCTATGACTTTCTACAGTATTTTATATATACAGTATTTTATATATTTCTATGACTTTCTACAGTATTTTAAGATGTTCCATATAATCAATTTCATTAACATTTTTTGGTGCTTCTTGACATCTCAATAAGACTGTAAGCTACTTAAGTGTAATCATTTCACCTTTTATTACTCATAACACTAGGCACATTGTAGGTATATAACTTTGAAAGGATATTGCAGGCTGTAAGGTATGGCTGATCTGTTCACAAACCCTAGGTGAATTTGGTTTCTATGATGTATAGCAAATTACCAGAAGCTTGACTTTAACCTGCATACCTTTATTATCTCACATTTTCTATGACTTGGGACTTTTGGCATGGCATAGCTGGGTCTTCTGCTTAGGGTCTCATACGCTTTAATTCATGAGTTGGTCATGTTACACTCTAGGTTATTTCAGGATTTCAGTGTCCTTTTCTAAAATCATGTGAGTATTGGTAGAATGCATTTCCTTGCACTTGTAGGACTGGACCTTTTTCTGACTGGCTGTTCATACTCAGTTCTGAAAGACAGCCAATAGTTTCTTACTATATGACCCTCTCTCAGCCCTTCCAACACCATGGTAGTGTACTTTTTCAAGGCCAAGAGAAGAATCTTTTGCTTCAGTCTGCTAAGATAGTATCTCATGTAACATTATAATGGGAGTGACCATTCCATCATTTTTGTTGTATTCCTCGCATAGGTGAAAGTCACTGGTTCCTACTGTACTTACAGAATTGGACAAGAGCCTGATTTATTCATTGAGGGTTACATAAGCATGGGCCCATCATAATGAAGGTTGAATCCAGAGCATGGTCACATTCAGCTAAGTCCCAGTTACATACTTGTGTGGACCTGCTCTAGACTAGTAAAATGAAGTAAACATTTTGCCAATAATTGTGTTAATATAGTAGTTGTCTGGAAGAGACAAGATAGAGACCCATTTTTAGTGAATAATACAAATAGATAAGGTGGTCTAATTTTTAAGTAGGAAGGTTCATCACAGACTTGTGTTGAAAAGTGCTGGAGATTGATAAAAGAGATAATGCTGGCTTTGGAAGGGAAATCTGTCCTTTTTGACCAAGGTTTTTGAGAAAGGCCTTCAAGGGTATCCTATAGAGGCAGATGGATGAAGAAGCTTAGATTTCTTAGAGAAATAATGAAGGAAGACAAAGAAAAGAGGATTCAAAAACATTTAGAATGATAGAAATTATAATCCTTGTACCAAAATATACCTAAACAGAAGAAAGCTTGCAATTGTAGTGGAATCTGGGAGAATGGATCTTATTTCTCCAGAGTCTAGAATTGGTGAATGAATAAAGAAGATTGTAGAAGAATCAATACATTTGAATTATTTAAAAAAAAAAAAAAAATTGAAAATACCCATGGACTGTCCGGAAAACAAACAAATCTGTCTTTTAAAAAATTACAACCAGAACGCTCCTTAGGAGCAAGGATGGGGAGACTTCGTCTCTTATACTTCAGACATATGATCAGGAGAGACTAATCTTGGAGAATGATGTCATATTTGGAAAACTGACGGGTCAGCAAAAAAGAGGAAGACCCCTGACAAGATGGATTTACACAGTGACTCAACAATTGTGAGGATGGCTTAAGACAGGGTAGTGTTTCCTTCTGCTGTGCAAAGAGAACCAATATGAGGCACCTAACAACAAAAACTACAAGTATTGGTGGTAGAAATGACCCTGAATTAGGCAGTAAGTGGAAATAAAATGGGGATCACAATGAGCTCAAACATAGACCTCTGGGAACTTATATCATAATTTGTATATGACTTGTTTCTTGACTTTTCTTAAATGGTGATATCCTCTACATGCTATCGCACTAACTGGTAATGTTTTACAGGAATGGCTGCTGTGAAGTGAGTGTCTCCTCCAGGTAAAGGAAAGGAAAGCATTGGGATCCTGTCCAAAAGTCTCTTCAGAAGCATCCCTGGTCATCTGTCTGGAGGGAGTGGGAAAATGCTACCAGAGAAGCTGCTGTTTAGCAATTGCTCTTGGAGTTGATTTCATGTAATTTTCTGGGACCTTGGAAAAACATCTAGTTTATTTATATGCCACAAGAAAGGCCAAGTTCTTCTCATGACTAACTTATTCAATTTGAGTTATATGCCCTTTCCATTAGTTCAGAGGCAGAGGAAGATATTTTCACACCTTGGTCAGAGACTGTCCGCTACACCCTTGAATATAATAGTATCAAAAAAAAAAAAAAAAAAAAAAAGTCAATTCATTTGTTTACTTTATTTCAGATAACAAATTGAAAAAGATGAAAAAATTAATGTAGTAAGAATATGGATCCTTGTCAACCCTTCCTAATAACTTTCAAAGTTATTACAATGTACTTACTTCTGTCCAAGCTGCTTTCAAGGCACATGTCAAGGCTCCTACTTGCGATGCTATCTTGTAAACTGGTGTCATCCTAGCAGAGTGGTGTTGTTTTTGTTTTGTTTTATTAAAACAGTATTATGTTTTTTTTTAATATGAGAGTATTTTATACTGCTGAGTTTCATGCTTACACCATTGTACCACATTACATAGTAGCTTGGGAACATCTATTAAATTTATGCTAACAACTTGATATTTTCTTTCTTTTTAAAATATATTGGTCAAATTAATTTTTTGACACATGTTGAATTTGACTCTCCATTAAGTCTACCACCCAGGGGGTGTGGTCTGTTTTGTGTTATTAGTGCCATCAGATCATAGTGACCCTATGCACAACACAATGAAACACTACTCATCCCTGCAACATCCTCACAATTGTGGGTATACTTGAGCCCATTGCTGCTGCCACTATGCCAGTCCATCATGTTGGGGTCTTCCTCTTTATCGCTGACCCTCCACTTTACCAAGCCTGATTTCATTTTCCAGGGACTGATCCCTATTGATAACATTTCTGAAGTATGAGAGAAGTCTCAATAACCTATCTTCTAAGGAACATCCTATTTGTACTTCTTCCAATAAAGATTTGTTTGCTTTTCTGGAAGCCAATGGTACTTTAAATATTCTTCTCCAACATAATTCAAGTGAGTCACTTCTTCTAAGATCTTCCTTATTCATTGTCCCACTTTCACATACATATGAGGCTATTGAAAAAACCATGGCTTGAGACTGGCAAACTTTAGTCTTCAAACTAATAGTATTGTTCTTGAGCATTTTAAAGAGGTCTTGTGCAGTAGATTTGTCCAATGCAGTTTGCTATTTGTGTAGCCTACCTCTTATTCCAGGTTTGAATTTGTCCCCATAGCTCTGCCTTCTATTTGTAAGTGTGATTAACTCTCTCACTGAACTGTTGACCTATTTCCTTCTGTCTGAGAGATCCTATCTGCCTATTTCCTTCTCCTGAGAGATCCTTGAGGACAGAAACATGCCTCCTTTATTGGAACATTTACCATATGTTCAATGAACAATACAGTACATTTAAAAATTGGATTTTGGAAAAAATAAATTAATTTTAAAAAATTGGATTTTGTAAACAAATTAAAAAAAAACAACAGCACATAAATAATTCTGTTACTTTAAAGTTTCTTCCAGCTCATGGAAATCCCATATGTTACAGAGTAGATAGAACTGATCCATAGGGTTTTCTTGGCTGTATTCTTTATAGAGCAGATTGGAGGACTGTCTTCCATGATGTTCCTGAAAAGGTTCAAGCCACAAATCTTTAGGTTAGTAGCAGAGTGCAAGTTTTGTGTCAACCATGAACCTGTTACAATATAGAATTATGTAAATCCAGTTCTTTCCAAGTCATAATGCTTTGGTTAGAATACTCAATAAAAAGAATATCCTCCTCTGATTCGAAGGTACATTTTAAGCATGGTTTGAGAGATAGAATGCCAGAAATACAGTAAAACTTTGCATCTTGAGTTTGACGAGAGCTTAGCAAAAATTCGGAGAAATAGGGAAAACATTAATAATACATGGAAGGCATGCTGTTGGATGCTAGATTCATAAATCTAGATGACTCCTGTTTAGGATGTGTTTCCAGTCTAGAGGGAGAATGAGATATGTAACCAGAAAACTCCAGAACATTGACTAAAATATTAATATAGATCTCTTTGTCATTTTACTTGAATATAGAGTAAAGAACAACTAACTGATTCTAGAGTCTGAGAAATGAGAGGTAAGTCTTCATGGGATTGTGAACAAATATCATTGTATAAGTGAAAAGAAAGACAAGCATTTAAATGAAGAAAAAAAGAACATGTGAGTTGTTGTTGTTAGGTGCCATCGAGTCGGTACCAACTCATAGTGACCCTATGCACAGCAGAATGAAACACTGCCTGATCCTGGGCCAACCTCAATACCGTTGCCATGCTTGAGTCCATCGATGCTGTGTAAATTTGAATAATAGTTGCATTAACTGGTCTTCCCTGTAGACACATAGATAGTGTCCTATCACAGACAGTGTTGTACCTCATGTCTAATCTGGATATGTTCTTTTTGACAATAAATGCAACACTATTCCTCTTCAAGTTGTCATTTCCAGCATAGTGGTTTTCAGAATCAAAATTACCAATACCAGTCCATTTTAGCTCACTAATGCCTAAGATATCAATGTTTATGTCTTCCATTTCATTTTTGACAATTTCTAATTTTTCTAGATTCATAGTTCATACATTCCATGTTCTGATTATTAATGGATGTTTACAGCAGTTTCTCTTCATTTTGAGTTGTGCCCCATCAGCAAATGAAGGTCCTGTGGGCTTTACTCCCACAGGCTTTACTCCATTCGAGTCACCACAGTCTACTTACTTTGAGGAGGCAGCTCTTCCCCAGTTGCATTTTGAATGCCTTCAAACCTGAGGGTCTCATTTTCTGGCACTATATCTGACAGTGTTTCTCTGCTATTCATAAGGTTTTCAGTGACTAAATATTTGGAAGTAGTTTGTCACTCCTTCTTCCTAGTCTGTCTCCATCTGGAAGCTCATCTGAAACCTGTCTACCATGGGTGATCTGGTATTTAAAATACCGGTTGCATAGCTTTTAGAATCACTGCAACTCACGTGCCAGCACAGTATGACAGACTGACAGAGGAGTTGAGTGAGTACAGGCATGAATATGGAGTGTTTGACAATGGGAAATCATTTAGAACCACTGAAACACAGGTTCAATGTGAAAAAGTGTGTTAGAGCAGGAAAGTGGCAAGGAAGAAATTGCAAAGTGGTTTTTACACCATTCAAAGCACTTGTCCCAAAGTACAGGAAAGAACAGCTCTTATGAAAGTCTGGAAAACAAAACAAAAAAACCTTTGTCTTAAAAGTCAAGTACAGCTGATGTTCCCCACCTTCTATAAAGCTTGAATTTGTATTCCTTAGACAATTAAACACATTGCTACTGTCTGCATGTGGCCTATCAGTGCTAATTTGGATAATAAAGCCTGAGGCTGGGATGACTTTCTGGGAAAAAATATGAAAAATGTTATTTTTCTATCTTCCTCTACTCTTAACACCCCATGAAGGAAAAGAGAATGCAGAAAGGCTTCCAACTGGATCACCAAGTACTTTGCCAGATATTTGGAATCTCTCTCTACTCTTCTCTGTATTGATAAATACTGACTCTTAAGCATTTGTATGTATAATTGATATTATCTCAGTTACCTTCTATGTCAGTCAATAAAGTGAAGTTTTATCATTAGAATCTGATTTATGATGGACTGATGTTTGTTGACTGGATGCTACTCACGACAATCTTATGTCAACCAACGAAAACATTACCCAGTCTGTGTCACCCTCCAGATTGCTGGTATGTACAAGCTATGTGGCTATTGTGCCAATCCATCCCACTAAAGATCTTCTTTAACTTCAAAGGCCCCATATTTACTAAACATGATATCCTGCTTCAACAATTGAACTCTCTTAATGACTTGTCTGGAGTCCTGGTGTGGTGTTGTGGGTTAATGCGCTAGACTGCAAAGTCGGTTTGAATCACAAGGTTGGTGGTTCAAACTCACCAGCCGCTCTACAGAAACCCTATGCAGGGTCACTATGGGTCGAAACCAACCCAACAGCACTGAAAAAACAACCAAAAACAAAGATTTCTCTGGAGTCCTACTGTGGTGTTGCAGGATAATCGGTTTGAACAGCAAGGTTGACAGTTCAACACCACAAGCCATTCCTCGGAAAACCTTACACAGGGTCACTATGAATTGGAACCTATTCGATGGCACTTAACAACAACAACAAAGATAATTCTCAGTAGAAGATCAGCAGACCTTTCTGCCTAATCCATCTTAATGTGGAAAGTCCACTGAAATGTATACTACATTAGTGACCCTGCAGGTATTTGAAATACTGGTGGTATAGCTCCCAGTATCACAGCAACACGTAAACCTCCACAGAATGACAAACTGATAGACAGGTGGTAGATTTCTGTCTTTTGGGAATGTCAAATGCAGAAAAAAAGGCAAAAGAAGACTGTCCTGAAATCAAGGACCAAATCCCCAAATCTAAAAGACAAAAAAAGTCTGTCTCTGAGGAGTTTCAGGTGTGGGAAGCAGGAAGGCCTCTGAGATAAGGATTCAGGATGTCTGGAAAGAGGGCCTTCCTGCTTCAGGGCACAAGGAAGGACTCCTGGTGAGTGTATGTTTTCACAGTGGTATGTAAAGAGCTTTGCTTTTGTGTTCCAAATGAAATACAGTGCAGGACTGGGTGGGTGAATTTAGAATCATTTAAGTCTCTGATAAAGGTTAAGGTTTTAATTTTTGCTCTGATTTACACTTTGTATTTTAAGAGAGGAAGGGTAGCCTTAAGCCAGAAGTATAGAGCTCTAATTATTAAATTATATGGCTCAGTGAGCAAAAGTATGTGGAGACTTAGGGAGGATGAAAGGAGGTGGAACATATTATGGAAGTCACTAAATCTAGTCACTATCGTGAGCAAATGTTCATAACAGGAGTTGGAAATTAGTTTTTATAAGTTATTTTTATAAAAATGGGTTTTATACTTTCAAAGGGTATGCAATTTGACACAAACCCATTTATAGCTTTTGAAAGTATACAACTCATTTTTAGCTAGAGGGCCTTACAAAATTGTACATATACAAATATGGGATGAAGGCTACATGTTTCACAAAAAGTCTAAAATATGTACTATCTGTCCCTCTACAGAAAAAGTTCGCCAGTCCCTGGTCTATAAGACTGATCTTAATGGCAATCACATGGTTTATCCTTCCCCTCCCATTCAGCCTTTCCACACTACGGTTCATTTCGACTCTCGCTATTGCTCTCCAGCATTGTTCCACAACCTATAAAGAAAATGGGCAGACTCCATTTCAGTTCTTAATGGATTGTGACAGGAAAACTACTAGCGCAAATGAAGCCTTTTCTAGTAGTCCCTGCAGAATTAAACAGCCCATGGAGACCAAACCACCACACTTTCTTCTTGTGAGGCAATCACTTCAGCAAGGCCTTTGAAGTTTTAATTGCAGATCCCTTTTCCTAGAGATAAACAATCACTGGTCCTATCAATCTGTCACCTTTCAAGAGTACAGAAATCATGGAAAATTCATAGGATGCTGCTGCAAATGGCATACATTGATCAACTTACAAAAATGAAAACTCCAAAGATTTACATATTTGTCACTATTGACAACACTTTTATCGATGCTTATATGTCTTCAGTTTTTAAGTGCTGGTATCTGTGATTATAAATATCAATAGTTCAGAAACCAAATATAATTTGGAAATTTTAGTTTCATTTTATATACTTATGAAATAATGATGACAACAGTACATGTTGGCATTTTACATTTATGTGAAAACATCTATGAATATACATTTTATTCAATTCACAAATGACCCTGTGAGTTATGGATGGCAGCAGGCAGTGTTGATTTATTTTCTCAGTGAAGAAAACTAATGGTGAGTCAGGTGAAATCACCCTGACAATGGCAGAACAAGGATGAAACTGAAATGAGTTGGACTTCTGGCCTGTGAGACATCATCCAAACCAACATCATTTTTGCCCACTATCATGAAGAATTATTATGATTAAAATTTACAATTATTGTTGTTTTGTCATGGAGTCAGTTTTGACTCCTTGTGAGCTGAAAGTACAGAGTAGAACTGACCCATAGGGTTTCCAAGGCTGTAAATATCACTAGAGAAGATTGCTAGTTCCTTTCTCCCACAGAGCTACTGGTATACTTGAACTACGAACCTTCCAGTTTGCAGCTGAGTGCTTTACTATTTGTTCTACCAGTTGTTGTGGTTAAGTACTATGGAATCAGTTCCTAGTCATAGCGACCCTGTATAGAGTTTCCAAAGTTGTAAATCTTTATGGGAACTGAAAGCCTCATCTTCTCCCGTAGGGTGGTTGTTGTTGTTACTGTTGTTAAGTGCCATGGATTAAAAAAATATATCATGCACATTGATTACAATGCTCTATCTCTGGTAAATAGTTTCCTTTCTTTCATCCCAATCATTTGAAAGACAGAAAAACAATTATTTTATTACTTTCCTGGCTAGGGTCTTGTCTTCTTTTTCACAATCATCTTAAATGGTGATCCTGGTTTAAAATATTTATTTCTAATAAACTTCCAAACAGTTTAGAAATCCTGTAAAATTCACTTGGAGTTTGTTTTTGAGTCGATTGCTCTGTTACAAATGCATCATAAATGATCCAACTGAAAAGTTAAACTGGGGGTGGGGGGATCTTATTGTTTTAAAGGTTGCCTGAATAAAAGCAAGTCAACTGAGGCTTTTTATAGTTGCTAGATGCCATAGAGCTGGTAGTGACTCATAGTGACGTTATGGCCAGTAGAATGAAACACTGCCAATTCTGCGCCAATCTTGCAATCTTTGCTATCCTTCAGTCTATTGTTGCTACTACTGTGCCAATCCATCTCATTGGGTGTCTTCCTCTTTTTCTCTGATCCTTCACTTTACCAAGTATGGTGTCCTTCACCATGGGCTTGGTCCTTCCTGATAATATGTCTGAAGTATGAGAGACAAAGCCTGGCTTCTAAGAAGCATCTGACTGTACTTCTTCCAACATAGATTTGTTTGTTCTTCGGGCAGTCCATGGTACTTTGAACATTCTCCTCCAACATCATAACTCAAATGCATCAATTCTTCTAAGGCCTTCTTAATTCATTGTCAAACTTACATATGCATATGAAGTTACAATGACTATACTAAAAGTAAAAAGCACCTTTTTTTCTTTTGATATATAATAATCCTTGACTTACTCTTTAAGACCTTAATTAGGTGTAACTAACAGATTTTGTTTTTTTCTTTTTCCCACTTTTTCTTTGTTTAAACTATAGGTTGATCACGAGATTGCTAACTAAAAGGTCTGCACTTCAAACCCAAAAGTCTTTCTGATGGAAAAAAAAAAATATATATATATATATATGTATTTACAGTCTTGGAAACTCTAGAAACTGTCACTATGAGTTAGAATGGACTCCATGGTAGTGGGTTTGGCTCTGATTTACATGATGACGTTGGGAGAATACAGGTAAACTACTGCCAGGAGTTAATCAAGACGTTTCCTTAAACCATGTATTAGAGATAAGTCCTTGATGCGGACCTTCATCTTAGCTTCCTAGGCAACTATTGACAAGAAAGGTTTCACTTGAGCAAACTGTTTCTAAGGAAGGAATGTCCTGCTAACTCTGGGCTGCTTAGCCCATTCTTATAATCATCACATTGTAACCAGTCATATCCAATCAAAATGATGTATCTTTTCTTGTTCTAACTTCTTAAATTTGTGTCTTTCACATCACCATTTTGAACTTGTAGGATTCGTTCTGAGGAACCCACTCTTTCTCCCATTCAAATGATCTCTTGTTTTCTAGAAGCTCTATATTTTTACTTTAAAAGAATCTGAAGTTTTTCTCTTATACATTGCTCATGCTTAATTAAATACAAAGTTGTTAATTTCTATAAAATATTCAAGTGATCAATTGGTGGTGTTAGCTAAAGGTACATTTGAAGTGTGAAAAAGGTTGTATTTTATGTATCTCAATGTAATAAAACTTTAAATAAAAGGTTAACATGCTGTTTCAAAATAAAACATCTTATTTTCATTTGAACACAAAGAAAAAAAGAACAGCCTGAGAACATGTAAGAGAAAGGGCAAAACATTTGTAAGCAAGGCATTTTATGTAACACTGATTTTAGAACAAAGAATATATAGTCTATCATCAAAGAATATTGTTTTTCACATTATTTTTTTATAAAAAAAATATTCTTGCGTTACAATGACAGAGCTGCCAATCAAGAGTTCTAGCCAACTGGTAGATTCTTGACCAAACTAGGTTTATCATTTTCTTTCCTGATACTCTGAATTTAAATAAAATAACTCAAAGACAGACAATGATAGTAATTTAAGTAATGTAATCCTAGTGGTAAGTAGATAAGGCTGACAGTTAGCTTTGGATCTCTGATCCCTAAAAATGCCCTTTCTGAGTCTGGTTCTGTTGATGTTGTTTTTGCTCTTTGTTTTCTCCTTTTCTTGTCTTTTTTTTTTTCCTTTCCTCTTTCTGCTCCTCTTTTTCCTTCTCATATTATTCTTTTTATTATTATTTTGAGATATTGTTATTAAGTTCTGTCAAGTCTGTTACAACTCCTACTGACTCTGTACAGGGTTTCTGAGGAACAACTTGTGGGTTTGAACTGCCTTTGGTTCAAGTATCCAACATTGATTTCTGCTATTTGCAACCAAAAAATCATAACTCATAAATATATTGCTGTGTATACTCTTATTGTTGCCATATCAAGATGGTAGTCTTCAAACATTTTGGTTCCTTAATAATATTCTATCAAATGGATGCATTACAGTTATTTAAAAGAATCTTTAGTGTCAGATATTAAATAACACAATAGTGAATATATACGTGCATAAGGAGCTCTGGTCACGTAATGGTTATGAATCGGGCTGCTAACATCAAGGTTGGCAGTTTGAAACTACCAGCGGTTCCACGGGAGAAAGATGAGGCTTTCTGCCTTGGAAACCCTGTACAGGGTCGCCATGAGTCGGAACCAACTCCACGGTACTTAACAACAACAACAATAGCTGTTAAGATCACTTTCTGAAATAAAATTACTAGATCAAACATGAACTTATTGAAATTCTTGATCTTCATAAAAGATTAATTTGCATACATTTCTCACGTTTTATTACCATTATTATAATTGTTTTGAAAGCTTCTTGCTAATTTGATAGCACAATGACATTTATTAAATCTAAATTTGTGTATTTTTTAGATTCCAAGTGCATAATCTATTTTTACATTTCTCATTGAGTCTGAGCTAGGGCTTGAAAAGAATGTTTGTCTCCAATAGGCAGTGTGATCTGGTAGTTTATAAATCAACTGTGTAGATCATGACATGCTTATCAAATGCTTAAAATGCAACATGAGTGTTACATTTTGGGTTGGTTTAGACATTTGAATGTATCTAGATTTGGAATTCTTACTATATAAACACCATATGTGTTTCATATTTTTTCATATAATATGAATACTTATATTCATTTTATACATCTCTCAAAAGGGTTTAGTTAAGTTCAGTGAAAAATTGCTGTGAATTCTTTGGAGAAATGGTGTATTATTATTTTGTGTTACCGACTTGTTCTAGGAGCTACTTTTATAATTTAGTACATTTGACCAAAGAAACACATTTTAAAATGTAATGCAGTCTTATTGCAATATGGCTCAGAAACCCCAAAACATGTTTTATTTTATTTTTCTATGACTTTTTGGTTATTTGTGCCTAGTTTTCATGTTAAGAAAAACATACTACAATAAGAGTATCTATATAAAGACATATGTCATTGAGGTATTTGTCAGGCTGGTTAGTAGACATTACACTAAAGAGAGTAATTTTAAGTATAGTCATGCGAATTCAAAAACATCTCCTATCAACCCAGTTACCAAATTTAACTGTCCAAATAACTAGTGGATATAAAGAAAATTCCATTTACAAAATATATTGCAGGATAAGACTTTGATGAATTTTCTTGTTATTTTCAGATGGTGATTATGGTCAAATATGAAATAGGAAGAGGATAAAGAAAATCTAAAGACATGTATAAAGAGATTGACATTAAATGAAAAATCACCCTAGGTGTAATTTTACAAACAGACACATAGCACATGTCTTACTTGCATATAAAATGGAGATTGATTTAGAACGAGGTGACATTATTTGATAGTATGATTTAGACACAAAGTCACAAGGGCAGAGTAAGTTAACTCTCTCTGATTTGAGTTCTTGCTTGGTTCTTGGACCTGAAGTTCTGGCAGTTCTAGTACCAAGAACTTCCTGTCTTAAACCTCAGTTCATATCTCAATTAGTGTTTTGCTCACATACTACATACAGTTCAAGTAACTGGATTTGTGTCTTGTAACATTATCTGAGGCCTTGTTTTATCCATACATGATGCCCAGCCCATCATAGATGTACAGCAATAGCCTCTTTCTCAAACACAAACTCTGCTCTCTGTCAGCCTTATGACAAGCTTCCTGATTCATGCTTGTCACAAGGGCAACACTCTATCTTCCTACCTGAAAGGATTCTAAAAACAATACTGTCAACCAAGAGTCTCCAATGAGTCTTTCAAATTACATGCAAGGCATTCTGTTATATTATATTTGATGCTTAGCATTTCACTTTTGTTTGACAACTTTCAGACTAAACTATATCTAATAAGCAAGTCAATATTGTAGGCAGATTCAACTTCTTCCTTTACTTGAATTGGAGATATTTGATTTAGAGTTCACATTTATTTTATCCAGGAGCAAATTTGGGGCACATAGCTTGGCAAAATGTTATAGACTAGTAACAACAACAAAAATTATAACCCCTTCTGGTTTAAATGATAACTTTGATGTTGTTAATTGTTCCTGAATCATTTCAGAATCAGAGGGTTTCTGAGGCTGCTGTCTTTGTGGGAACAGAAAACCTCGTCTTTCTCCATCTGAGTGTCTGGCAAGCTCAAACGGACCGTGTTTAACATTCTAATAATTGTCATTGTTTTTAGGTGCAGATGCACAACAACCTGACACACAACAAACTGAAATACTGATCAGTCCTGTGCCATCTTAACACTTGTTACTTTTGACCCTATTGATGCTGCCACTATTCCAATCCATTTCATTGGGAGTGTTTCTACTTTATGCTGACCCTTCACTTTACCAAGCATAATGTCCTTCTCCAAGAACTGCTCCCTCCTGATACTATGTCTGAAATATGAGAGATGACTTCTCACCACCCTGGCTTCTAAAGAGTATTCTGGTTGTTCTTCTTCCAACACAGATGTGTTTTTTCCGGAAACTGATGGTACTTTTAAAACTCTTCTCCAACACCATAATTCAAATGTAACAATTCTTCTGCAGTCTGCCTTAAATTTTGTCAATTTTTCACATGCATATGAGGCAATTGGAATGTGGCTTGGGTCAGTCCTCAAACTGGTATCTTTGCTCTTTAACACTTTAAAGAGGTCTTGAGCAGAAATGAATCCTTTAATTTCTTGATGGCTGCTTCTATGAGTGTTGATTGTACATACAGGCAAAATGAAGTGTTTTGCAACTTAACTCTTTTCTCCATTTATCATGATATTATTTATTGGTCTAGTCACGAGGAGTTTTGTTTTCTTTATATTGAGGTACAATCTGTACTGAAGGCTATATAGTCTTTGATCTTCATCAATAAGTATTTCAAGTTCCCTTAACTTTTAACAAGCAAGGTTGTATCATCTTCATATTGCAGGTTATTAATGAATCTCCCTCCAATCCTGATATCACATTCTTCTTCATATAATCCAGCTTCTCAGATTATTTGTTCAACATAAATATTGAATATGTTTAGTGAAAAGACAATCCTGTCATGCACCTTTTCTGATTTTAGCCATACAGTATCCCCTTGTTCTGTTCAAACAACTGCCTCTTGGTATATTTTCAGATTCATCATGAGCAAATTAAGTGTTCTGGAATACCCCTTCTTCACAATGTTGTCCATAGTTTATCATGACCTACATAGCCAAAAGTCTTTGCATAATCAATTAAACACAAGTAAGCATCTTTCTGGTATTCTCTGCTTTCAGTTAAGATCCATCTGATGTCAGCAATGCTATCTCTGTCCTGTTCTGAATCTGGTTCAAATTTCTTGCAGTTGTCTGTCTATGTACTGTGGCACCTATTTGGAATTATCTTCAACAAAATCTTACCTGCATGAAATTATTCGATGATTTCCACATTCTGTTTGGTGACCTCTCTTTGGAATATGAGCAAATATGAATCTCTTCCAATTGGTTAGCCATGTAGCTGTCTTCCAAATATATTGATGAGTGTGTGACTCCAGTACTGAATCAGTTTGTTAAAAAATTATAATTTGTATTCCATCAATTCCTTGAACCTTGTTTTTGGGCAAAGTCTGCAGTATAGCTTGAACTTCTTCCATCTGTACTATTCGTTCTTGATTATATGGTACTTCTTGAAATGGTTGAGCACCAACTCCTCCAACAGTGCAAGTTAAGGCTTGAATTTTTTTCTTCAGTTCTTCCAGCTTGATAAATGTTGAGTGTGTTCATCCCTTTTAGTTTTCTAACTCCATCTCTTTACACACTTCATTATGATGCTGTTCTTTGAAATTTTCTCTTCAGCTCTTTTACTTTCTCATTACCTCCTTTATGCTGGAAAGGAAGTTTTAGGGTCTCTTCAAGCATTCATTTTGGCCTTTTCTTTCCTTCCTGTGATTTTAATGATACGAGTAGTTGATAGTCTGTCCCATAGGCTTCTCCTAGCCTGGCTTTGCACTGATAATATTGAGCTTTGCCACTGTCTGTACCCTCAGATATAGTGATTTTGATTCCTGTGTATTCCATCTGGTGAGGCCCATGTGTATGTTGTTGTTGTTAAGTGCCGTCGAGTCGGTTTCGACCCATAGCGACCCTGAACAGGGTTTCCAAGGCTGTAAATCTTTATGGGAGCAGTTCGCCTCATCTTTCTCCCACAGAGCAGCTGGTAGTTTCGAAGTGCGGACCTTGCGGTTCACAGCCCAATTCGTAACCACTATGCTAGTTGCCTTTTATATTGTTTAAAAAATGTATTTGCAGTGAATAATTGCTAGTCATATAAAAGTCTGTCATGGTATCTCTAGCACCATTTCTATCATCAAGTTAATAGTTTCCAACTACTGAGCATTCCTCTTTGTTTCCAACCTTTGCATTCCAATCACCAATGATTTTCAATGCATCTTGATTGCATGGTTGATCAATTTCATACTGAAGAAGTTAGTAGAATTCTTCAATTTCATCATTACTGGCTTAGTTTTTGTTTCATATATTTGAAAAATAGTGATATTATTTATCTTCCTTGTGAAAATATGGATGTTATTCTGTCACAGATAGTATTGTACTGAAAGATATATCTTAAATATTTTTTATTTTGGTGATGCCATTCCTCTTCAATTTTTCATTTCTGTCTGATTCAAAATGGCCATTACCAATCCATTTCAGCTCACAAATGCTTAGGATCCTGGTATTTATGCAATCTATTCCATTTCATTTTTTATAACTTTTTTCCTAGCATCATACTTTGTATTTCTATGTTCTAGTTATTAACATATATTTTTTTTAGCTATTTCTCCTCATTTTGAGTTGTGCCTAATCAGTAAATGAAGCTCCCAAGAGCTTTACTCCATTCTCATCATCAAGGTCATCTTTCTCTGGAGGAGGCAGCTCTTCCCCAGTTGAATTTTTAATGCCTTCTAACCTTAGAGACTCATCTTCTGGCACTATATCTTCCAATATTCTGATGTTATTCATAATATTTTCATCTTCTGGTAGCATATCTTGCAATGTTCCACTGTTACTTATAAGTTTTGCAAAGGAAAACCATTCAGAAGTAGTATGCCTATCCTTCTTCCTAGTCTATCTCGATCCGGAAGCTTTACTGAGACCTATCCACCATGGGTGACTCTGCTGGTATTTAAAATACCAGTGGCATAGCTTCCAGAATCACAGAAACTCACAAGACACAACAGTACAACAAACTGACTGACAAGAATTGGGATAACTGTCATAGAGACTACTGGACTCAATTTAAAAGTTTCAATTAATGTGTCTTCTTCGTTCATGGCAATATGATAATTTCAACTTTCTTGAAAACTGCTCATCATAGCAGATACATATATATAGATAGATAAATACATATCTATCTAGGTTTTCCTGCATATATATAGATAAACATATCTTGATCTACCATGGAGTCAGTTCCTACTCATAGTGATCCTGCATACAGGCCCCAAGGCTGTAAATCTTTATGGAAACAGAAAGCCTCATCTTTCTCCTGTGGAACAGCTAATATTTTTGAACTGCTGACCTTGAGGTTAGCAGCCAGACTCATAAGCACTCATATATGTAACCAGAGCTCCATATAGGTCAGTAAAAGGTCAGTAGTTCAAAACTATCTGTCATTGGAGGGAGAAAGCAGAGGCTTTCTGCTCTTGTAAAGATTTACAGCCTTGGAAACCCTAAACAACCACCACTATAAATATAACACACACATATTTAACATATATATATATCTATATATATCTAGGAGTCCAGGTGTGGTGCTGTGGAATAATGTGTTAGACTTCAAAGTCATTTGAAGTGCATGGTTGGTGGTTCAAACTCACCAGCTGCTCCTTGGAAACTCTATACAGGGTCGCTAAGGGTTGGAATAGACTCGACGGCACTTAACAACAACAACATATATATGGCACTGTGGGTTAATGCACTGGACTGCAAAGCCAGTTTGAACCACAAGGTCTGCGATTCAAGCTCACCAGTCATTCCTCGGAAACCCTATACAGGGCCACTATAGGTCAGAACCATCTCTACAGCACTTAACAACAAATATATATATAACATATGGATTTCTGGTGTGATGCTGTAGGATAAGCGCAGGACTACAAGGTCCATTTGAATTACAAGGTCAGCAGTTTAAACTCACCAGCCATTCCTTGGAAACCCTAGAGAGGGTCATTATGAGTCAGAACTGACTCAATGGCACTTGGAAAACAACTACAACTATATATATATATATATATATATATATATATAATGAAAACAGCTACAACATATATATATATATATCACTCATGAAAGCAGCAGTCAAGAAATCAAACAAAGTACTGCATTGGCAAATCTACTGGGCAAGGTCTCTTTAAAGCGTTGAAAAGCAAACATGTCATTTTGAGAACTAAGGTGCACCTGATGCAAGCCATGGCATTTTCAATAACCTCATATGCATGTGAAAGTTGGACAATGAATAAGGAAGACTGTAGAAGAATTGATGAATTTGAGTTATGGTGTTGGAGGAGAATATTGAAAGAAGTACCATGAAATGCCAGAAAAAGGTACAGATCTGTATTAGATGCAGCCAGAGTGCTCCTTGGAAGTCTTGATGGTCAGAATTTTTCTCTCATACTTCAGACGTATTATCAGGAGATACCAGTCATTAGAGAAGGATATCATGTTTGGTTAAGTGGAGAGTCAGAGAAAAAGAGCAAGATTCCCCATGAGATGGATTGGCACAGTGCCAGAAACGATGGGTTCAAGTATAGTAATGATTGTGAGACTGGCCCAGGATTGAGCAATGTTTTATTCTGTTGTGCATAGGGTCACTATGAGTTGGTATGGACAAGGTGGCACCTAACAACAACAACAACATATATGGAGTCCTGATATTATGCTGTGAGTTAATGTGCTGAACTGTAAGGTTGGTTGGTTTCAACCACAGTGTTGGTGGTTCAAGATCACAGCTGCTCCTTGGAAACACTCCTCATAAACACTCCTCGGAAACATTATATAGGGTCGCTATGGGTCAGAATCCACTCAATGGCACTTAACAACAACAAGATATATATTAGCAGAGAAGCACTATCAGATATAGTGCTGGAAAATGAGTGCCTCAGGATGGAAGGTACTCAAAATTCGACTGGGATGATCTGCATCCTCAAACTAGAGTTGATCATAGTGATGACGTGAAAGGAGTAAAGCCCATGGGAGGAAAGCCCTCAGGACCTTCATTTGCTGATGGGGCACAACTAAAAATGAAGAGAAACAGCTGTAAACATCCATTAATAATCAGAACATGGAATGTATGAAATATGAATATAAGAAAATTGGAAATTATCAAAAATGAAATGAAACACATAAACACCAATATCCTAGGCATTAGTGAGCTGAAATGGACTGGTATTAGTCATTTTGAGTCTGAAAACAACATGGTATACTATGCCGGAAATGACAAATTGAAGAGGAATGGTATTACCTGCATTGTCAAAAAGAACATATGTATATCAGTCATGAAGTACAACACTGTTTGTCATAAGAAAATATCCATGTGCCTACAGGGAAGCCCAGTTAATACCACTACTGTTCAAATTTATGCAACACCCACTAACGTCAGTGAGAATGAAATAGAAGAATTTTACCAACTTCTTCAATCTGAATTTGATCAAACATGCAATAAAGATGCATTGATCATTACTGGTGACTGGAATGCAAAGGTTGGAAACAAAGAGGTAGGATCAGCATTGGAGAATATGGCTTTGGTGATAGAAATGATGCTGGGATTGCATGATAGAATTCTGCAATAAAAACCAGTGATTTGTTCATTTCAAATACTTTCATTAGACAGCATAAGAGATGATTATTCACATGGACCTCACCAGATGGAATATACAGAAATTATGTTGACTACATCTGTGGAAAGTGATGGTGGAAAATCTCTTTATCATCAGCTAAAATAAGGCCAGGGAAAATTGTGGAACAGACCTTCAATTGCTCACATGCAAATTCAGACTGAAGTGGAAGAAAATGAAAATATGACCACTAGAGCCAAAATATGACCTTGAATATATCCCACCTAAATTTAGAGATCAGCTGAAGAACAGATTTGATACATTAAACACTAAAGGATGCTCATGAGGCATCTGTACACGGACCAAGAGATAGTCGTTCGAACAGAACATGGGAAAACGGAATGGTTTAAAATTAAGAAAGGTGTGCGACAGGGTTGTATTCTTTCACCATATTCATTCAACATGTATGCTGAGCAAATAATCTGAGAAGCTGGGTTATGTGAAGCAAAACATGGCTTCAGGATTGAAGGAAGACTCATTAACAACCTGCAATATGCAGATGATACAACCTTGCTTGTTGAAAGTGAAGAGAATTTAAAATACTTACTGTTGAAAATCAAAGAGCACATCCTTTGGTATGGATTGCATCTCAATGTAAAGAAAACAAATATCCTCACCATTGGACTAATAAACAGGATTCTTATCAGTGGAGAAAAGATTGAAGTTGTCAAGGACTTCATTCTTCTTGGATCAAACATCAACACTCATGGAAGCAGCAGTCAAGAGATCAAACGACATATTGCATTAGGCAAATATGCTGCACAAGACCTTTTTAAAGTGTTAAAGAGCAAAGATGTCAGTTTGAGGACTAAGGTGTGCCTGACTCAAGCCATGGTATTTTCAATAACCTTATATGCATGCGAAAGCTGGACAGTGAATAAGGAAGACCATAGAAAAAATGATGTATTTGAGTTATGGTGTTGGAGGAGAATATTGAAATACCATGAACTGCCAAAGGAACCAACTGCTCTGTCTTGGAAGAAGTACAGACAGAGCGCTCTTTGAAGGCCAGGATGGCCAAACTTTGACTGTCATTCTTTGGACATATTGTCAGGAGGGACCAGTCACTGGAGAAGGATATCATATTTGGTAAGGTGGAGGGTCAGAGAAAAAGAGGAAAATCCCCAATGAGATGGATTGGCAAAGTGGCAGCATCAATGGGCTCAAGCATAGCTACAATTGTGACATTGGCCCAGGACCAGGCAGTGTTTTGTTCTGTTGTGCATAGAGTCACTATGAGTCAGTACCAATTCCATGGCACCTAACAACAGCACCATATATATGTGTGTGTGTGTGTGTGTGTTTGTGTATATACATATACATATATATGCATATAGATAGGATACTTCTTGTTAAATGCCATTGAATCAGTTCCGAGTCATAGTGATGACCCTGTTTAGGACTTCTGAGGATTGTCTGGGGGGGTTTAAATTGCTGACCTTTTTATTAGCAGTTCAGTGTTTCTACTACTGTGCAATACCAGGATGCCACAAAGAATGGTGTATAGAATGAAACATATAGATGAATGGAGTTATAGATGTTACAGAGATTCTTCTGAGATCAAAAGATTCATAGAATTAGATAGATGGACAATTGAGTAATCATGGACCTTGATATCTCTGACTTCCCATCAATTCTGTCTATTTCCTATTCTTTAACAATAGGTTAGAAGGTATATTTGCATATATATCTTTTTAGTAATTGTTTGAGCACCAACAAAGAAGAGACCAATAGTCAACATGACTTAGTTGTAAGTTATCTGTTCTACTTTTTTATACATACCATTAAAACACAGACATCCAAAATGATGAAATAATAATTTTAAATTCTGTTTGAAATATTTTGAAACTTATATAAAATAAAAAGTTGAAAGTATGGAGATATAAACAAACTAGTGATTGAGTCAAGATACTTGAGTTATCCAAACAGTTCTATCAGCATTGTGACCTTTGTCATAATTTATGAAATGAGAGAGAGTTTACCTTAACAGATTCCATCCAATTTTGATAATTTGTTAATTTAACTTATTTAAAGAAATCCCTGGGTGGTACAAATGATTACTGAGCTTGAAAGCTAACCAAAAGATTTGGAACATTGTGTCCACTCAAAAGTGCCTCTGAAGAAAGACCAGGCAATATCCTGAAAAGTCAACTGTTGAAAATCTTGTGGCGCTAAACTCCACCCTGCCAATCCTGGGGTATTCATGAGTTGGCAACAACTTGTCAGAAACTAGTTTTGATTACAGTTCTAAAGAATCATTCTATAATTTTCTTGGTTAAATAACTTGAATAATATAAACATTTTGAAGTATGTTGTTCTTGTTGTTAGGTGCCCTCAAGTTGGTACCCACCCATAGCGACCTTATACGCAGCAGAACAAAACACTGCCCGATCCTGAGCCAACCTAACTACTGTTGCCACACTTGAGTCCATCGATACTGCTACTTGGCCAATCCATCTTATTGGGGGTTTTCCTCTTTTTTCTCTGACCCTCCACCTTAACAAACATGATATCCTTCTTCAGTGACTGTTCCCTCCTGACAATATGTCCAAAGTATGAGAAATGAAGTTTGGCCATCTTGGCCTCCAAGGAGTAATCTGGCTGCACTTCTTCCAAAACAGATCTATTGGTTCTTTTGGCAGCCCATGGCACTTTCAATATTCTCTTCCAACACCATAACTCAAAGGCATCAATTCTTCTATGTCTTCCTTATTCACTGTCCAGCTTTTATATGCATATGAGGTTATTGAAAATACCATGGCTTGAGTCAGGCACACTTAGTCCTCA
>NW_006408626.1:3341341-3353203 GCF_000296735.1 Chrysochloris asiatica
TTTGACCTTTTCCTTCTTCTTGTCTTCTCAATGACTTTTGCTTCTTTCATGTATGATGTTCTTGATGTCATCCCACAACTCTTCTGGTCTTTGTTCTTTAGTGTTTAATGTATCAAATCTGTTCTTCAGATGATCTCTAAATTCAGATGGGATATATCCAAGGTCATATTTTGGCTCTCGTGGACTTGTTTTCATTTTCTTCAGCTTCAGTTTGAATTTGCATATGAGTTATTGATGGTCTGTTCCACAATCTGCCCCTGGCCTTATTTTCACTGATGATATGGAGCTTTTCCATCTTCTTTTTCTTGGAGTATATTTAAGATATATTCTAATTTGTATATAGCGGTTGCAACTAGTGTTAACTACATAGATCTTTCCATGATTATGGGTGTTGGTAGTGAACTGGTGTCCATTATGCAAAAAAAATATTAGATTGATTTTTAAAAATATGCAATGAATTAGAATTGCACTATGCAACATAATGATATTTTTAACAGATGTTATGTAAAATTTGGTACTATAACTACTGAATATTCAGGCATACAAAGTGCAAATCTTGCAAAAAATTTAGTGTTACTTTAAAAAATTACAATGTTTATAAGAAACATTACAAATTAACATGAATTCTTTCTTCCAAACATTACAGAAAGAAGTATAAGACACTGACTACATTTTCATAGTATGTATATAAACTGTATAATAAATAAGCTGATGCCTTTACCTCGTAGTAAACAGAAAAGTGGATGATGTTAGTAACATCTGCACTTTTGTTTTCTTTTTTTTTTTTTTTTTTCATCCCTAGCAATGATATTTTACTGCTCCAGTCACATTCTCCTCCGTAATGTTTCTTATCACAGAATTAGGACCACAGATCACATGCTTGGGATAAGGAAACCAATAATCACTTTGGAATGCATATTCTTAAGTACTCCAAGTTCATTGCCTAGGAAGTGTGTAATGTTCTAATTGATTGAGTTGAGTAAACAGAGAAAATATCAAGCTAGAGTCTACCCTTTGGTATACACGTTGGTACATCCTAAGACCGTCACAAATCCCCAAATATACAAACACTATGTTTCTTTCAAAAAATGCACAAAGTATAACAAAAAGCAAAGTAAGTATTACTTTGTCCTCTTCTTATAAGATTTTATTTTGAGGTTTACATGGAAGAATATCAGTTTTACATTTATCCTATCGTATTTCGTGTCATTGCAATTACAATCCCCTCCCCTCATGCATCATCAAATAACTAAAGGGTACACCCTACAGGCCCACCCCCTGGCCATCAGCACACAGCCCCTCTCCCTCCCTGAATTCAGTGTCCCCATCTGCTTCATCTGTCCACCTCATTGTCTCTGTCTTCATCCCTGGCGTCTCTGCCTCTCTGGGTAGGGTTCTACTTTCGGTTCTTCTCACTGAATGGTCCCAGGGACCTTCTGCTCTTGGGCTTCAAAATCAATCTCTCCCCTCCTTTTGTAAAAAAAAATCTACCTCTATATTTCCAACCCTCACAGTCAGTCCTGATGGCAATTATTCACTATTGTACCACAAGAGTCTTATCCCCATTTCCTTTTGCCAGTCCGGTCCCAAAAGATTGGATACCATTCAGTGGAGATTCTACCTTCCCCTGCCCCGTCTGGAACTAGGCTCCCTCTTGAAAACTTATAATCCAGTCATTCTTGCCTTTATAGGACCCCCATTTTGGGTAGCCAATCCCTGTCTAAGTTGCCCATCCCTGTCAACCCTGTGTACCGAGGGGATGGGAGTGATCCTCGCTGTAGAGATTTATTCCCTTTTTTGAGCTACTACATCCATAAGTTTAGGTAAAATTGATCAAATTGTAGCAGGTTACTCTTTTTTTTTTTTCCCACCCTCTTCTTTCTTCTTCTAGTCGAGTTCTGATCATCCAGCCATCGAAGCCAAGTCAAATAGCTACTATCAGCAAGTATGGGTGTTCTTGTGCATCTCCTCTCACATTATATCAGCTAGAAGTTCCACACTCCGCTCTAGTCCTCTGTGGCCATGTCACTGCTTCTGGGCCCAGGAGTACCTGGGTCTTGCCGTACTGCTGGCCATCCATGGCTCCACCCGGGTTCACAGGGGTCTATTGAATGTGGTCGGACGTAGCTCACAACTTCATTGTTGTTTTTGTTCCCCTCTTCCCCTTATCAGTGATCAACATGGTCACCAGCCAGACCACCTGTCTGCTCATGAATTCCCCTTGAGTCTCAGTCTTGAAAGGGAGTTTGCTCAGAGGGGTCCTGACCACTTGCCCAGGCGAACAGCGTACTTGTTCTTGTAGTAAATAATCACACTGTCGTTATTGTTTCAAATTTTTCCTGCTGGTCTTTCTTTCAAGAAGTATCTTCTGTTCTTCTGGCTTCTCAAGAATGGTATACTTGTCCTTTCCAGTGGAAATTTCCTACCTCAGACAATTCTGGATGGGATTCTGGATTCCACCTATGGTCTTATGCAATGTAAAGGTTCCACAAGAAGCCTCTTTCACTGGGCAACTTCTAGTCTCCTTTAAGGTATTCCAATCAGTTGTAGGCTGAAGACAGACTGATAAGCTTTCTATAGTGATGGTTCTAGCTATTCTTATCTCCCTCCTTCTAGTATCTATTTCACAATGGTAGGCAAGGGAAACCCAAGATTCAAAAGATAGCCAAGCATCTTAACATTATTCCCCTCTGTTACCTCTTCAAATCATGTCTCAGTCCCTGTATCCTGGAGCCCTGTTGTTCCAAGGTTGTGCATACATCATCATTTACCTCTGTCCCACTTAGCCCATGCGAACCTGCCTAACTGTTCTCCCATCACCTTGTTCTTCTATTCCCCTCCACTTCTTGTGTATTGTCCTTCCCCTGACCTCCCTTCCCAGCACCCAAGCTACCCTGTGCTTTATCTTCCCCTCCCTCCCACTCCTCCTATCATCCCATACATCCTGGTGATCGGTAAATACTATATAATTTTTTCCCCTTTTTAGGGTGGGTTCTTTTTCTTAGTCTTTTACAATAATGGCCCTATGCAGAATTTCTCCTTTTGTGACTGACTAATTTCACTCAGCATAATGTCCTCAAGGTTCATCCATGTTATGTGGTGGCTTGAAGCTTCCTTGTTGTTCTTCAAGGTAGCATAGTATTCCACTGTGTGTATGTACCATAGTTTGTTTATCCATTCTTCAACTGATGAGGGCTTAGGCTGTCTCCATCTTTTTTCTGTTGTAAATAGTGCTGCTATGAACATTGGTGTGCATATATCTACTCATGTATGGCTTGTATTTATTGTGGGTAAATACTAAGTAGAAGAATTGCTGGATCATAAGGTACTTCTATTTCTAACCTTCTGAGGAAGCACCATATTGCTTTCCAGAGTGATTGGACCATTTTTCAGTCCCATCAACAATGTAGGAGAGTCCCAGGCTCTCCATATCCTCACCAACATTTATCGTCCTCTACTTTTTTTTTTATCTTTGCTGTTACTGCTGGTGTGAGATGATATCTCATTGTTGTTTTGATTTGCATTTCTCTAATGGCTAGTAGTCCACGAGACTAAAAATATGACCTGGAATATATCCCATCTGAATTTAGAGATCATTTGAAGAACAGATTTGATACATTAACACTAAAAATTGAAGACCAGAAGAGTTGTGGGATGACATCAAGAACATCATACATGAAGAAAGCAAAAAAGTCATTCAGAAGACAAAAAAGAAGGAAAAGGTCAAAATGGATGTCAGAAGAAACACTGAAACTTGCTCTCCAGTGCAGAGATGCTAAAGCAAATGGAAGAAATGAAGAGGTAAAAGAACTGAACAGAAAATTTCAAAGATCAGCTAGAGAAGATTAAGTCCAAACATTACAAAAAAAAAATATGCAAAATCTGGAGTCAGAAAACCAAAAAGGAAGAACATGCTCAGCATTTCTCAAGCTGGGGGAACTGAAGAAAAAAATTCAAGCCTCAACTTTCATTACTGAAAGATTCTCTGGGCAAATTGTTGAATGATGCAGAAAGCATCAAGAGAAGATGGAAGGAATACACAAAGTCACTGTACCAAAAGGAAATAACTTATGTTCAACCATTTCAAGAGGCAGCGTATGATCAAGAGCCAATGATACTGAAGGAGGAAGTGCAAGATGCATTGAAGCAATTGGCAAAGAACAAGGTACCAGGAATTGATGGAATAAAAATGGAAATCTTTCAAGAAAGTGAAGTGGCACAGGAGGCACTCACTCACCTACGCCAAGAAATTTGGATGACAACTATCTGACTGACTGATTAGAAAAGATCCATATTGTACCCATTCCAAAGAAAGGTGACCAAACAGAGTGAGGAAATCATTACACAATCTCTTTGATATCCCATACAAGTAAAGTTTTACTAAAGGTAATACAAAATCGGCTTCAAGCATACACTGACAGAGAACTTCCAGAGGTTCAAGCTGGATTAAGAAGAGGCTGTGGAACAAGGGATATTATTGGTGATGTCCTATGGATCTTGGCTGAAAGCAGAGAATATCAGAAAGATGTTTACCTGTATTTTATGGACTATGCAAAGGGTTTTGATTGTGTGGATCATGGCAAGCTATGGACAATATTGAGAAGTATGAGTATTCCTGAATACTTAATTGTGTTCATGAGGAATCTGTACATGGACAAAGAGGCAGTTGTTAGAACAGAACATGGGAACACTGGATGGATTAAAATTAAGAAAGGTGTACGACAGGGTTGTATTCTTTCACCATACTTATTCAACCTGTATGCTAAGCAAAATATCTGAGAAGCTGGGTTTTATGAAGAAAAACATGGGGTCAAGAATGGAGGAAGACTCTTTAACAACCTGCGATACGCAGATGATATAACACTGCTTGCTGAAAGTGAAACAAAATATTTACTGATGAAGATCAAAAAGCACAGCCTTTGGTATGGATAACATCTCAATGTAAAGAAAGCAAAAATCCTCACCACTGGACCAATAAACAACATTCTTATTAACGGAGAAAAGATTAAAGTTGTCAAGGACTTCATTCTTCTTCTATCAACTATCAACACTCATGGAAGCAGCAGGCAATAAATCAAACAACGTATTGCATTAGGCAAATCTGTTGCACAAGATCTTTTTAAAGTGTTGAAGAGCAAAGATGTCAGCTTGAGGACTAAGGTGCGTCTGACCCAAGCCATGGTATTTTCAGTCACCTCATATGCATGCGAAAGCTGCACAATGAATAAGGAGGATTGTGGAAGAATTGATTCTTTGAGTTATGGTGTTGGAGGAGAATCTTGTAGTTGCCTTGGGCTGCCAAAAGAACCAACAGATCTGTGTCAGAAGAAGTGCAATCAGAGTGCTCCTTGGAGGCCAAGATGGCCAAACTTTGTCTCTCATACTTTGGATATACTGTCAGGAGGGGCCAATCGCTGGAGAAGGATATCATGTTTGGTAAGTTAGAGTGTCAGAGAAAAAGAGGAAGAACCCCAACGAGATTGATTAGCCATGTGGCAGCATCGATGGACTCAAGTGTGGCAACAGTAATGAGCTTAGCCCAGGATTGGGCAATGTTTCGTTCTGCTGTGCATAAGGTCAATATGAGTGGTTACTGACTCAATGGCACCTAACAAAACTGCACACTCACCCCCAATTTTCTTTTTAATTTTAAAAGTCATGGTCCTTCTTGACTGGTCTTGTGCCTCTGAGTCTATTCCAATTCATAGTGACCCTGTATAGAGTATCTGAGGATGTAAATCTCTACCACAGCAGAAAGTCTTTTCTTTTACCAGTGGAGTGGTTGGTGGATGTAAACTTCTGACCTTTTGGTTAGCAGCATAATGTGTAACCCACCACGCGATCAGGGTTTCTTATAGTCCTTCTTAAGGATGCATTAATATTTAAACTATGATTGCTACATGTCAGTATTAACAGCCTATTAGACAATAACAATAATCATACTACTGTTGATGCTTCTTAGTTTTATAGTCATGAACAAATTGTTCAACCTTTATCAGTCTGCTTTTTGAATAGTAAAATAAAATTTTTAACTCCTCCCATGTTAAATCCTCCATTTTCATTCTTGTGTGGTGTTGTGGGTTAATGTGCTGGATTACAAGGTCAGTTTAAGTGCAAGATCGGGGGTCCAAACTCACCAGTCTATCCTTGGAAATCCTATATAGGGCCGCTTTGCACTGGAACTGACTCCATGGCTCTTAATAACAACAGCAACATATTAAGCTACATGTGCTATTTTTGAGAATCAAATGAAAATATGTGTATGAAAATGTCCTGAGGAATACTCTACAACTGTATGGTGTTTGCATAAACTGTGATTAAAGCATGATACCACCGTTATTTCAAAGAGACTTGTAGCTACAATGTTGTCAGCTGTGGAAAAATAAAGTAGGCATCTGTTATTTCATTGCTATTTCATTCCAATTTTCTGCAAACTACTGATGATTGCAATCAGTGAATCTACAAAGACACATTTGCCACAGAACATGTGATGTTTCTTTGCTCACCAAGAGCTGTACTAAGAAGCAGAATTTGTCATTGACTTACAGTTACAAAGGCATGGAAAGAAGGAGCACATCCTAAGAAATACAATAAGACTGTTCATATTAAAGATTGTGATGTCTCCCATGGTATCAATTTTAACTTAGCACAATCCATTTTAGAAATTCTTTGAACGTTTATGCAATTAATTCAAATGCAAAAACCAATTAACTGTATAACCCATAATCAGATCAGTTTCAAATGAGTGCCTCAAATTTCGAGAGGACTTTGAAAGCACCACCAAAGTGAAAAGGAGCAAATTAAATATTTTATTCCAGCATAGGAAAATATTGTTTATTATTTTTTCAGTCTCAAATACACTTGCATAATATTATGCAGCTTATATAATATGTCTAGGTGACACTAATTATGCTATTCTAATTCACCAGGATGATTTTATGCTGTTAAGTTTGAGGTAGAAGACTTTGGAGACAACATCTCACTTTCAATAAGTACTAGAGTCAGATAGACTTGCATTAAAATGCCTCTTCAAACTAGCTCTGTGTTTTTAGGTAAATTAATTGAAACCTTCTAAGCTTATAGATTCTCTATACGTAAAATGGTGAATTAAAACAGCTGCTGTTTAAAGTCATTTTGAGGAAATGCTAAGAATAGTGTTTACACTGAGTGTTCACCCTACCAGTAGGAGCTCTTGTTATTATGTGTCTGCATTCTGGGTCAGGAGTCATTTTCTGCACACATTTCAGTATCTACTCTAGTATCTGCTCTGTCTAGCCCATAGTATACCTATGGGCTAGACAGAGGCTTTGGCTAAAAATCCAAACACATGAATAATGCAATGAATTATTATCATCATCTCTTAAATATAGAGTCTTTGAATAAAATAATTCACCCTTATGCAGATTGCTGAGCAAATAATCTAAGAACATGGCATCAGGATTAAAGGAAGGCTCATTCACAGTCTGTGATATACAAATAATACAACCTTGCTTGCTGAAATAGAACAGGACTTGTGTTTTTCCTAGTGAGAAATAGCCCAGGGCTGGTGAGAGCTCTTTGGGAAAACCCTCCCGTTTTAAGTTGTTCCTGTTGGCTCCTCCCCCTTCTTTGATTCTGTGCCCAGTGATCTTTGATGAACAGTTCCATGTTAGTGTATAAGCTCTCCAGAGGATGGGAGTATCTACTCACTCAGGCACCCCCTCTAGTCACCAGAGGTTAGGTGGGGAGACAGAGAGAGACAATGAGCATTAAAAAATAAAATAAAATAAAGTCCACACATTTATCTTCAATGATCTGCCAAGCCCCTTTGATGGGAGTGCTCCCTTGATCCTTCACCTGCTCTTTCCCACTCAAGATGACCACTCTGGGACCTGCTGGCAGCCACAGATCAGAAAACACCACGTTTCTTGCTTCTGCTACAAATCCCACTAGCAGTAAGCCTTAAATCATTCTAAATAATCCTTTATATGTATTTCAGAGTTCCAGGACCATTCCCTGAGCCTTCTCTGTCCTGTATTCTTTGTCCTGTAATTCTGTGTCCTGTATTCTGGAGGTCTGCATAGCACCTCTCCTTAAGCCACCATCAAGCTCTGCTTCCTAGGCCTTTCTTCTCATATTGGTGATTCTGAATGAATTATTGGGTTTACTATGCCAGAAAACACAAATTAAAGAGAAGTGGTGTCACATTCATCCTCAAAAAGAACAATTCATAATCTCTCTTCAAATATAATACTATCTGTAATAGAATAATATCCATGTGCCTATAAGGTAACCCAGTGAATACCATGATTATTCAAATTTGCACACCAAGTACTTAAGCCAGTGTTGATGGAATTACATAGTCCTACCAACTTCTCTGGTCTGAAATTAATCAAATGTGCAGTCAAGATGCATTGCTAATCACTGGTGATTAGAATTCAAAATTTGAAAGCAGAGCAAATATTCACAGTTAGAAAATATAGCCTTGGTCACAGAAATTATTCCAGAGATCTCAGAATTTAACAAGATCAATAACTTATTCATTGCAAGTAATATTTTTCAGCAACATAAAAGGTGACTATACATATGGACCTCACCAGATGGAATACACAGGAACCATACTGACTGTATCTGTTGGACAAGACAATTAAGAAATGCAATATGATCAGCCAAAACAAAGCCAGGGTCAACTGTGGAACAGACCATCAATTGCTCCTATGTAAGTTCAGGTTGAAGCTGAAGAAAATTAAAGCATTTCACAAGAACCATAATATGACCTTGAGTCTATCCCACATGAATTTAGAGAACATCTCAAGATGATATTTTATACATTATACACTGATGATTGAAGACCAGAAGAGTTGTGGAATGACATTATGAATATAATACATGAAAAATCAAAAAGTCACTAAAAAGACAGGAAAAAAGACCAAAGTGGATATCAGAAGACACTCTGAAATCAGCTCTTGAGTATAAAGAAGTTAAAGCAACTGGAAAAAATTATGAAAAGATCTAAAGAGAAGACTTCAAAGGGCAGCTCATAATGATAAAGTCAAATATTATTATGAAATGTACAAAAACCTAGAATTTAAAAAAATAAATGAAAGAATACACTCAGCATTTCTCAAGTTGAAAGAAGTGAAGAAAACTATTCAAGCCTCATGTTGCAATATTGAAGGATTCAATGGGAAAAGTGGAGTTCTGTTGTGGTGTTGTAAGGTAAACATTGAGCTTCTAATTGCAAAGTTGACAGTTCAAACCCACCATCTGTTCACTGGAAACCCTACACAGGATAGTTACGAGTCAGAACTGACTCCACAGCACTTAACAGAAATAACACCATGGGAAAAATATGAATGCCTCTGGAAACCTCAAAAGAAGATGGAAGAAATATACTGAATGACTGTATTAAGAACAATCAGTCCATGTTCAGTTCTTTCAAGAAATAACATATGATCAAAAACTGAAGCTATTGAGAGAAGTCCAAGTTTCACTGAACATATTGGCCAAATACAAGGTTCCAGGAATTGATAGAATACGATTTGAAATGTTTCAATGAAATTATGGAGTACTGGAGGTACTCATTCATGTATGCCAAGAAATTTGGAAGACAGCTACCTGGCCAACTAATTGGAAAAGATGCATACTTGTATCCATTCCAAAGTAAGGTGACTAAAATAAATACAGAAAGCATTGAAAACATATCATTAATATTGCTGAAAATATTTCACATCACAAATGATTATAGCAGTACATCGACAGGGAGCTGCCAGAAATCAAGTCAGATTCACAAGATGACAGGTATGAGGGCAATAATTGCTGATTTCAGACAGATCTTGTCTGAAAGTAGAGAATACTAGAAATGTATTTACTGTGTGCTTAACTGACTATGCAAAGGAATTCAATTGTGTGGATCATAATGGATTATGGATAACATTGCAAAGGACAGGCATTCCAGAATACTTAATTGTGCTCATGAGGAATCCGTATAAGACTAAGAGGCATTTGTTCAAACAGAACAAAGGAACATTGAATAGCTTAAAATCAGAAAAGATGTACTCCAGTGCTGTCTTCTTTCACCATACTTATTCAACCTGTATAAAGAACAAAAATCCAAGAAGTGGGATTATATGAAGAAAAATGTGGCATGATGATTAAAGAAAGACTGTGATAGTTAGGTTCTGTGTCAAATTGACTGAGTCAGGAGTCCCAGTTGTTTGCCAGTTATCAGTTAACTATAATGATTGGTTATGAGCATTCATAGTTAACTCTATGATGATTAGCTATTAGCAGCCAATCAACTGAAAGGGTATTTCCTTGGTGGGTTAGCCTGCTCCCAATATATTGGACAGGCAGGAAAGACTCACTCTCTTTACCACTGGATCTGGATCTCGCATCTGGATTGCCTTTCAGCATCCTGTTCTTTGAACCTGAGCCAGAGGCTTGCTTTATTGTGTGTTTGCCTGCTAATCCTGCCTGTCAAGTATGCCTAGAAAACCAAATGCCCCCCAGAAGGCCCTGAATTCTTGTTTTGGTCACCTGGCTCATGTGTTTCATGCCACTGGTTCTGTAGAGTGCCTGCCCAACACTGGTCACCCATCATCCTGCACCTGCCCTTGCTCCACCACCAAGCTCCTGCTCTGTGCCCTGATTTGGGATTCCTAGGAATAGTGTTGCATTCATTGTCAAAAAGAACGTATCCAGGTCAGTCATGAGGTACACAGCTGTCTGTGATAAGATAATATCCATGTATAAATAGTTAATACAACTATTATTCAAATTTGCACACCAACCACTAAAGATAGTAAGGATGAAATAGAAGAATTCTACCAACTTCTTCAATCTGAAATTGATCAAACATGCAATCAAGATATATTGATCATTAGTGGTGATTTGAATGCAAAGTTTGGGAGCAAAGAGGAAGGATCAGTAGTTGGAAAATATGGCCTTGGTGATAGAAATAATGCTGGAGAACGCATGACAGAATTCTGCAAAATCAATGCTTTATTCATTTCAAATACCTTCTTTAGACAGCATAAGCGGCAACTATACATATGGACCTCACCAAATGGAATACATAGAAATCAAACTGACTACGTCTGCAGAAAGAGATGATGGAAAAGCTCCATATCATCAGTGAAAACAAGGCCAGGGGAAGACTATGGAACAGACCATCAATTACTCATATGCAAATTCAAATTAAAGCTGAAGAAAATGAAAACTAGTCCATGAGAGCTAAAATATGACCTTGAATATATCCCACCTGAATTTAGAGATCATTAGAAGAACAGAATTGATACATTAAACACTAAAGACTGAAGACCAGAAGAGTTGTGGGATGACATCAAGGACATCATATATGTAGAAAGCAAAAAGTCATTGAGAAGACAAGAAAGAAGGTAAAGGTCAAAATGGATGTCAGAAGAAACACAGAAACTTGCTTTCCAGTGTAGAGATGCTAAAGCAAATGGAAGAAATGAGGAGGTCTAAAAGCTGAACAGAAATTTTCAAAGATCAGCTCGAGAAGATAAAGCCAAATATTACAAAAAAATGTGCAAAGATCTGGAACCAGAAAACCAAAAAGAAAGAACATGCTCAGCATTTCTCAAGCTGGGGAACAGAAGAAAAAATTCAAGCCTCGATTTTCGTCATGAAAAGATTCACTGGGTAAATTATTGAATGATGCAGAAAGCATCAAGAAAAGATGGAAGGGATACACAGATTCACTGTACTGAAAGGAAATGGTTAATGTTCAATCATTTCAAGAGGTAGCATATGATCAAGAGCCAATGATACTAAACGAGGAAGTCCAAGGTGCATTGAAGGAATTGGCAAAGAACAAGGCACCAGGAATTGATGGAATAAAAATTGAAATCTTTCAAG